>NC_041393.1:593163510-593234330 GCF_002162155.2 Triticum dicoccoides
GAATTTTACACCTGTATGAGTTTGAGGGTACATAGTGATCTCTTCTTTTTCCCTTCAGCTTGACAATCCTTAATCCCAGTACCTAATGCATGTCTACATAATCTTTTGTGGCCGGGGTGGTGGTGGGGAGCAGAGGTGCCGTGGGAAGGCGTTGAAATTGCTTAATGTGAGTGTTACTGAGTAACATGATGTACATACATGGTTCAAGACAACGGGCGGGTTTTGAGATTTCTTAATTTGGGTGTTATGAATAACCTGCTGTATATACATGGTCCAAGTCTCTCAAGATAAAAGGCTCCACTGTCATTGACAAATGTGGGTTAGTGGCGGAGGGGGCATGGGCCGCTTTCACTGGAACTGAATGCTATTCCAAATGAAATAATGCCATGGGCTGTTCCCATGTGAGGATCTTGGTGTGACTCGTACAAAGAACAAGGTTCCACTTCCACATCTGCTGAATGGCTACCCCTCAAAACAAAACAAAAAACTGGTGAATGGCTGATTGAAGGTTTTGGTTGTACATATTTGATATTCCTTTTATAGTTTGTACTTGCTAGAAAACCGCTTAAATATTTGCAAGATGCTACAAATGTATTGATAGCGTGTTGATGGTGTCTTCTCGTTTTTGAGTCACAAGTGCTGGGATAGTTATTTACATTTTCTCACAATGCCTATGTGTATGTCTGACTGCAGCTGATCTGAACAACTCACCTGTGTAACTGCTCTAACGATTCTACTCTGCCCGCTCTCCCTTTCCTGGGAGATTTATGTGTCTTTTGGTGGCCTCCCGGTGTTCCTCAAAGGCGATCCTTGGAGTGCCGCCAACCTCGAGCTGGATCGAAGGCCGTTCCTCCTCATACGGAAGGTGTAAATGACCAGTGCTTCTTTTCATTTTGGCGGGCAAAATTTTACCTTTTGTAACTCTAGTCTCTAGATTGGCCCAACTGCTCCTCTGTGACAGAAGCCACTTATTCCTGTTCCCCTGGAGAGCACATTATTTTGTATATCACCGATGTTTTGCGTACACTACCATGCGGCATGAATGTTATCTTGGGTGATTATCAGGGTACTCTGGTGGTACTGCCATATCTTGCTTGCTTGAACGTCCCACACCCAGTATATCCTCATCGAGATCTCCAGCAGGCGATCGGTGAGTTTACATGGAGGATAGCTGTCGCCAGTGCGGGTAGATGCTTGGATTGGTTACAAAGTTCACATGCAGTTTCCTCCCCGGCCTTGGCAAGGACGGGGGCGCACGAACAGGGAAGCCTTTACTCCTACCATATACGTCGACCAAGATAAGCAACCAACCGCTGCAGCTTTGGATTTAACTCCCCCTGCCACCCACAGAAAGGCTCAAGAACAATTTGCCCAAACGCCGGCCCCGATGGATCGGAGAGGAGCTGGCCTGCCTCTGCCTGCATGGACCACCACTGACTGTTCACCAGTTTGCGAGAGCTGGAAGCGGCCTCTGGGCCAAGAATAATCCGTGAAGCTCCACGGATCCTACTCATTGCGCCATGGAGCGGAGCGAGCAGAGCAAGCCGAGCAATCACTCACTCACACACGCACAGAGCGTACTGCCGCTGCCTGCTTTCTTCCCTGGGGCCGTATCTCCCGAAGATGCACATCCGGTGGCCCTCCCTCTTTATCTTGTACGAGTACTACGAAATTTTACACTACGGTGCGTTTTTGAGTCGGCATGGGGCTTGCCTTCAATTCAAGCATCGAATGCCTGTGCTAATTAAGAGCGTTGGACGGGCAGAGCAGTACAGGAACACTACACACTGCTCACATTCGAAGAGAGCTTGGAACAGTACCGTCTCTGAGTGACTAGTACGAGTAATCATGGGAGTAAGATGTGGTCACAAAACTATTTTTCGGCCAGGATTGGACCAAAGCCGTTTGTGATTCTGCAGGGCCTACCCACACGCGTATGTAAAAGGCCTGCGGCTTTCTACGTGCACGTACAGAGAGAGATGCGCACGAAATCTTTCAGGCTCCACAAGCACGATCATGTCATGTGATGGCTGAGGGCTCCAAGCCAACTCGGATGCGATGAACGGAAGAATCTTCCCGGTTCGAGGGTCGGAACAAAGACCCCCTGCGGATGGTGGCCAAGCGGGAGCTACCCGAGCAAGAGAACAATTCTTGTTTCTGATGGTAGAACAAAAGGACACCAGCTAGGCGGAATATACACCAAGTACTCGCGGACAAGAGCGCAAACAGGCAGGAAGCGGACAAGATCATCGACATCAAACCAAAAATCAAGTGCTTGCTAACTATGGCTAACAAACTGATAGATATCTGTCCCATGATGGACAGAGGATGCTGATGGGCACCGGGCAGAAGGACCAGCTCGGGAGCGGGAAATTCTGACTGGCGCTCCGGTTCAGCAGCAGCTCACCGCCGGCGCCGGAGTGTCTGCTCTGCTCCTCCTTGCTTCTTGCATTTGCAGCTCTGCCCCGGTCTTCGCTTGGCCGCTACTTAATTACGGAGGAAGAGCTTCTCGCGCGATCACCTGTTGTGCAGCGGGTTCGGGCCCGTCGGGATGCGCCGCTTGTCGTCCTCGTCGCACGCCGCGTCGTCGCGGCCTCCGGCGGTCGGCTTCTGCTTCCACGCCGCGCTGGTCTTGCTCTTGCTATTGCACCGGGCGGCCGCAGCGGTGGCGGTGGCGTCGAACGCGACCGCGCGGGCGCCGGCTCTTGGACTGGGCTTGGGCACAGCGTGGTGCACGGGCATCGAGGGCCACCTCTGCGCAGCGCGGCCGCGCGCGCGCGTGGAGAAGGCCGGCATCCTGGCCGCCCAGGCGCCCGCGCCGTGGGCGACAGCGAGCTGCAGCAGGACGGCAATGGCGAGGCATAGGGCGGCGGCGCGCGCCCAGCGCCGCCTCCTCATGGGCGCTGAGTTCAGCGGGTGGCACGCACGTAGGAGCAGTACGTACGTGCGCTCTCTCTGAGTCTGGTTGTTGGGGAGCTCTGTTGTTGGAGGCAGAGAAGGAGGGAGGGAGGCACACGCAGCTGACCAGCAATGGGACTATTCAAAGGGTCTGAGGAGCCGGGCTTGCTCCGAGTTTTAACAGCGCCGCGCGTGGTGACCACTGGCACCCACAAGGGCGCCACAACCACAAGCAATAACTCGAGGGAGACGGGGTAAATCTAATGAGTTCCCGAATAGCGCTTGCCAAAACAGAGCGCGGCAATGGTCCTACAATACGATTTATTTTCTCACAGCTTCTAAACACGGAGGGAGGGAGAGGGCGCGCGCGCAACTGCACGTACAGGTACAGCCCCATTCCAACCACATTGATGAGCCTTCACTCCCTCCCCCGATGGCGCGACAGCGACGTGCCGCCGGGGCCGTGGTGGCCACGGAGCTAGCTAAAGCGACGCGCGGCTAGAGGGCTAGAGCTACGTACGTTAACCGGGGGGTGCAGCGCAGCGGCGGCATGCCCGTACTCCCGTCCCGTGCATGTGCGCCGGCCACCGGTGCCGGTGCGGCCGGCATGGCATGGCATGGAATGGCATGTCGCCGCGCCGCGTGCGCTCGGTTTGACCGGCCTCCTGCCGTTCGCGTGCTCACCGGTGAGATCGATCCGTCGTCCGTCCGGCCGTCAGTCCGCCGTTGCATCATCTTCATGGCAAGCTAGCTAGCTCGGCTACTCCTCCCTTCCCTTGTCTCGCGGACGCGCCCACTCTCCGATCGACCCGTCTCGTCAGTGCCGTTTGCTCGTAATTCCTCTCTCTAGGGTGCAGATAGGAGTGTGCTGCTCGCTCGCCCGGTCGCTCGCAGTCGCCGGTGGCCGGTGGCCGATGGTTGTCCACAAGGGAGGCGGACTATGCAGCCGTCCTAGGGTGGGTGGCACTGATTCGTGCAAAAGCCTTCGGCCCTTCTGCATCCCTCACTCGCTCTCTTTCTCCGGTACATGGATCGATGATGGCCTTGCCAGAACGCGGCACGTACAAAAGCCTTCTCTTTCGGAACAAGACCTGTACCGTACGCATTGGTGTTGGTGACCCCCATCGAACGGTCCACTCCTATAGTCCTACAGTATGTACTCGTATGCGGCAGGAGTAGTAGTAGGAGTAGGAGCAGGACGGTCACTGCTTCTGTCGAGTTTGCTTCCTCTGATCGCGCCGGGTACAAGCCGTACAGGTACAGGTGCAGTTACGCTTCTTTGCTTTAAATAAGTATTACTGGTACATCAGTACAGTGGTACTACATGTGTGTGTTTTTTTCTTGAGCAAAAGAGAGGGCTTTCCCCCTCCGGTTTCATTCAATGAAACCATATTCCGGTCTTACAATATCCAAGCATCCAACCAAAACTAAAGCGCAAAATATAGCACCAGTGCTCTACCAAGTTCTATTACAAGCATCTACAACCGGATGCCTCAAACGCCCCTTCAACTCTCAGACGAACGACACTCTCAGTCTGTCATTGATAGGTCAGAAAAACCTGACCCAGACGGACGCCTCAAATCGGCATCAAACGTTCGGGCTGACCGGCACCCCTCATATCCAGTCTAAATATGGAGTGGCCCTGGCGCGTCCATCACGTCGGATCCGGCCCACGCTGGCCCACCCGACCCCACATATATATCCATCTCCATTCGCTCCCCGGGCCAAAACCTAGCCACTCCACTCCGCCCTCGAGCTTCCGTCTGGCGATCTCCAGCCTCCCAGGAATGGCAGGCAGCGAATCTGACTCCGACCACTCCAAATCCGTCAACTAGGGTGTCATCCCATGCGGGTTGGAGGAGTCAATGGCCGTCCGCATTGCCCTCCGCCGCTCCCGGGAGGACTGTGCGCGGCCTACGGCGGGATTTGTCCGGCGAATTCATTGCGTCAGCGCAACTGGCGCTTGGACCCACTGGGGCTGGATCATCGCGGCCCTTAGCTTCCCCATCTCGGGGGGGGGGGGATGAGAGCTACCAGGACCAGTGTGCTCGCTGTGGGAAGGAGAGGATGAGGGTGCCCGAGGCTCGCCTTCCTGCCGGCATGGCGGCGGTAGATGCAGCAGAGCGCGCTGCCGCGGAGTAGGAAGTCATCCACGCCCGCATCGTCAAGAAGCGGCAGTGGAGGAACACGTGCGCCCTCGCTCGAGTGCAGAATCGGGTGGTCCGTGCCATGGCTGGACTACCCCCAAAGAGGAGAAGTCGGACAACTCCGACGATGAGCAGATCCGGCTTGATCCATATGACATTTTTGATCGGTACTTCCGCAAGAAGGACGACAAGGGCGCTGGGAAGGCAAGGGCAATCGTGGATGATCTTTTCCATAGCTAGTATGTAGGTAGAACATGCCGAATTTTGGTAGTCCAATGGCATGTCCTGATGTAGTAGCCGCACGATGTGTGTTGCATCGTTTACATAAACGTTGCTTACCTTTGTATGGATTTGGATTGTGCTAATTGAGGTTTTTGGTTGTGCCAAGGAAAATTTGGGGTGTGTCCGATCCATGCAGGCGGACGTGTCCGGGCACGTCTTCGGGCATTTAGGGGTCCAAATTAGCAAGTTCCGGCTATAGATGCTCTAAGAACGGGCTGAGCTCGTCCCCAAAATACATCCACTATGCAAAAGACCACAAAGATGGCAAGAAGAGAACCCTCCAGGATCTCAGCAGCTCGCTAGTTTAGCCACCAAGTCTTCGGACTCTCCAGTCTCCAACCATGCGAAGCGCGATATACTTCACTTGTCACCCGCTCTATTAGTCTTTCTCCCAGCGTCAGCATTTTTTCCTCTCCCTCCTTTATGTGCAAAACGGACCAATCCGTGATCCAGTTACAGATTAGTCTCACCAAACTCATGGGATCACCAAATATTTTCCTATTGAAGATCACATCATCGCGACATTTCCAAGTGAACCAAAACAGAGCCGGAACACCAACCAACACTAGTTTCTTATCATGTTTCAGAAAAGTTTTAATACATCTGCAAAGTTTCTTATCATGCAAGTCAATAGGAATGTAATGTAAGTCGAAAGCATATCTTAACAAATTCCAAATCAATTTTGCAGCAAAGCAAGTGAAGAATAATGATCAATACTTTCTTCTTGCACACAGAAAACACAACTCTTCTCTCCTTTCCATCCCCTTTTCAATAAATTGTCCCTAGTTAAAATGCTTTTTTTCATCAGCCCCAAGAAGATTTTAATTTTGGCAGGTACTTTGATCTTCCATGGATTTTTTTGTGGAAAACCACAATCAACCTTAAATGGAGATATAAAGACTTCACAGAAAACTTCCTATCAGCAGCAAGCATCCGCAGGGGTTTATCTTTTCCTCCATGCATCATCACTTCCTCACATCTCATTTTAAGACTGTTCCAAAGATCTCAAGATTCCCCAAACAAAGATCTTCTAAAAGAGAAATTGTGCCATCCTTTTTTAATAGCATCAGACACAAAAATGTTATGATCAATAATGTTATAGTACATATTAGAATAATCATCTTTAAGAAGTTTATATCCAATCAACTGGTCTTCCCAAAATCTGGTGATTTTTTCTATCCCCAATTCTTTTTTTTTTCACATGATGATAAAACAAATCTTTCACCTTTATGAGACAAGACCAAAATTGTGAGTCTCCAGCCTTATGCAATTCCAGAAATACATTTTCCCCTAACATACTTATTAAGCAATATTTCTTGCCAAAGTCCATACTCATTTTCTAATATCCACAACCATTTAGCTAGGAGAGCTTTATTGAAAAGATCTAAATTTATGCCTAAACCACCCTGATGTTTCGGCATACATCAAGTCTTCCAATTAATTAAATGATATTATTTTTCTTATCTTCGTCAGCTTGCCACACCAGCCTAGCCCTGAAGAAGTCTGCTTTTCTCCTGATTCCAGCAGGAATAGGATAGAAGGACATCATAAACATAGAAATATTTGTGAGACAGTATTGCACCATTGTCACCCTGCCAGCTATGTGAAGCAGTCTCCCCTGCCAACAAGCACATCTATTTTCAGTTTTATCTGTCACCACCTTCCAAAATTTATTCCTAATTCTAATATCAGAGACTGACAATCCTAGGTACTTCAATGGAACAGAGCCTAGTTCACAAGTGAAGGTTTCTTGATATAGGGAAGTTTGATAAGTCTCAAACGTATCCATAATTTTTGATTGTTTCATGCTGCTCTATTATCATTTCTATACACTTTTATTATCGTTTTACATTATTTTATATTATTTTCATGGACTAACCTATTAACTTAGTGCCCAGTGTTGGTTCCTGTTTTCTGCTTGTTTTTTGTTTCACAGGAAATCAATATCTTCGGAGGTCAAAATATGTTGTTGATTTAACACAATTTTTTGGGTAACAAGAAACACATGAAGCTTCAGGTGTCGTCGAGAAAAGCCACGAGGGGCCGACAAGGACAGGTGGCGGGTCTGGGGGTGTTCACGCCCCTGCATGTATGGGAACCGACTTGACCTATTTCCATTGCCATAAGTTCCTATAAATAGAGAAACCATCGGCACACCTCCATAAGAGTTTTATCTCCGTCGCAAGCCTCTGTTCTGAAGAGGTCCCATCTGGAGCCCTGTTCTCGATGTCAGTGTCAAAACAGGCAGATCTCAGGTAGGGGGGCCCAAGCTGTGTGTCTAAGGATCAATGGTAACAAGGGACAATGGGGCACAATGTTTACCCAGGTTTGGGCCCTCTTAAAGGAGGTAATACCCTATGTCCTGCTTGATTGTATTCGATGAGTATAGGGGTTACAAGAGTTGATCTACCTCAAGATCGTAATGGTTAAACCCTAGTTGTCTAGCCTATGAATATTCTGATAGCCTCTATGGACTAAACCCTCCGGTTTATATAGACACGGGAGGGACCTAGGGTTGTACAGGGCTGGTATACAAGGAAGGGAAATAGAATATTCAGACACCAATCTTGCCGTCCACGCATATAGGAGTCCTACCCGGACACGGGGGATGGTCTTCTGCTTTATCTTCACGGCCCATCAGCACGGCCCACATAGAATAGATCGTACGCCCAAGGACCCCCTAATCCAGGACTCCCTCAGTATCCCTTGAACCAGTCTTCAATGACGATGTGTTTGTCATGTGGATTGTCTTCGGCGTTGCAAGGCGGGTTCCTTTTCTTGAATATTGTACGTCAGCTCCCCTTACAAAAGAACTATGCCCGACTCTGCATAATTAATACTGTTGGGGAACGTTGCAGAAAATAAAAAAAATTCCTCCGGTTTCACCAAGATCCATCTATGAGTTCATCTAAGCAACGAGTAATAGGAGTGCATCTACATACCTTTGTAGATCGCGAGCGGAAGCGTTCAAGAGAACGGGGTTGAGGGAGTCGTACTCGTCGTGATCCAAATCGTCGATGACCAAGTGCCGAACGGACAACACCTCCGCGTTCAACACACGTACGGAGCGGATGACGTCTCCTCCTTCTTGATCCAGCAAGGGGGAAGGAGAGGTTGATGAATATCCAGCAGCACGACGGCGTGGTGGTGGATGCAGCAGAGTTCCGGCAGAGCTTCGCCGAGCTTCTACGAGAGGGAGAGGTGTAGCAGGGGAGAGGGAGGCGCCAAGACTTCAGGGTACGGCTGCCCTCCCTCCCCCCTCCTTTATATAGGCCCCTAGGGGGGCGCCGGCCCTAGAGATGGGATCTCTAGGGGGGGGGGGGCGGCCAAGGGGGGTGGAGTGCCCCCCAAGGCAAGTGGAGGCGCCCCTCCCCTAGGGTTCCCAACCCTAGGCGCAGAGGGGGGCCCAGGGGGGGGGGCGCACCAGCCCACCAGGGGCTGGTTCCCCTCCCACTTCAGCCTATGGGGCCCTCCGGGATAGGTGGCCCCACCCGGTGGACCCCCGGGACCCTTCCGGTGGTCCCGGTACAATACCGGTGACCCCCGAAATTCTCCCGACGGCCGAAACTGCACTCCCTATATATAATTCTTTACCTCCGGACCATTCCGGAACTCCTCGTGATGTCCGGGATCTCATCCGGGACTCCGAACAACTTTCGGTTTGCTGCATACTCATATCTCTACAACCCTAGCGTCACCGAACCTTAAGTGTGTAGACCCTACGGGTTCGGGAGACACGTAGACATGACCAAGACGGCTCTCCGGTCAATAACCAACAGCGGGACCTGGATACCCATGTTGGATCCCACATGCTCCTCGATGATCTCATCGGATGAACCACGATGTCGAGGATTCAATCAACCCCGTATACAATTCCCTTTGTCAATCGGTACGTTACTTGCCCGAGACTCGATCGTCGGTATCCCAATACCTCGTTCAGTCTCGTTACCGGCAAGTCACTTTACTCGTACCGTAATGCATGATCCCGTGACCAGACACTTGGTCACTTTGAGATCATTATGATGATGCATTACCGAGTGGGCCCAGAGATACCTCTCCTTCATACGGAGTGACAAATCCCAGTCTTGATCCGTGTCAACCCAACAGACACTTTTAGAGATACCTGTAGTGCACCTTTATAGTCATCCAGTTATGTTGTGACGTTTGGTACACCCAAAGCACTCCTATGGTATCCGGGAGTTACACGATCTCATGGTTTAAGGAAAAGATACTTAACATTGGAAAAGCTCTAGCAAAACGAACTACACGATCTTGTGCTATGCTTAGGATTGGGTCTTGTCCATCACATCATTCTCCTAATGATGTGATCCTGTTATCAACGACATCTAATGTCCATAGTCAGGAAACCATGACTATCTGTTGATCAACGAGCTAGTCAACTAGAGGCTTACTAGGGACATATTATGGTCTATGTATTCACACGTGTATTACGATTTCCGGATAATACAATTATAGCATGAATAAAGACAATTATCATGAATAAGGAAATATAATAATAATCCTTTTATTATTTCTTCTAGGGCATATTTCCAACAGTCTCCCACTTGCACTAGAGTCAATAATCTAGTTACATTGTGATGAATCGAACACCCATAGTGTTCTAGTGTTGATCATGTTTTGCTCGCGAAAGAGGTTTAGTCAACGGATCTGCGACATTCAGATCCGTATGTACTTTGCAAATATCTATGTCTCCATCTTGAACATTTTCACGGATGGAGTTGAATCGACGCTTGATGTGCCTGGTCTTCTTGTGAAACCTGGGCTCCTTGGCAAGGGCAATAGCTCTAGTGTTGTCACAGAAGAGAGTGATTGGCCCCGACGCATTGGGTATGACTCCTAGGTCGGTGATGAACTCCTTCATCCATATTGCTTCATGCGCTGCCTCCGAGGCTGCCATGTACTCCGCTTCACATGTAGATCCCGCCACGACGCTCTGCTTGCAACTGCACCAGCTTACTGCTCCATGATTCAACATATACACGTATCCGGTTTGTGACTTAGAGTCATCCAGATCTGTGTCGAAGCTAGCATTGACGTAACCCTTTACGACGAGCTCTTCGTCACCTCCATAAACGAGAAACATGTCCTTTGTCCTTTTCAGGTACTTCAGGATATTCTTGACCGCTGTCCAGTGTTCCTTGCCGGGATTACTTTGGTACCTTCCTACCAAACTTACGGCAAGGTTTACATCAGGTCTGGTACACAGCATGGCATACATAATAGATCCTATGGCTGAAGCATAGGGGATGACACTCATCTCTTCTTTATCTTTTGCCGTGGTCGGGCATTGAGCCGAGCTCAACCTCACACCTTGCAATACAGGCAAGAACCCTTTCTTGGACTGATCCATTTTGAACTTCTTCAAAATCTTATCAAGGTATCTGCTTTGTGAAAGACCTATGAGGCGTCTCGATCTATCCCTATAGATCTTGATGCCTAATATGTAAGCAGCTTCTCCAAGGTCCTTCATTGAACATTGAAAACACTTATTCAAGTAGGCCTTAATGCTGTCCAAAAGTTCTATATCATTTCCCATCAAAAGTATGTCATCTACATATAATATGAGAAATGCTACAGAGCTCCCACTCACTTTCTTGTAAACGCAGGCTTCTCCATAAGTCTGCATAAACCCAAACGCTTTGATCATCTCATCAAAGCGAATGTTCCAACTCCGAGATGCTTGCACCAGCCCATAAATGGATCGCTGGAGCTTGCATACCTTGTTAGCATTCTTAGGATCGACAAAACCTTCCGGCTGCATCATATACAGTTCTTCCTTAAGATGTCCGTTAAGGAATGCCGTTTTGACGTCCATCTGCCATATCTCATAATCATAGTATGCGGCAATTGCTAACATGATTCGGACGGACTTCAGCTTCGCTATGGGAGAGAAAGTCTCATCATAGTCAACCCCTTGAACTTGCTGATAACCCTTAGCGACCAGTCGAGCTTTATAGATGGTAATATTACCATCCGCGTCCGTCTTCTTCTTAAAGATACATTTGTTTTCTATCGCTCGCCGATCATTGGGCAAGTCTGTCAAAGTCCATACTTTGTTTTCATACATGGATTCTATCTCGGATTGCATGGCTTCAAGCCATTTGTTGGAATCTGGGCCCGCCATCGCTTCTTCATAGTTCGAAGGTTCACCGTTGTCTAACAACATGATTTCCAGGACAGGGTTGCCATACCACTCTGGTGTGGAACGTGTCCTTGTGGACCTACGAAGTTCAGTAGCAACTTGATCCGAAGTACCTTGATCATCATCATTAATTTCCTCTCTAGTCGGCGTAGGCACCACAGGAACATTTTCCTGAGCTGCACTACTTTCCGGTTCAAGAGGAAGTACTTCATCGAGTTCTACTTTCCTCCCACTTACTCCTTTCGAGAGAAAATCTTTTTCCAGAAAGGATCCGTTCTTGGCAACAAAGATCTTGCCCTCGGATCTTAAGTAGAAGGTATACCCAATGGTTTCCTTAGGGTATCCTATGAAGACGCCTTTTTCCGACTTGGGTTCGAGCTTTTCAGGTTGAAGTTTCTTGACATAAGCATCACATCCCCAAACTTTTAGAAATGACAGCTTAGGTTTCTTCCCAAACCATAATTCATACGGTGTCGTCTCAATGGATTTAGACGGAGCCCTATTTAAAGTGAATGTAGCTGTCTCTAGAGCGTATCCCCAAAATGATAGCGGTAAATCGGTAAGAGACATCACAGACCGCACTATATCCAATAGAGTGCGATTACGATGTTCGGACACACCATTATAGTGAGGTGTTCCAGGCGGCGTGAGTTGTGAAACGATTCCACATTTCCTTAAGTGTGTACCAAATTCGTGACTTAAATATTCTCCTCCACGATTTGATCGTAGGAACTTTATCTTTCGGTCATGTTGATTCTCTACCTCATTCTGAAATTCCTTGAACTTTTCAAAGGTCTCAGACTTGTGTTTCATCAAGTAGACATACCCATATCTACTCAAGTCATCAGTGAGAGTGAGAACATAACAATATCCTCCGCAAGCCTCAATGCTCATTGGACCGCACACATCGGTATGTATGATTTCCAATAAGTTGGTTGCTCGCTCCATTGTTCCAGAGAACGGAGTCTTGGTCATTTTGCCCATGAGGCATGGTTCGCATGTGTCAAATGATGCATAATCGAGAGACTCTAAAAGTCCATCAGCATGGAGCTTCTTCATGCGCTTGACACCAATGTGACCAAGGCGGTAGTGCCACAAGTATGTGGGACTATCGTTATCAACTTTACATCTTTTGGTATTCACACTATGAATATGTGTGACATTACGTTCGAGATTCATTAAGAATAAACCATTGACCATCGGGGCATGACCATAAAACATATCTCTCATGTAAATAGAACAACCATTATTCTCGGATTTAAATGAGTAGCCATCTCATATTAAACGAGATCCAGATACAATGTTCATGCTCAAACTTGGCACTAAATAACAATTATTGAGGTTTAAAACTAACCCTGTGGGTAAATGTAGAGGCAGCGTGCCGACGGCGATCACATCAACCTTGGAACCATTCCCGACGTGCATCGTCACCTTGTCCTTCGCCAGTCTCCGCTTATTCCACAGCTCCTGCTGTGAGTTACAAATATGAGCAACGGCACCGGTATCAAATACCCAGGAGTTACTACGATTACTGGTAAGGTACCCATCAATTACATGTATATCACATATACCTTTAGTGTTGCCAGCCTTCTTGTCCGCTAAGTATTTGGGGCAGTTCCGCTTCTAGTGACCATTCCCTTTGCAATAAAAGCACTCAGTCTCAGGCTTGGGTCCATTCTTTGACTTCTTCCCGGCAACTGGCTTACCGGGTGCGGCAACATCCTTGCCGTCCTTCTTGAAGTTCTTCTTACCCTTGCCCTTCTTGAACTTAGTGGTTTTATTGACCATCAACACTTGATGTTCCTTCTTGATTTCTACCTCTGTTGACTTCAACATTGAAAATACTTCAGGAATAGTTTTCACCATCCCCTGCATATTGTAGTTCATCACAAAGCTCTTGTAGCTCAGTGGGAGCGACTGAAGGATTCTGTCAATGACCGCCTCGTCCGTGAGGTTAATGTCCAGCTGGGACAGGCGGTTGTGCAACCCAGACATTTTGAGTATGTGCTCACTGACAGAACTATTTTCCTTCATCTTACAACTATAGAACTTGTCGGAGACTTCATATCTCTCGACCCGGGCATGAGCTTGGAAAACCATTTTCAGCTCCTCGAACATCTCATATGCTCCGTGTTGCTCAAAAATGCTTTTGGAGCCCTGGTTCTAAGCTGTAAAGCATGCCGCACTGAACGAGGGAGTAATCATCAGCACGTGACTGCCAAGCGTTCATAACATCTTGGTTCTCTGGGATGGGCACTTCACCTAGCGGTCCTTCTAGGACATATGCTTTCTTGGCAGCTATGAGGATGATCCTCAAGTTCCGGACCCAGTCCGTATAGTTGCTGCCATCATCTTTCAGCTTGGTTTTCTCTAGGAACGCATTGAAGTTCATGTTGACATGAGCATTGGCCATTTGATCTACAAGACATATTTGCAAAGGTTTTAGACTAAGTTCATGATAATTAAGTTCATCTAATCAAATTATCTAATGAACTCCCACTCAGATTAGACATCCCTCTAGTCATCTAAGTGTTACACGATCCGAGTCGACTAGGCCGTGTCCGATCATCACGTGATACGGACTAGTCATCATCGGTGAACATCTCATGTTGATCGTATCTTTCATATGACTCATGTTCGACCTTTCGGTCTCTGTGTTCCGAGGCCATGTCTGTACATGCTAGGCTCGTCAAGTTAACCCTAAGTGTTTTGCATGTGTAAAACTGTCTTACACCCGTTGTATGTGAACCTAAGAATCTATCACACCCGATCATCACGTGGTGTTTCGAAACGATGAACTTTAGCAACGACACACAGTTAGGGGAGAACACTTTCTTGAAATTGTTATAAGGGATCATCTTATTTACTACCGTCGTTCTAAGTAAACAAGATGCATAAACATAATAAACATCACATGCAATTATATAATAGTGACATGATATGGCCAATATCATATAGCTCCTTTGATCTCCATCTTCGGGGCTCCATGATCATCTTCGTCACCGGCACGACACCATGATCTCCATCATCGTGTCTCCATGAATTTGCTCGCCAACTATTACTTCTACTACTATGGCTAACGGTTTAGCAATAAAGTAAAGTAATTACATGGCCATAAATCATTGACACGCATGTCATACAATAATTAAGACAACTCCTATGCCTCCTGCCGGTTGTCATACTCATCGACATGCAAGTCGTGGTTCCTATTACAAGAACATGATCTCATACATCACAATATATCATTCATCATTCATCACAACTTTTGGCCATATCACATCACAAGGCAATTGCTGCAAAAACAAGTTAGACGTCCTCTAATTGTTGTTGCATCTTTTACGTGGCTGCAATAGGGTTCTAGCAAGAACGTTTTCTTACCTACGAAAAAGCCACAACGTGATTTGTCAACTTCTATTTACCCTTCATAAGGACCCTTTTCATCGATTCCGCTCCAACTAAAGTGGGAGAGACAAACACCCGCTAGCCACCTTATGCAACTAGTGCATGTCAGTTGGTGGAACCTGTCTCACGTAAGCATACGTGTAAGGTCGGTCTAGGCCGCTTCATCCCACAATACCGCTGAAGCAAAATAAGACTAGTAGAGGCAAGAAAGTTGACAACATCTACGCCCACAACAGATTTGTGTTCTACTCGTGCAATAGAGAACTATGCATAGACCTAGCTCTAATACCACTATTGGGGAACGTTGCAGAAAATAAATTTTTTTCCTACGGTTTCACCAAGATCCATCTATGAGTTCATCTAAGCAACGAGTGATAGGAGTGCATCTACATACCTTTGTAGATCGCGAGCGGAAGCGTTCAAGAGAACGGGGTTGAGGGAGTCGTACTCGTCGTGATCCAAATCACCGATGACCAAGTGCCGAACGGACAACACCTCCGCGTTCAACACACGTACGGAGCGGATGACGTCTCCTCCTTCTTGATCCAGCAAGGGGGAAGGAGAGGTTGATGCAGATCCAATAGCACGACGGCGTGGTGGTGGATGCAGCAGAGTTCCGGCAGAGCTTCGCCGAGCTTCTGCGAGAGGGAGAGGTGTAGCAGGGGAGAGGGAGGCGCCAAGACTTCAGGGTGCAGCTTTCCTCCCTCCCCCTCCTCTATATAGGCCCCCAGGGGGGGCGCCGGCCCTAGAGATGGGATCTCTAGGGGGGGGCAAGGGGAGTGGAGTGCCCCCCAAGGCAAGTGGAGGCGCCCCCTCCCCTAGGGTTCCCAACCCTAGGCGCAGAGGGGGGCCGGGGGGGGGGGGGCACCAGCCCACCAGGGGCTGGTTCCCCTCCCAGTTCATCCCATGGGGCCCTCCGGGATAGGTGGCCCCACCCGATGGACCCCCGGGACCCTTCCGGTGGTCCTGGTACAATACCGGTGACCCCCGAAATTCTCCCGATGGCCGAAACTACACTTCCTATATATAATTCTTTACCTCCGGACCATTCCGGAACTCCTCATGACATCCGGGATCTCATCCGAGACTCCGAACAACTTTCGGTTTGCTGCATACTCATATCTCTACAACCCTAGCGTCACCGAACCTTAAGTGTGTAGACCCTACGGGTTCGGGAGACACGTAGACATGACCGAGACGGCTCTCCGGTCAATAACCAACAGCGGGATCTGGATACCCATGTTGGCTCCCACATGCTCCTCGATGATCTCATCGGATGAACCACGATGTCGAGGATTCAATCAACCCCGTATACAATTCCCTTTGTCAATCGGTACGTTACTTGCCTGAGACTCGATTGTCGGTATCCCAATACCTCGTTCAGTCTCGTTACCGGCAAGTCACTTTACTCGTACCGTAATGCATGATCCCGTGACCAGACACTTGGTCACTTTGAGCTCATTATGATGATGCATTACCGAGTGGGCCCAGAGATACCTCTCCATCATACGGAGTGACAAATCCCAGTCTCGATCCGTGTCAACCCAACAGACACTTTCGGAGATACCTGTAGTGCACCTTTATAGTCACCCAGTTACATTGTGACGTTTGGTACACCCAAAGCACTCCTACGGTATCCAGGAGTTACACGATCTCATGGTCTAAGGAAAAGATACTTGACATTGGAAAAGCTCTAGCAAAACGAACTACACGATCTTGTGCTATGCTTAGGATTGGGTCTTGTCCATCACATCATTCTCCTAATGATGTGATCCTGTTATCAATGACATCTAATGTCCATAGTCAGGAAACCATGACTATCTGTTGATCAACGAGCTAGTCAAATAGAGGCTTACTAGGGACATATTATGGTCTATGTATTCACACGTGTATTACGATTTCCGGATAATACAATTATAGCATGAATAAAGACAATTATCATGAATAAGGAAATATAATAATAATCCTTCTATTATTGCCTGTAGGGCATATTTCCAACAAATACAACCCTTAGCCATGAAGGCAAGATGTGAAAACAAGGACAATGTCTTTTACTGACAACTTTTTTGGGCGAAGCGTCACACTTGACTCTTCAGTATTTTGAACTGTTTTTCACACCTCCTGTTTTGTGTTTTGAGGTCGACCTCCATTGGCACGTCTTGTCAAAACAGAGATCGTGCCCGCTTATTACGGGATTCTCATCATGGGATTTGGGCAACCCAACCACGCCTTACGCACGATCTCATTGGGAACAGGTGAGGTTTAAGGCTTAAGAGAGGGATGATTGGCATTTTCACCGTCTATAAGAGGAAAAAGATCCCTCCTTTCTTCCCCATGCCTTCCTCTAGCCTCTGTCTTCCAATCCCCAAGCTCTAGCACCGAAAAAGCTCCAATCTTTCCCACCGCCACCACCCTCCCCAGCCATGGCCGGGTCCGGCTCCAAGGGCAAGTGGGAGGCTGATGACCCACAAGTGTAGAGGAACTATCGTAGTCCTTTCGATAAGTAAGAGTGTCGAACCCAACGAGGAGCGGAAGGAAATGATAAGCGGTTTTCAGTAAGGTTTTCTCTGCAAGCACTGAAATTGTAGGTGATAGATAGTTTTTTGATAAGATAAATAGTAACGAGTAACAAGTAAACAAAGTAAATAAAGTGCAGCAAGGTGGCCCAATCCTTTATGTAGAAAAGGATAAGCCTGGACAATTTATAATAATGAGAAAGGAGCTCCCGAGGACACATAGGAATTATCGTCAAGCTAGTTTTCATCACGCTCATATGATTCACGTTCGGTACTTTGATACTTTGATATGTGGGTGGACCGGTGCTTGGGTACTGCCCTTACTTGGACAAGTATCCCACTTATGATTAACCCCTATTGCAAGCGTCCGCAACTACAAAAGAAGTATTAAGGTAAACCTAACCACAACATTAAACATATGGATCCAAATCAGCCCCTAACGAAGCAACACATAAACTAGGGTTTAAGGTTCTATCACTCTAGCAACCCATCATCTACTTATTACTTCCCTATGCCCTCCTCTAGGCCCAAACAACGGTGAAGTGTCATGTAGTCGACGTTCACATAACACCACTAGAGGAAAAGACAACATACATCTCATCAAAATATTGAACGAATACCAAATTCACATGACTACTAATAGCAAGACTTCACCCATGTCCTCAGGAACAAACGTAACTACTCACAAAGCATATTCATGTTCATAATCAGAGGGGTAATAATATGCATTAAGGATCTGAACATATGATCTTCCACCAAGTGAACCAATTAGCATCAACTACAAGGAGTAATCAACACTACTAGCAACCCACAGGTACCAATTTGTGGTTTTGATACAAGATTGGATACAAGAGATGAACTAGGGTTTTGAGAGGAGATGGTGCTGGTGAAGATGTTGATGGAGATTGACCCCCTCCCGATGAGAGGATCGTTGGTGATGATTTCCCCCTCCCGGAGGGAAGTGTCCCCGGTAGAACAGCTCTGCCAGAGCCCTAGATTGGTTCCACCAAGGTTCCACCTCGTGGCGGCGGAGTTTCGTCCCGTAAGCTTGCCCACGATTTTTTCTAGGGTAAAGCCCTCATATAGCAGAAGATGGACACCGGAGGGCCACCAGGGGGCCCAGGATACAGGGGGCGCGCCCAGTGGGGGGGGGGGGGCGCCCCCACCCTCCTAGACAGGGTGTGGGCCCCCTGGTGTACTTCTTCCGCTCAATAATTCTTATTAATTCCAAAAATAGGTTTCGTGGAATTTCAGGATTTTTGGAGCAGTGCAGAATAGGTTTCCAATGTTTGCTCCTTTTCCAGCCAGAATTCCAGCTGCCGGCATTCCCCCTCTTCATGGTAAACTGTGTAAAATAAGAGAGAATAGCCATAAGTATTGAGATATAATGTGTAATAATAGCCCATAATGCAATAAATATTGATATAAAAGCATGATGCAAAATGGACGTATCAACTCCCCCAAGCTTAGACCTCGCTTGTCCTCAAGCGGAAGCCAACATCGAAAAATATGTCCACATGTTTAGAGATAGAGGTGTCGATAAAAATAAAATACGGACATGAGGGCATCATGATCATTCTTATAACAGCAACATATATAGATCTTATCATATGATTTCTTATGCTCAAGTAACAATCAATTCACAATGTCAAGTATGGTTCAAAAACTTCATTGAGAACTAACAAACTATAATCTCAGTCATTGAAGCAATCGCAATTTATCATAACATCAGAAAGAGTCAACAATAGAGTTTTTTCAGCAAGTTCACATACTCAACTATCTTGTAACAATTGCTAACACTCACGCAATACTCGTGGTTATGGAGTTTCAGCCGGACACTGAGAAAGATAGGGGATTATTGTGTTGCCTCCCAATGTATTCACTTTTAGGTGATGTCAACAATAATAGCCCATGCTAACTTACATCCAATTGGATATATATATCATGATCTTTCAAACACGAAGAGCTTGCCAAAGGATAAAATGAAAAAGGGGAAAGGTGAGGATCACCTTGACACAAGCATAAAGTAAAAACATAAAGTAAAAGATAGACCCTTCGCAGAGGGAAGCAGAGGTTGCCATGCGCGTTTAGGGTTGGATGCGCAAAATCTTAATGCAAAAGAACATCACTTTGTATTGCCCCTTGTATGTGGACCTTTATTATGTAGTCCTTCGCTTTTATTACTTCCACAACAAGATCGTACAAAGCTTATTTTCTCTGCACTAATAAGTCATACATATTTAGAGAGAAATTTTTATTGCTTGCACCGATGAAAACTTACTTAAATGATCTTACTCAATCCATAGGTAGGTATGGTGGACTCTCATGGCAAAAACTGGGTTTAAGGATATTTGGAAGCACAAGTAGTATCTCTACTTGGTGCAAGGAAATTGGCTAGCATGAGTGGGAAAGGCAAGCTCAACATGTTCGAAAGGTCAATAACAATATACTTTAACTGAGATGTGAGAAAACATAAACCATTATGTTGTCTTCCTTGTACAACGTCAACTCTTTTAGCACGTCCTACTTAATGAGTGCTCCCAATCATAAAAGGTGTCCAAGATAATATATTTATATGTGAACCTCTCTTTCCTTATCACTTCCTATTAATTGCAACGACGACCAAAACTACGTTCATCAACTCTCAACAATTTTTATGCCTCATACTTTCTATATGTGAAGTCATCACTAACAATAAGATCAATATGAACTCTTTAATTCTTTCTACTTTCTCAAGATCATAGCAAGATAGAAAAGCCATTGACTCAACACTAATCTTTATTATAGATAACTCACGGACTCGATTACAAAAAGAGATCACTAAGCAAAACTCAAAACTACTTGATATCAAAACTTCAATCTACTAGATCAAGATACTACTAAAAGGATCGAACTAAATAAAACGGTAAAGATAGGAGTGTGATGGTGATACGATACCGGGGCACCTCCCCCAAGCTTGGCAGTTGCCAAGGGAAGTGCCCATACCCATGTGATTATGACCTCGAAGGTGATGGAGGTGGTGATGATGATGGTGGATAATCACACATTGAGCGTAAAATCTCCTCCAACTTGCGGATAATGCCCTTGAGTCCGGCGATATGATCCATCAACAGAATATTCTCCTGTGTGAGATACTTGTTCTATATGCGAGCTAACTCAATCATCTTGAAAGCTTCAATTTCTGTTGGAGTAAAGAGGTTAGGTAAAGGTTGAAGGATGTCTTCTTCTTTCACCACCGGAGCTTGAACCTCCATAGCCTTCTTGATCCCTTCATCCTCGTTAATCTCTTCCGGTTCTTCTCTTTTCAGCTCTATCTTCAATAGCCAAGCATCCTTATCTTCGTTGTTGAGGGAGGGCGACGTCATGGTGCTCTTGATCTGCAACAGAAACAACTCGAAATTAAAACAAAGGATATTTGCGTGATACGGTGGTCAAAACCTTCGGGATTATATATAATGAATTTTTACCGACCAAAATACATCACATGCAAGAAAACAGAGTCCGGGAGGCACACGAGGTGCCCACGAGACAGGGAGGCGCGCCCAGTAAGGGTGGGCGCGCCCTCCACTCTCGTGGGGGCCTCGTGTCCCTTTCAGACTACTTCTTTCTTCCTAAAATTCTTAAATATTCCAAAACTAATAAAAATTGCCATTGGAGTTGTTTTGGAGTCGGTTTACTTACCGTACCACCTACATATTCCTTTTCGGAGTCTGGAACGTTCTGGAAAGTATCCCTTATGTATTCATCCGGGGTTACGGTTTCAATAATATTAGTTTCAACATTAATAGGATTACCTGAAATATAATGTTTAATTCTTTGACCGTTTACCACCCTCGAACTTGTGCCTTCGAAGTTGTTGATCTTTATGGCACCAGAACGATAGACCTCCTCGATAACGTAGGGACCTTCCCATTTAGAGAGAAGCTTTCCTGCAAAAAATCTTAAACGAGAGTTGAATAATAACACATAATCTCCTACGTTAAACTCACGCTTTTGTATCCATTTATCATGCCAGCGTTTGACTTTTTCTTTGAATAGCTTGGCATTCTCATAGGCTTGGGTTCTCCATTCATCAAGTGAGCTAATATCAAACAACCTCTTCTCACCGGCAAGTTTGAAGTCATAGTTGAGCTCTTTAATAGCCCAATATGCTTTATGTTCAAGTTCAAGAGGTAAATGACATGCTTTTCCATAAACCATCTTATATGGAGACATACCCATAGGATTTTTGTATGCAGTTCTATAGGCCCATAATGCATCATCAAGTTTTTTGCACCAATTCTTTCTAGATCTGTTCACAGTCTTTTGCAAAATTAATTTGAGCTCTCTATTGCTCAACTCTACTTGACCACTAGACTGCGAATGATAAGGATATGCGATTCTATGATTAACATCATACTTAGCAAGCATCTTACAGAAAGCACCATGAATAAAATATGAACCACCATCAGTCATAAGATATCTAGGGACTCCAAACCTCGGAAAAATAACTTCTTTAAGCATTTAAATAGAAGTGTTATGATCAGCACTACTAGTTGGAATAGCTTCTACCCACTTAGTAACGTAATCAACAGCAACTAAAATATGTGTATAACCATTAGAGGCAGGAAAAGGTCCCATATAATCAAAGCCCCAAACATCAAATGGTTCAATAACAAGAGAATAATTCATAGGCATTTCTTGACGTCTACTAATATTACCTATTCTTTGACATTCATCACAAGATAAGACAAACTTACGAGCATCTATGAAGAGAGTAGGCCAATAAAAACCAGATTGTAGTACCTTGTGTGCAGTTCTATCTCCAGCGTGGTGCCCTCCGTAGGATTCAGAGTGAAACTTGCGTAGAATATTTTCCTATTCATGCTCAGGCACACAACGTCTAATAACACCATCTACTCCTTCTTTATAAAGGTGTGGATCATCCCAAAAGTAATGTCTTAAGTCATAAACGAACTTTTTTCTTTTGCTGGTATGTGAAACTAGGAGGTATAAATTCAGCAACAATATAATTAGAATAATCAGCATACCAAGGAGCAGTACGAGAAGCATTAACAACCGCTAATTGTTCATCAGGAAAGCTATCATCAATAGGTAGTGGGTCATCAAGAACATTCTCTAACCTAGACAAGTTGTCTGCAACGGGGTTCTCAGCTCCCTTTCTATCAATAATATGTAAGTCAAATTCTTGGAGCAGGAGAACCCATCTAATGAGCCTAGGCTTAGCATCTTTCTTTTCCATAAGATATTTAATAGCAGCATGATCAGTGTGAATAGTAACTTTGGAATCAACAATATAAGGTCTAAACTTATCACAAGCAAAAACAACTGCTAAGAACTCTTTTTCAGTAGTAGCATAATTTCTTTGGGCAGTATCAAGAGTCTTACTAGCATACTGGATAACATTCAATTTCTTATCAACTCTTTGCCCTAGAACAGCACCTACAACATAATCACTAGCATCACACATAATTTCAAAGGGTAAATTCCAATCAGGTGGCTGAACAATAGGTGAAGTGATCAAAGCTTTCTTAAGTATTTAAAATGCTTCTACACAATCATCATCAAAGACAAAAGGAATATCTTTTTGCAATAAATTAGTCAGAGGCCTAGAGATTTTAGAAAAGTCCTGAATGAACCTCCTATAAAAACTGGCATGACCAAGGAAACTTCTTATACCTTTTATGTCCTTGAGACATGGCATGTTTTCGATAGCATCAACTTTAGCTTTATCAACTTCAATACCTCTCTCGGAAATCTTGTGCCCCAAGACAATGCCTTCATTAACCATAAAGCGACACTTTTCCCAATTCAGAACAAGACTAGTGTCTTCGCATCTCTGCAAAACTTGATCAAGGTTGCTCAAACAATTACCAAAAGAAGATCCATAAACAGAGAAGTCATCCATGAATACCTCACAAATCTTTTCACAAAAATCAGAGAATATAGCCATCATGCATCTTTGAAAGGTAGTAGGTGCATTACATAAACCAAAAGGCATATGTCTATAAGCAAAAGTACCGAAAGGGCAAGTAAAAGTAGTTTTTGATTGATCTCCCGCTGACATAGGTATTTGAGAGAAACCAGAATAACCATCTAGAAAGCAAAAAATGTGTGTGTTTGGATAGTCTTTCTAGCATTTGATCAATGAAAGGTAAAGGGTAATGATCTTTCTTAGTAGCCTTATTTAATTTACGGAAATCAATTACCATCCTATAACCTGTAATAATTCTTTGCGGGATCAATTCATCTTTATCATTAGGAACAATGGTAATACCTCCCTTTTTAGGAACACAATGGACAGGACTTACCCATTCACTATCAGCAACGGGATAAATTATACCTTCCTCAAGGAGCTTTAGTATCTCCTTTCTTACCAGTTCTTTCATCTTGGGATTTAGTCGTCGTTGAGGATCTCTAACTGGTTTGGCATCATCCTCCAATTTAATTTTGTGTTGGCATAACGTGGTACTAACGCCCTTAAAGATCATCCAGAGTATATCCAATAGCAGCTCAGTGCTTCTTCAGAGTTTTCAATAATCTTTCTTCTTATTGCTCTGAAAGGTTAGCACTAATAATGACATGATATATTTTCTTTTCATCAAGATAAGCATACTTAAGATTATCAGGCAAAGGTTTGAGTTCAAACACGGGATCACCCTTGGGTGGAGGGGGATCCCCAAGAATTTCAACGGGAAGATTATGTTTCAGCATAGGTTCCTGTTTAAGGAACACTTCATCTATTTCCCTTCTTTCCTTCATAAACATATCATTTTCATGGTCTAGCAAATATTGTTCTAACGGATCAGTAGGAGGCACAACAATGGAAGCAAGACCAATTATCTCATCCTTACTAGGTGGTTCCCTATCACAAGGTTGTCTATGAAACTTAGCAAAATTAAACTCATGAGACATACCATCTAAGCCAATGGTGACAGTATCTTTTTCACAATCAATCTTAGCATTAGCTGTATTCAAGAAGGGTCTACCAAAAATAATGGGACAAAATTCATCTTGTGGGGAAGCAAGAACAAGAAAATCAGCAGGGTATTTAACTTTCCCACACAAAACTTCAACATCTCTAACAATTTAAACCGGTTTAATGGTATCCCTATTAGCAAGCTTAATAGTAACATCAATGTCTTCTAATTCAACGGGTGCAATTCGTGCATAATTTGTTTATATAAATCATAAGGTATCGCACTTGCACTAGCACCCATATCACATAAACCATGATAAAATGATCTCCTATTTTAACAGAAATAACAGGCATGCCTACGACAGGTGTATGTATCTTAGTATCTGGTCTAGCAATATTAGCAGTTTCATCACATAAATAAATAACATACCCATCTAAATCATCAACCAAGAGATCTTTAACCATAGCAATACTAGGTTCAACATTGATTTGCTCAAGAGGTGTATAAGTCCTAGTATTACTCTTACGAACAACAGTCGAAGTTTTAGCATGATCCTTTATCCTAACAGGAAATGGAGGTTTCTCAACATAAGTAGTAGGAACAATAGGATCGCTATAGGTAATAGTCTTTTCTTCAACTATAATAGGTGCAACTACTTTCACTTCAACATGAGGATTATATTTAAACCACTACTCTTTAGGGAGATCAATGTGAGTAGCAAAAGATTCACAGAAAGAAGCTACTATCTCAGAGTCAAGTCCATACTTAGCGCTAAATCCACGAAAAGCATCGGTATCCATAAAAGATTTAACACAATCGAACTTAAGTGTCATACCTGACTCCTTACCATGGTAGGAACCCCAATCTTCAGAGTTGCGTTTAATTCTCTCCAATAAGTCCCATTTGAAATCAATAGTCTTCAGCATATAAGAACCAGCACAGGAAGTATCGAGCATGTTGCGATTATTAAGAGAAAGCCGAGCATACATTTTTTGAATAATCATTTCCCAGGAGAGCTCATGATTGGGGCATGAATATAACATTGACTTAAGCCTCCCCCAAGCTTGAGCGATGCTTTCTCCTTCGCGAGGCCAGAAATTATATATGTAATTACGATCATGATGAACAAGATGCATAGGGTAGAACTTCTCGTGAAATTCCAACTTCAATCGCTTATAATTCCAAGATCTCGTATCATCACATAGCCTATACCATGTCAATGCATCTCCCTTCAAAGATAAAGGGAAGACCTTCCTTTTGACAACATCATCGGGAATACCTGCAAGCTTAAATAATCCACAAACTTCATCCACAAAGATAAGGTGTAAATTGGGATGCAATGTTCCATCTCCTGTAAATGGATTAGCTAGCAGTTTCTCTATCATACCCGAAGGAATCTCAAAGTAAATATTTTCATAAAGTTCAGTAGGTTGAGGAGCAACTCTTTTCTCTTCTGCTCGGGGTGAAGATACCGCGAACAAGCCCCTCAAAGGATTAGTTTCCATAGTGACAAGTAACAAAAAAAATTCAGCACACTATATAAATGTTTCCTTACCAAGTTCCACTCACCAAAAGCGCTACACTCCCCGGCAACGGCGCCAGAAAAGAGTCTTGATGACCCACAAGTGTAGGGGATCTATCATAGTACTTTTGATAAGTAAGAGTGTCGAACCCAACGAGGAGCAGAAGGAAATGATAAGCGGTTTTCAGTAAGGTTTTCTCTGCAAGCACTGAAATTGTAGGTGATAGATAGTTTTGTGATAAGATAAATAGTAACGAGTAACAAGTAAACAAAGTAAATAAAGTGCAGCAAGGTGGCCCAATCCTTTATGTAGCAAAGGATAAGCCTGGACAATTTCTAATAATGAGAAAGGAGCTCCCGAGGACACATCGGAATTATCATCAAGCTAGTTTTCATCATGCTCATATGATTCACGTTCGGTACTTTGATAATTTGATATGTGGGTGGACCGGTGCTTGGGTACTGCCCTTACTTGGACAAGTATCCCACTTATGATTAACCCCTATTGCAAGCGTCTGCAACTACAAAAGAAGTATTAAGGTAAACCTAACCACAACATTAAACATATGGATCCAAATCAGCCCCTAACGAAGCAACACATAAACTAGGGTTTAAGCTTCTGTCACTCTAGCAAACCATCATCTACTTATTACTTCCCTATGCCCTCCTCTAGGCCCAAACAATGGTGAAGTGTCATGTAGTCGAGTTCACATAACACCACTAGAGGAAAAGACAACATACATCTCATCAAAATATCGAACGAATACCAAATTCACATGACTACTAATAGCAAGACTTCACCCATGTCCTCAGGAACAAACGTAACTACTCAGAAAGCATATTCACGTTCATAATCAGAGGGGTAATAATATGAATTAAGGATCTGAACATACAATCTTCCACCAAGTGAACCAATTAGCATCAACTACAAGGAGTAATCAACACTACTAGCAACCCACAGGTACCAATTTGTGGTTTTGATACAAGATTGGATACAAGAGATGAACTAGGGTTTTGAGAGGAGATGGTGCTGGTGAAGATGTTGATGGAGATTGACCCCCTCCCGATGAGAGGTTCGTTGGTGATGACGTTGGTGATGATTTCCCCCTCCCGGAGGGAAGTGTCACCGGCAGAACAGCTCTGCCAGAGCCCTAGATTGGTTCCGCCAAGGTTCCGCCTCGTGGCGGCGGAGTTTCATCCCGTAAGTTTGCCCACGATTTTTTCCAGGGTAAAAGCCCTCATATAGCAGAAGATGGACACCAGAGGGCCACCAAGGGGCCCAGGAGATAGGAGGGCGCGCCTAGTAGGGGGGCACGCCCCCCACCCTCGTGGACAGGGTGTGGGCCCCCTGGTGTACTTCTTCCACTCAATAATTCTTATTAATTCCAAAAATAGGTTTCATGGAATTTCAGGATTTTTGGAGCAGCAGAATAGGTTTCCAATGTTTGCTCCTTTTCCAGCCAGAATTCCAGCTGCTGACATTCCCCCTCTTCATGGTAAACCTTGTAAAATAAGAGAGAATAGCCATAAGTATTGAGATATAATTTGTAATAATATCCCATAATGCAATAAATATTGATATAAAAGCATGATGCAAAATGGACATATCAGATGCCTCCTCCGTCACTGAAAAGGACATCAAGGATCTCAGGAGCGTTGGCTATCTGTCTGCGGATATCGCGCACAGGCTCCCAGATAAGGACCAGGTCATCCCCACTCCGGGGCCCGACGAGAGGGTCATATTCATCCCCCATTTCCTCAGAGGTCTAGGGTTTCCCTTCCACCCCTTCGTCCAAGGCCTTATGTTCCACTATGGGCTAGATTTCCACGATCTAGCCCCAAATTCCTTCCTCAGCATATCGACGTTTATCGTCGTGTGTGAGGCTCTGCTCCGCATCCTGCCACACTTCAGCTTATGGCTCAAAGTTTTCAATCTGAAGCTGAAGGTGGTCGACAGACATCACGCGGATTGCGGCGGGGCCATGGTAAGCAAGCTTCCCAATGCCACATGGCCCAAAGGGGCATTCATCAAGACTGTTAAGGTGTGGCAGCAGGAGTGATTCTACATCACCGAACCCCGCCGCGCCAACTTGGTGGCCATACCTGACTTCAGATCTAGACCCCCTACAAGAGTAACCTCATGGACCGCTAAGGGCCTTGATTGGAGGTCCCCAACGGAGGTGAAGATGCTTCAGAAATGCATCACCAACGTCCTGGGTATGAACATCGGCCTCACGAACGTGGTCCAAGTGACGCTCTTCCATTGTGTCCTTCCCTGCCAACACCGGACTCCCCCATGTGGGAGTTTAATCCGAAGGGGCCATAGACCCTGAGGCGCTTCTTGAACACCACACATGAAGACATATGGAAGCTGCTATTCAAGGCCTAGAAAAGCTAGCCAATGAAGGCCCATTTGGTTGATGCTTTAATTAATGAAGAATTTATCACCTGCCTTCTGCACAGGGATGTACAGCAAAGGCGGAGCGGATCAACTGTCCGGCACCGCTGCCAGAGAACCCAGCCACAACCCAACTAACGGAGATGCTGGTCCTGGTGTCTTATCAGGCGTCGGAGAAGAAGGCCAAGGAGGCCAAGGGCGGACCCCGCCGCGGAGGTCCTTCGGACACTGTGTTCGGAGAGACGGAAGTCAGGAAGAAGAGGAGGAGGAGGAGGTGGAAAGCGACTCCCCCTGCAAGGGGTGGAGGAAGAAGAGGAGTGCCTCCGAAGACCCAGAGGGGGAGGTGCCGAAAAGAGGGAAGCTAGCCCTCTCGGACAGTTCGGACTCAGAGTCCGAACACATCCCCAAGAGACCTCCAAGGGTGAAGCCCCTGGCCGAGTCGTAAGTATTCATAAATTTTACTGTTCGCCTCTAGACTTTCTGCCTCTTGTTATGTAAGTTGTTTTGTTGTATGCTTCTCAGCCCTCCCCACGAGATTCCGCACACTCCATTATCGGAGGGGAATTCTCTACCGCCTGAGGAGGAAGAGAGCGACAGGCCGCCGCAAGCCTCCTCGCCTATCGCCATGGAGGACACCGAAGTGTTGTCCCAAAGGGCTTCTCCTGGACTTGGAGGGGCGGACGAGGCTGTCGAGAAGGCGGCTGAGGTTAATGCCTCGGTCGCTGAAGACCTGGGGGAGGCGACCCCCCCTGACAACCAACGGTGGGCAGCCCTATCAATCCGGACACCCGCAAAACACCATTCCAGAGACCAACGCAGGTCCACGATTGGATGCGCGGCCCTCTTCAAGAGAGGGGGGAGGAGCAGCAGCTCCATCAGCAGCCTCCATTAATCCGGAGACAACTCATGCTCTGGAGGAAGCACTGCAAAGTGCTTCCAAGGAGCACCGCACCCTGATGGGTGCGGTTATGGAAAAGGTTCAGTCTACTAAAAGCGGACTGAATGAAGCCTTCTGCAGCCTACTGACAGGCTTTGAGGTATGCGGCGTAATGTTCTAAAAACTTTTCATATGAAAGGATAAACCTGTGTATATATAGTATCCCCTGAGGCTCTGTCTGAATTAGAAAAAAACAGACAAAGCATCCACATGATAATCCGAACAATAATATATTGTGCTACTTTTGTAATAGGCATCTATGTCAGCGGCTACCGCCCAAGCCGAAGAGGTTTCCGAATTTAATCGGAAGCTTCGAGTGGTCGATTAGGAACTCAACCGCGTTAACAAGCGGTTCGAGGAAACACAAGGTATGTAGAAATTTTGAAGAAGGAACATATCAGAAGTGATATGTATACTGAGTAGTTTAACTCATGGAATTTTTTGATTATAATCATAGTTGGCGTAGCTGAGGTCGAGTCCCTCAAAGGCGCGCTTTCCCAAGCCAAGAAGGAGGTAGAGGCAAATAAGGCAGCCACTGACAAAGCGGTTGTGGAGCTGGAGGCAGAGCAGACTGCCTGCCGCCAGCATGAAGCCCGGGTGGCCGAAGTCGAGCAGGAGATGAAGGACGCCATCCGTAAATGCGAGACCTTGGAGCAGAATACTTCAGACCAGTTGTCTGAGCTTGCTAAGGCTCTTCATGATGCCAAAGAAGCGCGGATCGAGTCCCGGAGTGCTCGTGAGGAGATCCAGCAAGCGAGACATATAGCGGCTGGCAAGGCCTTTCTTTTGCAGAGTAGCTTTGGAGGTAAGAGGTATATCTTGCTTACCCGAGTTTGGAGTTCTCCAGGCGCATTTGCGGATCTTTTGAGGAGCGTCATCAATGCCGCGCAGTTTTTCTGAGCCCAAGAGGGGAATTCGACCGAGAAGTTGTTCTAGTCGCAATAACTCGCGCTGGAGCATCCGGCGCCTCTAAACGACCAGCTGAGGCAACTAACGGAGCTACATAGGATGGCCGGCTTGGCCATGAAGGATCTAGTACCCCAATTCTGGCCAGCCGAGCCCATTCCCAGTAGCTACTTCGTCTTAGTGAAGCGGCTTATCGACGCATGGCCGTGGATCGATGCTATAAAGCGTTCGGCCTGCATAGAAGGTGCCTAGATGGCCTTTACCCGCGTCAAGATGAAATGGGCGAAGATGAAGGCCACCGAAGTGGCGACCGCAGGTCCGCCCGAAGGCAAAGATCATTGGAAGCCGGAGAGGTACTTTGACGACGTCCTAGAAGGAGCCCTCATAGTAGAGGGCTAGTGTTCTAAGGATACGATGTTTGATTAAATGTGTTCGGGTTGTACAAACTATGTTATGAACCCGTGCTTTGAGATATCTATGCCTTGCGCCCTTTGTTTTGAGTAATTTTTTCCTCCTATGCGGCCGTTTATTGTTTATATTTCTGGAAGTTGCCAATCGTCGGCTTCTTCCCCCATGTAAATGTTACAGGGGTGTTCTACATAACGCGTGACCGCACTTTATCCAACGTCTTGGTCCATAGAGGAGGCATCCGCGGGGTGAACTAGGCAATCAGACTATGCGGCTTTATTACCTTCACTTAGCCATAGTAGTCTAGTGGTGGGGCTAAATCCTAGCCCCTGTTGCATGTGCGGCTATCCGGATTACGGTGGCTTTGCAACGCAGCTGGTCAAAGACCAACCCCTCGTATGACATGGTGAGAATCGCCAATGATTTGTAGTGTGACACTAAGTCACCGGATCGCTGACTGGCTCTCGCTTACCATGATGGTCAGTTTTCGGCTTTCTCTACTGAGGTACTTAACCGAACGAACCAGAAATACAATCGCAATAGTTCTCCCTTTACTACCTTATCCGAACGGGCGAAACGTAAGGTGGTAAACACAGGAGCCGGGAAACCTAACTATGGACCAAAGACATGATTCGGAGCCGATGCATATAATGCAATATCCGGGATGCCGAAGAGCTCCCTATAGGTGTTCGGGCTTTAGAATGTGCCGGGTCGATTACAGCCCCCGGCGTTAAGGCCGGACTAAAGCACATGTGGTAGTCTGAAGTAGGGAGGGGATGCAGATGATAATATAACATAAGCACCAAACAGAAGTGGTGATCAGCTGCTTCCTTTATACCCGATTAATACATTGAGATGAGTTTCAACAGATAATGCCATGAATATCATGGTCATGCTACATGCCTAAAGTTTACATAAGGGAAAGGATTACACATGGCCTAAAAGTAGTGGTTTGAAGATCCCAGTGGTGCCCTGCCGCACGTCTGCGCCGTTTCTCCTTTGTAGGGAATCCTTTGAGAGGGGGATTAGATGGTTGTCCACAAAAAAGAGAAAGAGGGTCCTAGAAGGGGACCCCCGTGCAACCGTAGAGTCGATAGGTTTTTTAACGAACCTGCAGTGAAAAATATTTAAGGTCCAAAAGGGTCAAGCCATACTATGGACTTTTTCCGCAGTGTGCCTCCGGCGTTGCCCAAGGTATTGCAAGTGCATAGTTATGTACATGCGTACGTATGTTGCTACCTTATGGGGCAATCGGTGGAGGCTGGACTGTTATTCGAGCTCCGAATCCATTGAGCCGTTGCACTGAGATGCTGACCGGACTCACTTAGAAATGTTGCTGGTCTTGATCACCGATAAATTGTTCGGCTTGATGAGGCCGCCGTGTACCTCGGCTGCTAAGGCCGCAGTGTGCTCTTCAGTATGGAGGGAGCGCTCCATATTTCTATTGATTGTGATGATGCCCCGCGGTCCAGGCATCTTGAGCTTCAAATAAGCGTAATGAGGGACTACATTAAAGCGGGCGAAAGCGGTTTGTCCGAGCAATGCATGATAACCACTGGGAAAAGGGATGATGTCGAAGATCAATTCTTCGCTTTGGAAGTTGTCTGGAGAGCCGAATACTACTTCCAGTGTTAAGGAGCCCGTGCAGCGGGCCTCCACGCCGGGTATAACTCCTTTAAAGGTAGTGTTACTAGGCTTGGTTATGGACAGGTCGATACCCATTTTTCAGACAGTATCTTGATAGATCAAGGTATGACTGCTGCCATCATCCATAAGGACTCTAGTAAGATGGTATCCGACTATCTGTCGATGATAGGTATGAGTACTAGGGCAGCCGAACCTTCATGAAGGATATTGGTTGGGTGGTCCCTGTGATCAAAGGTGATCGGACAAACCAACCATGGGTTGAATTTTGGGGCGACAGGCTCTACGGCGTAGACGTCCCTTAGCGCGCGCTTGCGCTCCCTCTTGGGGATGTGGGTGACATAAATCATGTTCACCATTTTCACCTCGAGGGGAAACTGCTTCTGACCCTAGTGTTCGACTGACATGGCTCATCATCGTCCTCGCTTGGAGGTCCTTTCCCCTTATGTTCGGTATTTAATTTATCGGCCTGCTTGAAAACCCAGCAATTTCTATTGGTGTGAATTGGCAGGCTTGTCGGGGGTGCCATGAATCTGACAAGGTCTTTCGAGGATTTTGTCAAATTTGGATGGACTATCTCTGTTGCCCTTGAAAGGTTTCTGCCACTGAACGGGTTTGGCACCACTGAATCCGACGTTGACTTCCGTATCTTCTATTTCGTCGTTATTGTTCCGACGCTTGTTTTTATTGCGGCGTCTGAGGGAGTCCTGGATTAAGGGGTCCTCGGACAGCCGGACTATATGCTTTGGCCGGACTGTTGGGCTATGAAGATACAAGATAGAAGACTTCGTCCAGTGTCCTGGTGGGACTCTCCTTTCCATGGAAGGCAAGCTTAGCGATTCGGATATGTAGATTCCCTTCTCTGTAACGGACCTGATGTAGCCCTAGCCCCTTCTGGTGTCTATATAAACCAGAGGGTTTAGTCCGTAGGACAACAACAATGATAATCATAGGCTAGCTTCTAGGGTTTAGCCTCTATGATCTCATGGTAGATCAACTCTTGTAATACTCATATCATCAAGATCAATCAAGCAGGAAGTAGGGTATTACCTCCATAGAGAGGGCCCAAACCTGGGTAAACATCATGTCCCCCGCCTCCTGTTACCATTAGCCTTAGATGGACAGTTCGGGACCCCCCTACCTGAGATCTGCCGGTTTTGACACCGACATTGGTGCTTTCATTGAGAGTTCCACTGTGATGTCGAAAAAAAGGTTTGATGGCTCGCCTTGTTATCAAGGACAACATCGCCTCCGGGGGAGCCCTGGCCTCAGGTCAAACCTTCCGACTAGGTGGCTTTGTCATGACCGCCCGTTCGGCCGCCGTGCCGACGATGACTTCTCGGGTCATCAAAAACAGCCTCCACGTCAGCTCGGAATACACCGAGAGAATGGATCCGATGGAGCTATCGTCCTTGAACGGGCTCCTAGATCGCATCGCCGCTTTGGGAGTCACTACGGACTATGATCAGAGTGGGCTTAAACCCGATCAAAGAGAGATTAACTCTCCGCCGATCACCCATCACATAGCGGTGGTGGAGGAGCAATGCAGCAACGGTTCGTCTATATTGAGGATGAACTATGTCCGGATTCCTGAGCTCGCTGAGCCAGATACCCGCTCACGGGAGGACGTGCCCCAAACTCCGAATTTAGAATCGAACAGCGGGCTAGAAAAATTGGGTAACATCCCGGAACCCGAACTATTAAATTCGGAAGCTCCTCAGCCTCTGAGTCCCAGATCGGGTCAGGATTCGGATTTAAATCCACCCGCCCACCTAGATACAAGCGATATTTCCCACATCAGACAACAATCCCAAGAGACAGTACATCTCTTTTGGGCCAGATTCCTCCTTGTAATGAGCAAGGTTAAGGACTGTCGCGAGGAAGACGCAATCTCATTCTTTTGCAGAAATTTCACGGACAAGGGAATCCTTAATGCCATAAGTCGCCGTGGCATATCACACTTCACTAACTTGGCAGCCATAGTACAGAAGTACTGTTCGATGGAAAGCTCCTGGAAAACCCAGGCAACATTCTGGGATCCCCTGACTCTCACTAAACCCCACGTCCGAACGAAAAGGGTGCACTCTTGCAAATCACCCGATCCAATCACGAAGAAACCAAAGCCCGCTAAAGGGCGTGGAACCGTATTGGAGGGATGGCTCAATAGGCCATGCAAAATCCACACCACACCGGATACCATACCAACACACAGCCTTAGAGCATGTTGGATACTTTGACAGGTGGCCAAGAGCAGCGAGGATCTCCTCATTAACAATACCGCATAGCATCATCCCGCAGAAAACAACAATACAATGTTGACAGTCTTCGAGACTTTTGCCTCGAATAACAGGCACAAGAGAGCAAGCCGCGGCCTCGCCGAAGTCTGCCACATTGCAGCAATAAATCCCTGGAATGACACGGCTATAACCTTTAATGCTAGTGACGAACCTCAATTCCGAACAGTCCGAGCACCAGCCTCTTTGGTCCTTAGTCCAATTGTGGACAGCTTTTGGCTTACTAAAGTGCTCATGGACGGCGGCAGCAGATTAAACCTCATCTACGAGGAAACTCTCAACAAAATGGAAATAGACAAGAGCCGCATTGAGCAAAGCAGCACGACCTTTTGAGGAACTATCCCTAGTCGGGAGGCACGATGTGCGGGAAAAATCACACTCGATGTGGTATTCGGCACGCCAAAAAATTACAGGTCCAAAGAGATAACATTACAAGTGGCCCCTTTCAGTAGTGGATACCATGCCCTTTTAGGGCGGGACACATTCGCGAGCTTCCAAGCTATACCCCATTATGGGTACATGAAGCTCAAGATGCCTGGGCCCAACGGAATCATCACTCTAGCCAGTGATCCGGACATAGCACTCCACGCCAAAAATAAAACCGCCGCCCTGGCCCTTGAGGCATTATCCAAAGCCCTCGTGGCTAAAGAATTAACTGCATTATGCTCGACAGTTGATAGGGATGATGTGATACTCGATAAGCGATCCAAGTCCACCTCTTTCAAACTAGCGGATGAAACAGTCAAATTCCAAGTCCACCCAACGGACTCTACAAAAACAACATCCATCGGGGCACAGCTGAACCCCACAATCGAGGCTGCACCGCGGGCGTTCTTACGCGAGAATTGGGACATCTTCGCCTGGCACCCTTCAGATATGCCAGGGATCCCACGCAGGCTGGCCAAGCATAGTCTCAACATATTGAAGGGATATCATAACCCACAAGTTTAGGGGATCACAATAGTTTTCGAGGGTAGAGTATTCAACCCAAATTTATTGATTCGACACAAGGGGAGCCAAAGAATATTCTTAAGTATTAGCAGTTGAGTTGTCAATTCAACCACACCTGGATAACTTAGTATCTGCAGCAAAGTATTTAGTAGCAAAGTAGTATGATAGTAATGGTAATAGTGATAAAAGTAACGGTAGCAGTTTTGTAGTAATTGTAATAGTAGCAACGGTAAAGTAAATAAGCAAAGAGCAATATGTGAAAAGATCATAGGCATTGGATCAATGATGGATAATTATGTCGGATGCGATTCCTCATGTAATAGTTATAACATATGGTGACACAGAACTAGCTCCAGTTCATCAATGTAATGTAGGCATGTATTTCAAATATAGTCATACGTGCTTATGGAAAAGAACTTGCATGACATCTTTTGTCCTACCCTCCCGTGGTAGCGGGGTCCTAGTGGAAACTACGGGATATTAAGGCCTCCTTTTAATAGAGTACCAGACCAAAGCATTAACACATAGTGAATACATGAACTCCTCAAACTACGGTCATCATCGTGAAGTATCCCGATTATAGTCACTTCGGGGTTGTCAGATCGTAACACATAATAGGTGACTATAGACTTGCAAGATAGGATCAATAACTCACATATATATTCATGAAAACATAATAGGTTCAGATCTGAAATGATGGCACTCGGGCCCTAATGACAAGAATTAAGCATAGCAAAGTCATAGCAACATCAATCTCAGAACATATTGGATACTAGGGATCAAACCCTAACAAAACTAACTTGATTACATGGTAAATCTTATACAACCCATCACCGTCCAGCAAGCCTACGATGGAATTACTAACGCACGGCGGTGAGCATCATGAAATTGGTGATGGAGGATGGTTGATGATGATGACGGCGACGAATCCCCCTCTCCGAAGCCCCAAACGGACTCCAGATCAGCCCTCCCGAGAGAGATTAGGGCTTGGCGGCGGCTCCGTATCGTAGAACGCGATGAATTTTTCTCCCTGATTTTTTTCTCCATGAAAGCAAATATATAGAGTTGGAGTTGAGGTCGGTGGACGTCCAAGGGGCCCAGGGGGAGGGGCGCGCCCCCACCCTCGTGGACAGGGTGTGGGCCCCCTGACGCTATTTTCTTCGCCAATATTTTTTATTAATTCTAAAAAGTTGCTCCGTGGATTTCCAGGACATTCCGAGAACTTTTATTTCTGCATAAAAATAACACCATGGCAGTTCTGCTGAAAACAGCGTCAGTCCGGGTTAGTTCCATTCAAATCATGCAAGTTAGAGTCCAAAACAAGGGGAAAAGTGTTTTGAAAAGTAGATACGATAGAGACGTATCAACTCCCCCAAGCTTAAACCTTTGCTTGTCCTCAAGCAATTCAATTGACAAACTGAAAGTGATAAAGAAAAACTTTTACAAACTGTGTTTGCTCTTGTTGTTGTAAATATGTAAAGCCAACATTCAAGTTTTCAGCAAAGATTATAAACTAACCATATTCACAATAACACTCAGATCTCATGTTTACTCGTATCAGTGGCATAATCAACTAACAAGCAATAATAATAAAACTCGGATGACAACACTTTCTCAAATTAATCATAATATGATATAACAAGATGGTATCTCGTTAGCCCTTTCTGAGACCACAAAACATAAATGCAGAGCACCTTTAAAGATCAAGGACTGACTAAACATTGTAATTCATGGTAAAAGAGATCCAGTCAAGTCATACCCAATATAAACTAATAGTAATGCATGCAAATGACAGTGTGCTCTCCAGCGTGTGCTTTTTAATAAGAGGGTGATGACTCAACATAAAAGTAAATAGATAGGCCCTTCGTAGAGGGAAGCAGGGATTTGTAGAGGTGCCAGAGCTCGATTTTGAAATATAGATGAATAACATTTTGAGCGGTATACTTTCGCTGTCAACATAACAACTATGAGATCTCGATATCTTCCATGCTACACACACTATAGACGGTTCCCAAACAGAATGGTAAAGTTTATACTCCCCCACCACCAACAAGCATCAATCCATGGCTTGCTCAAAACAACGAGTGCCTCCAACTAGCGACAATCATGGGGGAGTTTTGTTTTAATTATTTTGATTTTCTTTGATCTTTTTGATCATGGGACTGGGCATCCCGGTTACCAGCCATTTTCTCGTGAATGAGGAGTGGAGTCCACTCCTCTTGAGAATAACCCACCTAGCATGGAAGATACAGACAACCCTAGTTGATACATGAGTTGCTCGAGCATACAAAACAAAATTTCATTTGAAGGTTTGGAGTTTGGCACATACAAATTTACTTGGAACAGGAATTAAATACTGCATATAGGAAGGTATGGTGGACTCATATGGAATAACTTTGGGGTTTATGGAGTTTGGATGCACAAGCAGTATTCCCGCTTAGTATAGGTAAAGCTAGCAAAAGACTGGGAAGCGACCACCTGAGAGAGCGACAACAGTCATGAACATGCATTAAAATTAATCAACACCGAATGCAAGCATGAGTAGGATATAATCCACCATGAACATAAATATCGTGAAGGCTATGTTGATTTTGTTTCAACTACATGCATGAACATGTGCCAAGTCGAGTCACTCAATTCATTTAAAGGAGGATACCACCCTATCATACCACATCATAACCATTTTAATAGCATATTGGCACGCAAGGTAAACCATTATAAGCTCCTAGCTAATTAAGCATGGCATAAGCAACTATAATCTCTAATTGTCATTGCCAACATGTTTATTCATAATAGGCTGAATCAGGAACGATGAACTCATCATATTTACAAAAACAAGAGAGGTCGAGTTCATACCAACTTCTCTCATCTCAATCAGTCCATCATATATTGTCATTATTGCCTTTCACTTGCACGACCAAACGGTGTGTATAATAATAATAGTGCACATGCATTGGACTAAGCTAGAATCTGCAAGCATTCAATTCAAGGGAGAAGACAGGGTAATATGGGTTCTTGGTTAAATCAACAATCATGCATATTAGAACCACTAGACATTTTCATTATGGTCTTCTCCTCTTGACCCCCAAAGAAAAGAAAAGAAAATAAAACTATTTACACGGGAAAGCTCCCAACAAGTAAAAGAAGAACGAGAAATCCTTTTGGGTTTTCTTTTAACCACTACTACAAGCATGGAAATTAAACTAACTATTTTTTTGGTTTTCTTAAGGTTTATCAAACACACAAAAAGAAAGCTAGAAACGGAAATTAAACTAGCATGGATAATACAATGAAAGAGTATGAGCATCGACAACTAGAATGAGTGTGTGAACATGAATGTTGTAATTTCGGTGAGAAATACGTACTCCCCCAAGCTTAGGCTCTTGGCCTAAGTTGGTCTATGGCCATGGATAGCCTGACTGATATCGGAAGTTGTAACTGGGGTCGTACTGAGATGCATCAGCCATTGCCTCCTAGGCTGCAGCATGGCGGCGAGTTGCTTCCATCCTCCTCTCGTACTCGGTTGCCTCCTCCCTGGATATAACATATCGTCCTTTTGCCTGATAATCAAAAAGGGTAGGAGCAGGGAGAGTAACATGGACAACACAACGTCTGTCAAAGATTAGTCGATACTGGAGGAATTGTTCATTCCTCTCAAGAAAATGATGACTAACCATGGCATTAAAATCTAAATAAGTGGGAAGCAACTCCCTATCACCCTCACGTGGAGGTATACCAAGATAATTAGCAACACGGGTCATATAAATCCCTCGAAACAAATCTCTAGATAAACCATTATTATGCAACCTACGTGCAACAGTTGCCCCCAAGTTGTAATCTTTATTACCTAATACAACACTCTTGAGGACACAAAGATCAGGAACACACATGTGGCATGCTTCATCTTTACCATTAATGCATCTACAAATGAAGAGAGGAAAATAATGTATAGCAGGAAAATGAATGCTCTCTATGGTAGCTTGTGCTATATATCTAGATTCTCCCACAGTGATACTAGCAAGAAAGTCTTTATATTCAGATTTATGAGGTTCATTAACACTACCCCACTGTGGGAGTTTGCAAGCAGTGGTAAAATCTTCTAGGTCCATGGTATATGATTGATCATGAATATCAAACAAGACACTTTGAGAATTACGCGAAGATAAAAATTTAATCCTTCTCACGAATGAACCAGTCAAATAGTAGTATTGAGGACACTTATCTTGGATGAAGTCCTCAAGATCGGCATTACACACATATGCATCAAATTCATCCATGATGCCTGCATTGACCATAACTTCTTCTGACAGCCATTCACAAGACCCTACATCAGCTTCCCTTGGTGGTTCATCATCTTGCTCACGCATAGCGCGCCTGGGTGCTTGCTTTCTTGAAGAACCACCTTGGTACATTTTCCTAGACATATTTCTTCCTCTAAAATATTTCTGAAATTTTTAGTAACTCAAAATAAAAGTGAATCAAACTCAATAAAACTGATAGCAACTACTCCCTCAAGTGCCTAGAGCCTATATCATGCATTAGAATTACTTGGGACCTCATAATTTTGACATGCAAGCTCAAGAACAGGGTCACCTAGGCAGCAAAACTTTGCAATGAACAAAGCACTAGAACAAAAACTAATTGGACCATTGGAGGAGTCACATACCAAGGAACAATCTCCCAAAGCAGTTTCGTGAATGGAGCTTTGAGCAAGGAGATCGAAAATCACAGCAAATGAGCTAGAACTCGTGCTTGAGCTGGATGAGGATTTTTTGGGAGGAAGATGGAGTGTATGGGTGCAGGAATAAGTGGAGGGGGGCCACTGTGGGCCCACGAGGCAGGGGCACGCGCCCAGTAAGGGTGGGCACGCCCTGGACCCTTGTGGCCAGGTGCTTGCCCCCTGCTGTGTTTTCAGAGCCTAAAATCCTCAAATATTCCGTAAAAAATCATACTAAATTGGCAGGGCATTTGGAGAACTTTTATTTTCGGGAAATTTTTATTGCATGGATAATTCAGAAAACAGACATGTAATACTATTTTTACTTTATTTAATCTAAATAACAGAAAGGAAAAGGAGGGTACAGAAGGTTGTGCCTTCTAGTTTCATCCATCTCATTATCATCAAAATGAATCTACTAACAAGGTTGATCAAGTCTTGTTAGCAAACTCATTCCGAATAACATGGAACCGAAGAAATTTCGAATAACACTAGGTTACCTCAACGGGGATATGAACATCCCCAATAACAAGAATATCATATTTCTCCTTGACAGTAGGAAGAGGAAATTCAAAACCTCCAATAATGATAGCTGGAACTTTTCCAATAGAATTGATGCTATGAACTTGAGGTTGTTTCCTCGGAAAGTGTACCGTATGCTCATTACCATTAACATGAAAAGTTACATTGCCTTTGTTGCAATCAATAACAGCCCCTGCAGTATTCAAAAAGGGCCTACCGAGGATAATCGACATAATATCGTCCTCGGGAATATCAAGAATAACAAAGTCCGTGAAGATAGTGACATTTGCAACCACAACAGGCACGTCCTCAAAAATACCGACAGGTATAGCAGTTGATTTCTCAGCCATTTGCAAAGATATTTCAGTAGGTGTCAACTTATTCAATTCAAGTCTATGATATAAAGAGAGAGGCATAACACTAACACCGACTCCAAGATCACATAAAGTAGTTTTAACATAGTTTCTTTTAATGGAGCATGGTATAGTTGGTACTCCTGAGTCTCCAAGTTTCTTAGGTACTCCACCCTTAAAAGTATAATTTGCAAGCATGGTGGAAATTTCAGCTTCCGGTATCTTTCTTTTATTTGTAATGATATCTTTCACATATTTAGCATAAGGATTTACTTTAAGCATATTAGTTAAGCACGTGCATAAGAAGATAGGTCTAATCATTTCAGCAAAGCGCTCAAAATCCTCATCATCCTTTTTCTTGGATGGCTTAGGAAGAAAAGGCATGGGTTTATGAACCCATGGTTCTCTTTCTTTACAGTGCTTCCTAGCAACAAAGTCTCTTTTATCATAACGTTGATTCTTTGATTGTGGGTTATCAAGATCAACAGCAGGTTCAATCTCTACATCATTATTATTGCTACGTTGAGCATCAACATGAACATTATCATTAACATTATCACTAGGTTCATGTTCATCACCAGATTGTGTTTCAACATCTAAGATAGAAATATCATTGGGATTCTCAGGTGTGTCTATAACAGGTTCACTAGAAGCATGCAAAGTCCTATCATTTTTCCTTTTATTCTTTTTAGAAGGACTAGGTGCATCTAAATTATTTCTCTGAGAATCTTGCTCAATTCTCTTAGGGTGGCGTTCAGGGTACAAAGGTTCCTGAGTCATTCTACCAGTTCTAGTAGCCACTCTAACAACAAAATCATGTTTATTATTTAATTCATCGAGCAAATCACTTTGAGCTTTAAGTACTTCTTCTGCTTGAGTGGTAACCATAGAAGCATATTTACTAATGAGTTTAAGTTCACCTTTAACTCTAGCCATATAATCACTCAAGCGTCCAATCATGTAAGCATTACACTTTAATTCTCTACCAACATAAGCATTGAAATTTTCTTGTCTAGCCATAAAGTCTCAAATTCATCCAAGCATGGGCTAGCAAACTTAGTAGACGGGATTTCAACTTTATCATATCTATATAGAGAAAAATTACCTTTACTACCTGTGTCGGGTTATCAAGACCATGTGTTTCTTCAATAGGTGGTATATTAAGACCATGTATCTCTTCAATAGGAGGTAAATTTTTAACATCTTCAACTTTAATACCTTTTTCTTTCATAGATTTCTTAGCCTCCTGCATATCTTCAGGACTGAGAAATAGAACGCCCCTCTTCTTTGGAGTTGGTTTAGGAGTAGGCTCAGGAGTTGGCTCAATTGGCTCAGGAATTGGCTTAGGAAGAGTCCAATTATTTTCATTAGTCAACATATTATTCAATAGTAATTCAGCTTGGTCGATTGTTCTTTCCCTGAAAATACAACCAACACAACTATCCAAGTGGTCCTTGGAAGCATCAGTTAGTCCATTGTAAAAGATATCAAGTATTTCATTTTTCTTAAGTGGTTGATCAGGCAAAGCATTAAGTAATCGGAGAAGCCTCCCCCATGCTTGTGGGAGACTCTCTTCTTCAATTTGCACTAAATTATATATTTCCCTCAAGGCAACTTGTTTCTTATGAGCAGGGAAATATTTAGCAGAGAAGTAATAAATCATATCCTGGGGACTACGCACACAACCAGGATCAAGAGAATTAAACCAAGTTTTAGCATCATCCTTTAATGAGAATGGAAATATCTTAAGGATATAGTAGTAGCGAGATTTCTCATCATTAGTGAACAGGGTGGCTATATCATTTAACTTAGTAAGATGTGCTACAACAGTTTCAGATTCATAGCCATAAAAAGGATCAGATTCAACCAAAGTAATTATCTCAGGATCGACAGAGAATTCATAATCCTTATCAGTAACAAAGATATGTGAAGTAGCAAAAGCAGGGTCATATTTCATTCTAGCATTCAGAGTTTTCTATTTCAGTTTAGCTAATAATTTCTTAAGATCAGATCTATCATTGCAAGCAAGAAGATCTCTAGCAGTTTCTTCATCCATAACATAACCCTCTGGGAGAACAGGCAATTCATACTTAGGGGGAGAACCTTCATCATCACTATCTTCAATAATTTCATTTTCAATAATTTCATTCTCTCTAGCCCTAGCAAGTTGTTCATCAAGAAATTCACCTAATGGCACAGTAGTATCAAGCACAAAAGTAGTTTCATCATAAGTATCATGCATAGTATAAGTGGCATCATCAATAACATGCGACATATCAGAATTAATAGCAGAAGCAGGTTTAGGTGTCGCAAGGTTACTCATAACAGAAGGAGAATCTAGTGCAGAGCTAGATGGCAGTTCCTTACCTCCCCTCGTAGTTGAGGGATAAATCTTAGTTCTTTCGTTTTTCAAGTTCTTCATAGTGACCAGCAGATACCACACCCTTTTAGGGTAGGACGCATTCGTGAGCTTCCAAGCTATACCCCATTATGAGTACATGAAGTTCAAGATGCCCGGGCCCAACGGAATCATCACTCTATCCAGTGATCCGGACATAGCACTCCGTGCCGAAAATAAAACCGCTGCCCTGGCCCTTGAGGCATTATCCAAAGCCCTCGCGGTCGACGAATTAACTGATTATGCTCCACAGTTGATAGGGACGATGTGATACTCGATAAGCGATCCAAGTCCACCTCTTTCAAACCAGCGGACGAAATAGTCAAATTCCAAGTCCACCCAATGGACTCTACAAAAACAACATCCATCGGGGCACAACTGAACGCCACAATCGACGGTGCACTGCGAGTGTTCTTACGCGAGAATTGGGACATCTTTGCCTGGCACCCATCAGATATGCCAGGGATCCCACGCAGGCTGGCCGAGCATAGTCTCAACATATTGAAGGGATATGATAACCCACAAGTATAGGGGATCGCAACAGTTTTCGAGGGTAGAGTATTCAACCCAAATTTATTGATTCAACACAAGGGGAGCCAAAGAATATTCTTAAGTATTAGCAATTGAGTTGTCAATTCAACCACACCTGGATAACTTAGTATCTGCAACAAAGTATTTAGTAGCAAAGTAGTATGATAGTAGTGGTAATAGTGATAAAAGTAACGGTAGCAGTTTTGTAGTAATTGTAATAGTAGCAACGGTAAAGTAAATAAGCAAAGAGCAATATGCGAAAAGCTTGTAGGCATTGGATCAATGATGGATAATTATGTCGGATGCGATTCCTCATGTAATAGTTATAACATAGGGTGACACAGAACTAGCTCCAGTTCATCAATGTAATGTAGGCATGTATTTCGAATATAGTCATACGTGCTTATGGAAAAGAACTTGCATGACATCTTTTGACCTACCCTCCCGTGGCAGTGGGGTCCTAGTGGAAACTAAGTGATATTAAGGCCTCCTTTTAATAGAGTACCGGACCAAAGCATTAACACATAGTGAATACATGAACTCCTCAAACTACGGTCATCACCGAGAAGTATCCCGATTATTGTCACTTTGGGGTTGTCGGATCATAACACATAATAGGTGACTATAGACTTGCAAGATAGGATCAAGAACTCACATATATTCATGAAAACATAATAGGTTCAGATCTGAAATCATGGCACTCGGGCCCTAGTGACAAGCATTAAGCATAGCAAAGTCATAGAAACATCAATCTCAGAACATAGTGGATACTAGGGATCAAACCCTAACAAAACTAACTTGATTACATGGTAAATCTCATCCAACCCATTGCCGTCCAGCAAGCCTACGATGGAATTACTCATGCACGGCGGTGAGCATCATGAAATTGGTGATGGAGGATGGTTGATGATGACGATGGCGACGAATCCCCCTCTCCAGAGCCCCGAACGGACTCCAGACCAGCCCTCCCGATAGAGATTAGGGCTTGGCGGCGGCTCCGTATCGTAAAACGCGATGAATCTTTGTCCCTGATTTTTTTCTCCATGAAAGCAAATATATAGAGTTGGAGTTGAGGTCGGTGGACGTCCAGGGGGCCCACGATGCAGGGGGGCGCGCCCAGGGGGAGGGGGCGCACCCCCACCCTCGTGGACATGGTGTGGGCCCCCTGACGCTATTTCTTTTGCCAATATTTTTTATTAATTTTGAAAAGTTGCTCCGTGGATTTCCAGGACATTCCGAGAACTTTTATTTCTGCACAAAAATAACACCATGGCAGTTCTACTGAAAACAACGTCAGTCCGGGTTAGTTCCATTCAAATCATGCAAGTTATAGTCCAAAACAATAGCAAAAGTGTTTGGAAAAGTAGATACGACGGAGATGTATCAGGATACAAGCCGGTCAAGCAGACACTATGGCGCTTTTCAGAGCCTAAATGACAAGCTATGGGAGAGGAGCTAGCTAAGTTACTCAAGGCCAGAGTCATCAGAGAAATAAAACACCCGGACTGGCTAGCAAACCTGGTGATGGTACCAAAGAAGGATAAATCCTGGCGCCTATGTGTCGATTTCATGGACCTCAATAAGGCTTGCCCTAAGTATCCCTTCCCCCTCCCCCGCATCGATCAATTCATCGACGCTACTGCAGGACACGACTCATTGTGCTTCCTCGACGCATACTTCAGATACCATCAAATCAAGATGATGGATTCCGATCAAGCCGCAACAACATTTATCACCCCATACGGCCCTTTCTATTTCAACACCATGCCTTTCGGGCTCAAAAACGCCGATGCTACCTACCAACGCATGAATCAGACATGCCTGAAAAAATAAATTGGCAAAACAGTTGAGGCATACATGGACGACGTGGTCATCAAGACCAGACACGTCGAATCTTTGATAGACGACCCGAGGCTCACGTTCGACAACCTCCGAACATATGACATCAGGCTCAATCCAGAAAAATGTGTGTTCGGTGTTCCCACTGGAAAGCTGCTGGGCTTCATCATTTCCAATAGAGGAATTGAAGCAAACCCGGCTAAAATCCGAGCTTTGTCACAGTTGGCTACCCCAACAGATCTCAAAAAAATCCAGAAACTAACTGGATGCGTGGCTGCCTTAAGCCGCTTTATCTCCCGATTGGGAGAAAAGGCACTACCTCTTTATCGCCTTCTTCGACACACCGAACACTTCAAGTGGACGGATGCGGCAATGGCCGGACTTGAAGAAATAAAGGCCCTCTTGGCCAGCAAACCAATCCTGGCCGCACCAAACATTGGCGGACCCATGTTGTTATACATAGCTGCAACACACCAAGTTGTAAGCGCAGTGCTCGTCATCGAACGAGAGGAGGACGGAAACAAGTTCCCTCTTCAAAAGGCGGTATACTAAGTATCCACTGTCCTCACACCATGCAAGTCACGGTACCCACATTATCAAAAGATAGCATACGCGGTCTTCATGGCATCCCAAAAACTAAGACACTACTTTCAAGAGTGTTCCATCATGGTGGCCTCCGAAGTACCACTCAACGATATAATAAATAACCGCGATGCCACGGGCCGGATTGCTAAGTGGGCCATCGAGCTCCTCCCGTTCGACATCACATATAAACCACGGCGAGCCATTAAATCGCAAGTACTGGCTGACTTCGTCGCCGAATGGACAGACGCCAAACTCCCTAAAGAGTACGACACATACTCCAATTGGATCGTGCACTTTGACGACTCTAAAATGCTGGCTGGTCTGGCAGCAGGTGTCGTTTTGACATCCCCCACTAGAGATATAGTCCAATATGTACTCCAAATACTATACACAAACTCCAACAATGCAGCCGAATACAAGGCTCTGTTGCATGGTCTTTGGATGGCTGTCTCCATGGGCATCAAGCTCCTAGAAGTGCGTGGGGATTCAAACCTCGCAATATCTCAAATAAATGGAGACTTCGATGCCAAGGATCCAATAATGGCGGCTTATTGTAATGCCGTCCTCCAAATGTTAGCTCGATTCGAGGGGCTTGAATTTCATTATGTGGTTCAAGAAAACAATCAAGCGGCGGATATCCTTGCCCGCATCAGCGCTAAGCGCGACCCCGTCCCACCTAACATCTTCCTGGAAAGGCTGTTCAAGCCATCCTAGTGTGGCAAGGGGAGACCGACAATACTAGTCCGGATCCGACCAGAACCCCAGATTCCGAACACATTGACATAATCGGATGCTTTGCCACTAAAATAACACCTTCGGCCCATTTGATCATGGCTATCATCGCCCCATGGACCAAACCCTTCTTAGCCTACCTAAATAGGCAAGAACTCCCCAAGGACAAAAATGAGGCACGCCGCATTGTGCGGCGCTCTAAAGCCTGCAAGGTCCACGAGGGAGAGCTTTATAAGAAAAGTTCTACCAGAGTACTTCAAAGATGTATCTTCGAAGAGGAAGGGCGGTGGCTCTTGGCTGAAATTCATGCTGGACTCGGCGGCCACCACACCGCAGCTCGGGCCCTTGTAAGCAAGGCCTTTCGTACAGGTTTCTACTGGCCGACAGCCCAAGCAGACGCATAGGACCTCGTCCAACATTGCGTCAGTTGCCAGCTCTCCGCCAACCAAAGCAATATGTCGCCCACCGCTCTCCAAACAATCCCCATAACCTGGCCCTTTGCAGTCTGGGGGCTCGATATGGTCGGATGCCTTAAAGGAGGAAGCCATAATAAAAAATACCTACTGGTCATGGTGGATAAATTCATCAAATGGATAGAGGCCAAACCAGTTAAAACGGCCGAATCCGGACCAGTCATAGACTTCATATCAGCGCTCGTGCACCGCTATGGTGTCCCCCATAGCATCATCACCGATAATGGCTCCAATTTCACAGCCGATGAGGTGAAAACTTGGTGCGGCAACATGGGCATTAAGCTCGATTACGCCTCTGTCTATCAGCCTCAAACAAACGGTCAAGTCGAACGAGCAAACGGTCTTATTATGAGCGGCATCAAACCCAGACTAGTGCGATCTCTGAAGGGATCAGACGCGCACTGGGTCAAGGAGCTTGACTCCGTACTATGGGGGCTGCGGACCACGCCAAATCGCACTACTGGATACACACTGTCGGTGTCAAAACCGGTGGATCTCGGGTAGGGGTTCCTGAACTGTGCGTCTAGGCGGATGGTAACAGGAGACAAGGGACACGATGTTTCTACCCAGGTTCGGGCCCTCTCGATGGAGGTAAAACCCTACTCCTGCTTGATTAATATTGATGATATGGGTAGTACAAGAGTAGATCTACCACGAGATCAAAGAGGTTAAACCCTAGAAGCTAGCCTATGGTATGATTGTTGTTCGTCCTACGGACTAAAATCCTCCGGTTTATATAGACATCGGAGAGGGTTAGGGTTACACAGAGTCGGTTACAATGGTAGGAGATCTACATATCTGTATCGCCAAGCTTGCCTTCCACGCCAAGGAAAGTCCCATCCGGACACGGGACGAAGTCTTCAATCTTGTATCTTCATAGTCCAGGAGTCCGGCCAACGGTGATAGTTCGGCTATCCGGACACCCCCTAATCCAGGACTCCCTCAGTAGCCCCTGAACCAGGCTTCAATGACGACGAGTCCGGCACATATTGTCTTCGGCATTGCAAGGCGGGTTCCTCCTCCGAATACTTCATAGAAGATTTTGAACACAAGGATAGTGTCCAGCTCTGCAAAATAAGTTCCACATACCACCGTAGAGAGAATAATCTTTACACAAATTCAATCTGCTGACGTATTCTTGTCAAAGCAGAGATCGTGTCCCCTTATTCCGGGATTCTCATCAATACGGGCGTGGGTAATCCAACCGCGCCATTGATTACGGTGCTTGGGAGGTAAGCGAGTTTTATCAGGCCGGTGGGGATGCATAGTTCTGTCCGTCCATATAAGGGGATAAGGATCCACCTTTTTACCTACGCCTTCTTCCTCCTTTGCTTGTCCATTTCCACGCACTCGAGCTCCAGCACCCAAGTCCGCACATCTCGCCTCAACCTTCCCCAGCCATGTCCAGAGTGGGAGGCAAGTGGATGGCCTCCTCCGTCACGGAGGGGCACATCAAAAAGTTGAGGAAAGCCGAATACGTGCACAACGACATTGCGCACCGGCTTCCATACGAGGGGCAGCTCGTCCCCACCCCTAGGCCCCATGAGAGGGTGGTGTTTCTTCCCCATTTCCTCCGCGGACTGGGCTTCCCACTCCACCCATTTGTCCGGGGGCTCATGTTCTACTACGGCCTGGATTTCCACGATCTGGCCCAGAATTTCATCCTCAACATCTCAGTGTTTATCGTTGTGTGCGAGGCCTTTCTCCGCATCAAGCCCCACTTCGGCTTATGCCTGAAGACCTTCAATGTCAAGCCGAAGGTAGTGGGCGGCCAGCAGGCAGAGTGCGGAGGCGCCATGGTAGGCAAGATGCCTAATGTCATATGGCTCAAGGGCGCCTTCGTGGAAACCATCAAAGGGTGGCAATCGGGGTGGTTCTACATCACCGAGCCGCGTGACCTTGAATGGGCAGCGGCCCCCGAATTCCGATCTGGCATCCCCACACGGCTCACCTCCTGGAAAGAGAAGGGCCTGACATGGGGTGATTTGGAAGAGCTGACCGGACTCCAAACATGTGTCCAAAACCTTGTGAACAAGAAGATCAAGCTCGTCAACGTAGTCCAGGTCATGCTCATCCGCCGGATCCTCCCGTGCCAACAACGTGCCTTCAACTTGTGGGAGTTTGATCCGGCGCAGCACAAAACTTTGAGCAGGCTCTTCGACACTACGTACGAAGATGCCTGGAAGGTGCTGTTCAAGGGAGCCGAGGTTCCCACATCCGCTACCGAAGATCACGGGTTCAGCTCGCAGCGTCAAGCCGGCGAGGTAAGCTATTTTACCCTTTACAGGATACTTGTTTTTCATAGTTTGACTCTATGCGGAATCTAAGCTCCCCTACCTTTGACAAGCCTGGCAGAAGAAGTCCGGGTAGGTTAACTGTCCGTCTCCCTTACCAGAAGACCTAGCGGACGCCCAATTGACGGGGTTGCTGGTTTCGGCACCTCACGTGGTGCCGGATAAGAAGGCCTAGAAGAAGGCCACGGGAACCCGAAAGAGTTCCCGGTGTCAGGTGTTATCGGACTCATCGTCCGATGACTCTGAGGCGGACTCCTCCCGCGAGGATGAGGAGGAGAAAAAAGAGGCTTCTCCCCCAGCGGGGGGAGAGAAGAAAAGGAAGGCCGCCCCAACTGGGGAGGTCGGAGGGTCCAAGAAGGGAAGGACCCTTCCTCCGGACTACTCCACCAACGCCGACGACGGCGAAGAGGAGTGGCCACCGAGGGCTAAGCCCCTGGCGACATCGTAAGTGTCCGGATACCAGAATAATTCATGGCGTTTCGTTTATCGCATAGAATCTCCTAACGCTGAATACAACCCTGCAGCCCTCCCGAGGACGGGCTCGACATTTCGATGAGCGGCTCCCTGGCTCCACCGGACGTGAACAACACTTCACTTCCGGCCACCTCCTCTCCTCGCGCTGCTGATGACGCTGAGGTGGGGTCCTAAAAGGGGCCCAACCAGGAGGAGGAGGTCCCGGAGGTGTCGCAAGGCAACCTCCTGGACTTTGGGCATAAGGGGGATCAAACCCCAAGGGGTTCTAAGTCCGGCCCTGGGCCGGATTCCGCACCGGAACCTTCAGTGGTTCCGGAGTTCGACGGGCGGTCCCTTCATAAGAATGGCGAGACTGCGGCACCGGTGACCTCTGTCCAACCGCAGGCGCCGGATAATTTGCTGGAGGCACTTAATGGCGCCTCCATCGACGAGGAGCACCACACTGTTATGAGTGCGGTGATCCAGAAAGTTCAGTCCGCCAAGAGTGGGCTGACTGAAGCCTGTACCAGCCTTCTAACAGGCTTCGAGGTAAGTTTTTAAGATATGTAAGAATATTACCACATAGACCGTAGCCCCTGATGCTCAGTTTGGTGTTCGGAAAGAAAAGCCGAGCTAAGGATCTAAAAAGATATACGCAGGAGTCTAACATAAATATGTCAATATGGGAATGCACGCTGCGCTGCTGACCTCTGCTGCACTGACTGTGGAGGTCAATGCATTGAAGGAGAGCCTCGAGCGGTCCGAGAACGAGCTCGACCTTGCCAAGAAGCAGCTCGAGGACAAGGAAGGTAAGTAATACCTTATTAAAGTAATACCTTATAAAAAGGATTTGGTTGCAAAAAATGACAGGAATAACGCGGGTATTGCAGGGGCCACGAACGAGGTGTCGACCCTGAAGGAAGCGGTGTCCAAGGCTGAAAATAGTGCGGCCGTGAAGCGCACCGAGCGAGAGAAGCAGGAGGCGTGGGTGGCGGAGGTGCGGCAAGAGTCCATGTCTCATGGAAAAACACGAGAGTTTGGAGCGTGACTCGAAGACTCGAGAGTCCGAGCTCGCCTTGGCTCTTGAGAGTGCCAAAGCCGCTAAGGCCGAAGCCCAGAAGGCCCTCCAGGAAATCGAGGCGATAAAGAAGATAGCGGCGGGTAAGGCATTCTTTATGCAAAGCAAGCATGTAAAAGTGAATTATCTGTTACTTACCCGAATCCGGAGCTCTCCAGGAGCGTTCACCGATCTGCCCCGTAGTGTGTCTGATGCTGCCGCATTCTACTGAGCCGAGGAGGGGAGCTTGATGGAAAAGGTGTTCTGGTCTCAATATGCTGAGGCCGGACATTCGGTGCCCCTGAGCGACCAGCTGAAGCAGCTGGTCGAGCTCCACAAGGTGGCTGAACAGGCCATGAAGGGCCTCATAGTTCGGCTGTGGCCTAAAGAAGCCATGCCTGGGAGCTACTTCGGTCTGGTGCGGCGGCTGGTGGATGCCTGTCCATGGATTGAAGTCATCAAGCGCTCCGTCTGCATTGAAGGTGCCCGTCGGGCTCTTGCCCGTGCTAAAGTGCACTCGGGCAAGATGGATGCCGAGAAGCTTGTGATGGACGTGCCACCGCCGGGCAAGGAGTATCACAAGCCCGAGATGTACTATAAGGGCGTCGTGAAGGGTGCCCGCCTTATAGCGGGTGAATGCTCCAAAGATGTAATTTTTGAGTAGACTCGCATTTGTTATCCTGTACGCTGAAAACTTTGTTCATGTGTGCTAAGCAACGCTTGTTAATTTAAAATATTACCTTATGTGCGGTCGTTTATCAAATTTGAGAGATGGCGAGTCGTTGGCTTCAGCCCCCATGCCACGAGTGCTGGGGTGTTCGGGATAAACTTGAGCGCTCTTGTTCCCATTCTTGGGTCCTTCGAGGGAGGCGTTCAACACGACGAACGAGGCAACCGGACTATAATGCTTGAACACTCTCACTTAGCCATAGAATTCTATAATTTTAAATTTTGGCGAAGCCCCTGGTATTCGAAAGACTGAGTTCGGGGCGCTATCCACGCCTTGGCCGGACAATGTCGACTCCTCGCTCTAAGCGGCATGAGTCTTTAGGGACCCAAAAAACCTCTCGAACAGCGACCGGCTCTCGCCCTATCATGACGGTCAGCTTTAGCTTTCTCCACTGAGGTGGTCAACCCAGCTCAACCGGGGCACAATCGCAATGGTTCTCCCAGCGCTACCTTAGCCGATATAACGGAACGTAAGGTACCAAAACATGGGAGCTGGGCAAACCCAACTATTGACCCAACACATGATTCGGAGCCGATGCATATAATGCTATAAGTTCGGGGTGCCGCACTTGAAAGTGTTCGGACTTATCACACCATGTTTTGGGGTACTTTAAGCCCCTGGCGTATTGACCATACCAAGTTGTACGGGTGCAACATGTCATAGATGAACATTTATAAAGAAAAAAGAAATGCAATAATAAGCAGAAGCTATGTATTGTTTATTCAAAAGATACTGCAATGAAAGCAGAATGATACAAATAGTGCGATAAGCAAGGGATGGGACTATTTAACATGTCCCCCTCCAGGGGTAGGCTCCGGGATAGTATGTAAAACAGGTATACTGCTCGTAATAGAGACCACCTGGACACTCGACGTAGTTTTTCTGCTTCCCTGGCTGTTGCATCGTGAGTTCGGCGATTCTATTGCCAGACAAGGCTTCTGGAAAACGGAGTCCTGAGAATAAGAAAAAAAAGAATAAAAAAGAATGACACAATTGGGAGCCCCTTGTGCGGTTGAGCCGCACTCTGGGCATGCCGTGGTCGTGCCCCTCCTCCTATGCCCATGGTATCTCCAGAGCATAGTTATGTACGCGTGGTACTGGTCTCGCGATTTCGCGAGGGCTGGGGTTGGGGCCGCATTGCTAAGCATGCTCGGAACGTGCTAGGAGGTCTTGTTGTAGGTTACTCCGGGAGCGCTTGACGGTGTCCGGACGTTTAGTAGTCGGACTCGAGAATTGCCTTAAGAGGCTGCTTTGTACTTCCGCCGCGAGGGCCGCCGTATGCTCCTCCGTTCGGAGAGAGCGTTCGGTGTTTCCATTGACCGTGATTACTCCTCGAGGGCCTGGCATCTTGAGCTTGAGGTATGCATAGTGCGGCACCGCATTGAACTTTGCAAATGCGGTTCGTCCGAGCAGTGCGTGATAGCCGTTGCGGAACGGGACTATGTCGAAGATTAATTCCTTGCTTCGGAAGTTATCCGGGAATCCGAAGACCACTTCAAGTGTAATTGAGCCTGTATAGTTGGCCTCTACACCTGGTATGACGCCTTTAAAGGTTGTTTTTGTGGGTTTAATCCTCGAGGGGTCTATGCCCATTTTGCACACTGTATCCTGGTAAAGCAGGTTCAGGCTGCTACTGCCGTCCATCAGGACCCTAGTGAGGTGAAATCCGTCAATAATTGGGTCAAGAACCAATGCGGCGAATCCGCCATGGCGGATGCTAGTGGGGTGGTCCCTTCGATCAAAAGTGATCGGGTAGGAGGACCACGGGTTGAACTTTGGGGCGACTGGCTCCATCGCGTATACGTCCCTTAGTGCACGCTTCTGCTCCCTTTTGGGTATGTGGGTTGCGTATATCATGTTCACTGTCCGCACTTGTGGGGGAAAGCCCTTCTGTCCTCTATTGTTCGGCGGCCGGGGCTCCTCCTCGTCATCGCTATGCAGCCCCTTGTCGTTGTTTTCGACACTTAACTTGCCTGCCTGCTTGAATACCCAACAATCCCTGTAGGTGTGGTTGGCTGGTTTTTCGGGGGTGCCTTGTATCTGGCACGAGCGATCGAGTATTCGGTCCAAATTGGACGGGCCCTGAGTATTTCTTTTGAACGGCTTTTTCCGCTGACCGGATTTAGAGCCTCTGAATCCGGCATTGACTGCCGTATCTTCAGTATTATCGCCGTTAATGCGGCGCTTGTGCTTGTTGCGATGCAACCTGCCATTGCTGTCCTTGGTATCCGAATTACTAGGGTTTTTGGTCAGGTTGTTACTGTGAGCTAGCCAGCTGTCCTCTCCCGCGCAGAAGCAGGTCATGAGTGATGTGAGGGCTGCCATGGATTTCGGCTTTTCCTGTCCTAGGTTCCGGGCAAGCCACTCGTCGCGGATGTTATGTTTGAAGGCTGCAAGGGCCTCTGCATCCGGACAGTCAACGATTTGATTTTTCTTGGGTAAGAACCGTGTCCAGAATTGTCTGGCTGCTTCATCTGGCTGCTGAATTATGTGGCTTAGGTCATCAGCGTCTGGTGGTCGCACATATGTGCCCTGTAAGTTATCAAGGAATGTGGAAGTGCAACTATCCCTAGGTGGTTTTGGTAATTCATAACAACATATAGCTCTTTGAGCTAATGCTATTCCAAGACTATTATTTCAGGAAAGCTCAATGAATGGCATGGCATGGATGATGAAAGTGGATCCCTCAAAATACTAAGGACAAAGGATTGGCTCAAGCTCAAAAGCTCAAGACACTTCATTTTATATTTTAGTGATCCAAGATCACATTGAGTCTATAGGAAAAGCTAATACTATCAAGGAGGGATGAGGTGTTGCTTAATGAGCCTCTTGCTTCATGTGCTTTGTGATATGCTCCAATACCCTCAGCTACTTTCCCACATCCACAAATGACCTAAACCCAAAGCCAAAATCGGTCACACCGATTCTTCCAATCCGGCGCCACAGATTCCAAAAGTCATAGCCACTGCCCCAAACCCTAAGCAAATCGGTCCTACTGATAGGGATCTCGGTCTCACCGAGATGGGATTGTAATCTCTCTGTTTCCCTTCGTAACCTTTCGGTCTAACCGAAGTGAGCGATCGGTCCCACCGAGATTGCAATGTAAACTCTTTGTTTCCCTTTGGTAACATTTCGGTCTCACCGAAAAGAGAAAATCGGTCCCACCGAGTTTACCTGACCAACTCTCTGGAAAGCTTATTACCAAAATCGGTCTCACCGAGTTTGTGTAATCGGTCTTACCGAGATTACGTTATGCCCTAACCCTATCCGAATATGTTGAGATCGAGTCTGTTGAATCGGTCCCACTGAGTTTGGTAAATTGTGTGTAACGGTTAGATTTTGTGTGGAGGCTATATATACCCCTCCACCTCCTCTTCATTCGTGGAGAGAGCCATCAGACTAATCCTACACTTCCAACTTACCATTTCTGAGAGAGAACCACCTACTCATGTGTTGAGGCCAAGATATTCCATTCCTACCATATGAATCTTGATCTCTATCCTTCCCCAAGTTGCTTTCCACTCAAACCCTCTTTCCACTAGATCCAAATCCTATGAGAGAGAGTTGAGTGTCGGGGAGACTATCATTTGAAGCACAAGAGCAAGGAGTTCATCATCAACGCACCATTTGTTACTTCTTGGAGAGTGGTGTCTCCTAGATTGGCTAGGTGTCACTTGGGAGCCTCCGACAAGATTGTGGAGTTGAACCAAGGAGTTTGTAAGGGCAAGGAGATCGCCTACTTCCTGAAGATCTACCGCTAGTGAGGCAAGTCCTTCATGGGCGACGACCATGGTGGGATAGACAAGGTTGCTTCTTCATGGACCCTTCATGGGTGGATCCCTCCGTGGACTCGTGCAGCCGTTACCCTTCATGGGTTGAAGTCTCCATCAACGTGGATGTACGATAGCACCACCTATCGTAACCACGCCAAAAACATCCGTGTCTCCAACTGCGTTTGAATCCTCCAAACCCTTCCCTTTACTTTCTTGCAAGTTGCATGCTTTAATTTCCGCTGCCTATATACTCTTTGCATGCTTGCTTGAATTGTGTGATGATTGCTTGACTTGTCCTAAGACTTCGGTCCATCTGTCAGCTAGCAAGTCTTGGTCAGCTCTAAGTTGCTGCTGTTTTTTCTTAAGGCTGCTTGCCGTGGCCATAAGCCTGTGCTTGAAACGCTCTTGTTCGACGGGATCCTCGGGCACGACAAATTTGTCGTCATCGAGGCTTGCTTCATCTTCGGAGGGAGGCATATAATTATCGTCCTCTACCTCTCTCTCTATCGCTCTATCATGAGGGCTGGCTTCTCCCTCCTCCTGTGCTGAATCCTGCTGGAGGGGGTTGTCTTAGGCACTGTCCGGGGTGTTATTATCTCCCGTGCCGGAATCACCATTTTTGCTGTGGCAGGATTTAGAGCGGCGCCGCTGACGCTGGCGCTTGGGCTGTTTCTTGGAGGGGTCATCCTCCGCTGTTCCATTGCCATTCCCATCTTTTCAGGTGTCCACCATGTATATGTCGTATGACGAGGTGGCCTTCCAGTGCCCTGTAGGCGCTGGTTCTTGGTTGTCTCCTGCATCATCGTCCATACCGTTGATGTCTTCGGAGTCGAAGTCGAGCATGTCGGTTAAATCATCGACAGTGGCTACAAAGTGGGTGGTGGGTGGGCGTTGAATTTCTTTGTCGTCCGCATCCCAACTTTCCTGACCGTAGTCCGGCCAGGGCTCTCCTGATAAGGAGAGAAACTTTAGTGAATTCAGGATGTCGCCAAAGGGCGAGTGCTGAAAGATGTCCGCGGCAGTGAACTCCATAAGCGGCGCCCAATCGGATTTGATTGGCAGGGGCACGGGAGGTTCGGAGTCCGGAGAGGAGTCTGGCACCTCGGAGTCACGGGCTTTGCAAAGGATAGGGATGGTGTTCGGCTCAATCGCCGTAGAGATTGTAGCCCCCGAGGCGGTGTCCAGCCACTCGTCCTTGATCGGCGAAGTCGGCTCCGAGCTAAGGGTCGGAGCGGATGCTGGTGCGGCCTCCAGGGCACTGTTCGGCGGCAGAGCTAGATCATACCCATCGAGACAGTGCGGCGCGCTTGGCTGTGGCTCGAATCCGTCGAAGATCAAGTCTCCATGGATGTCAGCCGTGTAGTTCATACTCCCAAATCTGACCTGATGGCCAGGGGCGTAGCTTTCGATCAGCTCCAGATGGCCAAGTGCATTGGCCTGCATTGCAAAGCCACCGAATACGAAGATCTGTCCGGGGAGAAAAGTCTCGCCCTGGACCACATCGTTGTTGATGATCGAAGGAGCCATCGGGCCTAAAGGTGACGACACAGAGGAACTCTCAATGAAAGCACCAATGTCGGTGTCAAAACCGGCGGATCTCGGGTAGGGGTTCCCAAACTATGCGTCTAGGCGGATGGTAACAGGAGACAAGGGACACGATGTTTTTACCCAGGTTCGGGCACTCTCGATGGAGGTAAAACCCTACTCCTGGTTGATTAATATTGATGATATGGGTAGTACAAGAGTAGATCTACCACGAGATCAAAGAGGCTAAACCCTAGAAGCTAGCCTATGGCATGATTGTTGTTCGTCCTACGGACTAAAACCCTCCAGTTTATATAGACACCGGAGAGGGTTAGGGTTACACAGAGTCGGTTACAATGGTAGGAGATCTACATATCTATATCGCCAAGCTTGCCTTCCACGCCAAGGAAAGTCCCGTCCGGACACGTGACGAAGTCTTCAATCTTGTATCTTCATAGTCCAGGAGTCCGGCCAACGGTGAAAGTTCGGCTATCCGGACACCCCCTAATCTAGGACTCCCTCACACACCCTTCTTCATGGTGTATGGCGCAGAGGCGGTATTGCCCTGCGATATTATTCATGACTCACCTCGAGTGTGCATGTATGAAGAGAGAGAAGCCGAGCTTGATCGGTAGGACAGTTAGATGCCCTGGAGGAGGAGCACGACATTGCAAAAGCCCGTTCCGCATTTTATTAGCAACAGGCTCGCATGTATCAAAGCAGATAAGTACGGGCCAAAACTTATAACATTGGTGAACTCATTCTACGCCTACCGGAGAAGAAAAAGGACAAGCTCAAGCCCAAGTGGGAGGGTCCCTTTATCATTGATAAAGTTCTCACTGGAGGAGCGTATCGCCCGCGTGATGCATCAGATAATTGACTCAAGCCGAACCCATGGAACGCGGGCAGACTCCGAAGATTCTATGCCTAGCGCCAGACTCTTTGTTCATCTCCTTCCCTCCGCTTTTTTTACCTTTTCGTTATATCCTCTTTCTTTCTTTTAATGGCTCTAAGGCTTTAAGTGTGACTCGAGTACACACTCGTGACGCGCTAATCTTCAAGTATGTGCGCACATTATACTTGGGGGCTTCCTGTACAGAAGCTTAATATAATTATCTTCCGGGCATCATGCCCACTACATATGTGTCCCTTTTCCATATGTACCTTTTCTTCACCATTATATGCATCGATATGACTTAAGTTTTGGCCAAGCTGGGTTGCCCGGCTCCTATGTTTATGCCCTACGTTCCCGTTAGTTCGGCTAGGGCATAAGGGGAGCACCTCTGCGATTGTTACTGCCGGGTACTCTGGATGTGTACCTCAGACTGGGTGAAGCCGAAGGCTAGCATTCTTAAGGGAATATTCGGTCGATGAACTAAAGATGTTTTTTTTACCTATTACAATGCAAACCCCCAGATGTTGCACATACTGCATTTTTGCTCACAGTTCATACATGCACATTAATGCATGCGTACCCAGGGAAAGGAACCCTTAACGGAACTATTCTCTTTGGAAGATGTTTCTTACTATCCATGTAATATAACATAGCTAGTTGGGTACTTGTGTGTTCAAGCAATTATGACCCCTACGCCTGGTTTCCACGCGTACACCGATTTATATAACTGAGCGAGTATTCGGAAACACTCCGGACTGTTGGGTCCGGAGACTGAAGCGAAAAGGTCCGCCATGACAAATGATTTACAATCCGGCTAGGGACAAATATGTCAATTGAAGTACATAGTCACTTAGACTCGAACACTTCTTCTTCTATGCCATCCAACAGGCTGTCTAGCCTACAATCCTGTTGGGAATACTTTGCGGCTAATCCTACCTGGTCATGTACCAGACTAACGGGAATTTCATTCCCATCTGACCCTACAGGTCCGACCCGGGCCATGTGATTCGGATCGAGCTTGGTATACCGTGTTTTTACCATGGCCCAAGCTTCCCTCGCACCTTGTTGATAGGCAGATATTTTCCATAGTCGGAAATGCCACCGTGCTCCCTTGAGTAGCTGCACAAGCTCCCCCATGCTTCCTGGCAGGGAGGCGGATGGACATAAGGCCTTAGCGACACCCTACATCACCTGCCGAACTTGTTCGTGCAGTTGCGAAAGCTCTTGTAGCAGATCGCCTGAGGATCCGGGCATCTCCTCTTTGGGAAGACCGGCCAGCATACCTACAGACATAACTCTGTTAGCCCGTTTCTTCGCCGAACTATATAAAGGTTCGTTTGAGCACATACTAAAGATGCCGCGTTGAAGCATTGTATTCTCCTTCAAGGAGTCAGCTAGCTGAGCCCGAACATCTTTCAATTCTACGCTCAGCCAGGGATTGTCATCTTGGAGATCGTTTTTCTCCTGCTAGACCCGTGAAGTACACGCTCGCCAGCTTCTAGTTTTCGTTGAGCTCTTTGTTCATCCTCTTGTAGGATCTTTGGATTCACTCCGGAATTATCTGCAGAATCTATTGTCAGATCTGCAACGTGCCGAACATCAACTGGTACACTATCGGTGGGAAACGACACCTATGGGATCACAAGAATCCCTAGTACAGTTGCGGGGCGCGGGGTTGTTAGAAGAGCGAGATTAGTAATCAGCACAAAGATCATTTACCCAGGTTCGGGCCGTGAGGATGCGTAAAACCCTAGTCCCGCTTGGTGGATGTATTGAGTGTTCTTGAGCTCTCGAACTAGCTACGGGTGCTGCCTGGTTCGAAAGAGCCGAATCCTTTTCCAGTGCACCATGGGCCTCCTTTTATAGGTGAAAGGGGCTGCCACAGTGGCACACATGAGGTGGAAAGGCCTACAGTGCTGCGAGCTTGTTGCTCGCATTACAGGACAAGACACATTTAATGCGTGGCTTAGGTGTCCCTTCACTTTATCGGGGACGGGAGCGAGGCCCGTCCCGTCCGTCACAGCTTCTCCTCGCTTCGACATGCGCCCTGGCCAGCGATGCATGCGGCGCCATGTAGGCAGGCAAGCAGCTGATGTGGCACGGTGGTGGAGCCATCACGAAGATCTGCATGCCGCCACGTAGGCACGTGCTGAGTCAGCCTGGAAGCTGCATGTTGCCACGCAGGTGCCTGCCCAGCTGGTTGGGCTGGCAGTTGCATGTGAATGGCGGCAGATACTTGGTTGGTGCGGGCCTGGCGGTGGCCCCGCTGACGCCCTTGGCAAGGGTCTTGTTGGGTGGCCCGGCAAGGGTCTTGCCGTGGCGTTCTATCGTCCCCAGCAAGGGTCTTGCCGGGGGTCTTGAGGGCTTCCTCGGCAAGGATCCTGTAGAGGGTCATTGCCTTCCAATCCTCATCTGATTTGAATATCCTTTGTCTTCACAAAGATCTGCATGCCACCATGGAGGTGCCTCCCGAGCCCTGACCCAACGTGGTTGATGACGCTGGAGTCCGTAGGCTCGAGGGTGGCTCACTCTGCTGGTGTGGGCGAGCTGCCCCGACAAGGGTCTTGTCGGGGCTGCCGAGGCTTCCCCGGCAAGGGTCCTTGCCGGGGAAACCTGCTTCGTCCATCCGATCTTTGTGGTCTTGGTCCTTGACGTTGCTCTGTTTGACTCGTGCCTTGGGCTTCTCTCCGGCTTCCCTCCTCTGCCCTGCTATGCGTGGCTTCGGCCTGTGGCTCTGACTGCCCACGCACAAGTAATGGGTACAAAGGAGTGCCCCTACTTTAGTACACCGATAGGAGCCCCCGGGCCTGGGCCACACATAAGCGCGACACGTTGTTGGGCCAGGCCCAAAACGGTGCGCAGGCAGATGGGGCGGTTTTCACCGCGGTAACTGTTCTGTCCGCCGTGCTTCCCCATGACCTGCGTTGAATGCGTGATGTGGGGGTCGCGCGCACGTGTGTGACCGAAGCATGCTGGCATCATCTTGCGGTGGACATAAAGAGGCGGCTTGCGTGTCCTTTCAAGACCACATGGCCACCACTCATTTACTTCCCTTTCTCACGAACCGTCGCTCCACGCGTCCCATTGCGCCCGCCCTTCGCGCCATGTTCGCTATATGCATGATGCAGAGGGAATGGCAGGCGTGCGGGATACGGGAAGTCATGTGCGTGCGGGCCGATTCCCAGCGCCTTGAATTGAACAGGGAGGATGGTCGACGGCCCCGCCCGTGGTCACTATCGATGTCAAAACCGGTGGATCTCGGGTAGGGGGTCCCGATCTATGCGTCTTAGGATAATGGTAACAGGAGGCAAGGGACACAATGTTTACCCAGGTTCGGGCCCTCTCGATGGAGGTAAAACCCTACTTCCTGCTTGATTGATATTGATGATATGAGTAGTACAAGAGTTGATCTACCATGAGATCGTTGAGGCTAAACCCTAGAAGCTAGCCTATGATGATAATGATTGTGATTGTCCCTCTAAGGACCAGACTCTCCGGTTTATATAGACATCGAAGAGGGCTAGGGTTTACATGGAGTCGGTTACAAGGAAGGAAATATAATATCCGGATCGCCAAGCTTGTCTTCCATGCCAAGGAGAGTCCCATCCGGACACGGGACGGAGTCTTGAGTCTTGTATCTTCACGCTCCAACAGTCCGGACACAGTATATAGTCCGGCTGTCCGGATACCCCCTAATCTAGGACTCCCTCAGTAGCCCCTGAACTAGCTTCAATGACGATGAGTCCGGCACACAGTTCTGTCTTCGGCATTGCAAGGTGGGTTCCATCTCCGAATACTCCAAAGTACCTGTTACAATGAATAGTGTCCGGCTTCCCATCAATGCCGTGCTCCTCGGCTTGTGTGCCTCAATAATGATCATCTCCACGTGTCGAGCGAATGCGAGGAGCCGAGGCATTTTTGCATTTGCCACCTCCGGTCCGGCAGGTTAACCGTCTATTTGAAGAGACGGGGATTCTCAGATCCAAACCTCACCCACTTCCCTCGAGCATGCATCCAACAGAGCGCCCCGGAAATACCATTCCAACATGGCCGGTCGCCGCAACTCTTCTCGCACTCCCCGCTCCAAGCCGGGAGACTCGGAAGAGTGTTCTGTTCCTCACAGCCATTTGATAGAGTTATAGACCCAAGGGTTTCTCCCATCGGTGTTCATGGTCCCCGTCTGAGCCGGGATAGCCACCTATAATGGCGAGGAGCAAGCAGAGGGATCTCCTAATCCATCCCCAGAGGAGCGAATATGCCTCATCCCGCATCTGCTAAGGGGCGTCGGGTTTCCTATCCACCCGTTTCTTCGCGGGCTCTTGGAGTTCTACGGCCTCCAGTTACACAACTTCACCCCTGCCTCCGTGCTGCATATAGCAGGGTACGTTGCCCTTTGCGAGCTATTTCTAGGCTGCGAGGCTCACTTTGGGTTGTGGAAGAAGCTGTTCTGCCTTGTCCCTCGCAACCAGGGAGAATCCCTATGTCAAGTGGGCGGAGCCGAAGTATGGCGCATCATCGAGACCGTATACCTATCCGGTACTCCCAAGAAGGCACCGGAGAACTGGCCTTCGGAGTGGTTTTATGTCGATGACGTTCCCCTTCCGGATCTAGTCCGGACAGGTCTTCCCAAGTTCAATAACGCTCCACCGAAGGCACGTCGAAGCTGGCACCCTCGGGGCCCCCAAGAGGAGGATACCAGAGAAATACACTTTCTGATGAGTAGGATAAAGTTACTGGCCAAATCCAGGCTGACGATAGTCGAGGTAATGGCAATATGCATTATGCGGGGAGTGCAGCCGCTTCAATATCGGGGGAAGCCCATGTGGGACTACAACGGGGAAGATGATGCTACCCGCTGTGGCCGTAAAGGTCCGGACTTTGCTGCTGCCCTGGCGAGGATATTATCCGATTTGTATAAAGGAGAAGAAGAAGAATTCCTTCATATTAAACCGCGGGATGGGTTTTCTTTGTACAACTCCCCAAGCTGGGTAAGTCGTCCTTTTCCCCCTGTTTCACTTATTGTGGCATTCTTCGCCAAGATTATTTACCTCGATATTTCCGAGCAGGAACTGAGGAGGGCCGTAGAAGGAATCTTCAGCCCCTCCCCACACCCAGAGGACCCCGAAAGGGCCCTTGATCCAGGACTCTAAGAAGATCCGGATATTACTGTGGAGCTCGTCAACGGGATATTTTATCAGTCGAGCCGCGATGGAGCCTCAGTGGCTATTATCACCGACCATCCCGGACTGCTACCTACATTGCGTGTAAGCCAAGCCAAAAACCCTATCCTCTGAAGAGGACTCCTTTTGATACCATGCCTTACACCCGTGTCGTGTTTTTTTGTAGAGACGATGGTCAGAGCGTGGAGCCGAGCCCCTAGGGACCCGTCGGCAAAGGGCGCCGCATCAGGCAGGCTTAAGAGGAAGAAAATTAGGGCCGAAACGCCGCTACAGAGGTATGGTAAAGACCTGCTCGGTGGTTATTGTATCTGAAATGTGATAGCACCCTTCGTGTCCTGGCAGGAAGAGGAGTAGCGGGATTATACCGGGGATCCTGCCAATCACGCTTCCACCAGCCGGATTCCAAAACCGGCTTCGAGAGAGGAGGCTGACGTGGGGCCGATGCCGCATTGTCCTCTGACAAAGGATGCGGATATGCTCACCGCCACAAATTCCAAAGTAGAGAGCACCATGAATCACCGGTGCCGACGGGCCGTACTTCACAACAACATCTTTCGCGAAGAGGCATTTAATGCTTTCAATTCGGGGGACGCATACATCCGAGCTGCTCAAGGCGGACTTGCCCGAGCGACGGACCAGTATACCAAAGATATACAGGTAAGAAAATTTTGTAAGCATGTATAGCAGTAGCCCCTGAGTCTTGAAATGGTTGGAACAACTGTTTTAAGGATCAACTTATGCACAAGTCCTGGTAGATAAGAATGAACAATTGTCTCGAGAGCTAGAGGAGTGCAAGACCCAGCTGAGGGCCACGGTTGCCAAGCTAGAGGAATCCCTGAAGGCCTCATTTGGTAACATTTGTCTTCAATTATTTTGAAGTGTACCAGTGAGGATGTGGCTTGTATGATAAGTCTAACAGAAAATTCTGCACACAATCCCGGGGTGAATCCGGAGGTGGTAGGAGGTGACGAGTCACATCTCCAAAGGCAGCTAAAAGCCGGCAAGCGTATTCTTATGGAAGTTAGGCAGGAGAAGAACAATCTTCACGATGCCAATGTCGGCTGGGCGTCAAATTAGGAGATGTTCGTGCTCAGCTGGCGGACTCCGTGAAGGAGAACAGAAGGCTCCATCGCAGTATTTATGGTAAGTTCCTAGACGAACTGTAGAACAGCTCGGCGAGGAAGCATATTAAAAGAGTTTATATCTGTAGGTATGCTGATGGGCCGTCCTGAAGAGGAGATGCCCTCGTTTGCAGGTGATCTACTGCAGGACCTCTCACAACTACACGAGCGAGCTCGGCAGGTGATGCAGGGTATTGCCCAGGCCCTGTGGCCATCCACTTCCCTGCTGAAAGGCATGGGAGAGATCGTGGATAAGCTCCAAGGAGCATGCCGGCGCTTCCGATTGTGGAAGATGTTAGCCTGCCGGCAAGGTGCAAGAGAAGCCTGGGCTATGGTGAAGACGAGCTACACCAAGCTGGACCCGAACCATATGGCCGAAGTCGGACCGGCGGGGCTAGATGGGCAAGAAATTCCCGTGAGTCTGGTGTATGACCAGGTAGCGTTAGCCGCAAAGTATTCCCAACAGGATTGTAAGCTAGATAGCCTGTTGGATGGTATAGAGGAAGAATATAGTCAGTCCAAGTGACGATGTAATTCAATGGACATATGTAGTCCCTAGCCGGATTAAAATCATTTGTCATGGCGGACCTTTTCGCTTTAGCCCCTGGATCCGACAGTCCAGGGTGTATCCGAATACCCGCTCAGTTATGCAAAACCGGGGTATGCGTGCAAACCAGGCGTAGGGGTCATAAGTGCTTGAACATACAAGTACCCAACTAGTTATGTTATATTACATGGATTGTAAGAAACATCTTCTAGGGAGAATAGTACCGTTAGGGGTTCCTTTCCCTGGGTGCGCATGTACCAATGTACATGTTCGGACTGCGAACAGAGACGCTGGATAAAACATCTGGGGGTTCACGTTGAAATAAATGAAAAAGATCTGCTTTTGTTCACCGACCGAATATTCCCTAAAGAACGCTAGCTTTCAGCTTCACCCAGTCTGAGGTACATATCCGGCTCAACCGGCAGTGACAATCACAGAGGTGCTCCCCTTATGCCCTAGCCGAATTAACGGGAACATAGGGCATAAATACAGGAGCCAGGCAACCCAGCATGGCCACATCTTAAGTCATATCGATGCATATAATGGTGAAGAAAAGACACATATGGAAAAAGAACGCATATGTGATAGGCAAGAAGCCATGAAAGCAAGTATATTTAGCTTCCGTATAGGAAACCCCCAGTTATGACTTACACACCTAGTGCGGTCGGAGCGATCTGAGCATGCGCACTGTATTAAGTACTTTGTGTGAAGAGGACAAAGGTCGAGAAAAAGGAAGAGGGAGGGGACATAATTTAAAAGGAGGGGGTAAGGAGACGAACACTGAGTTCGGCGCTAGGCGTAGAAACGCCGGAGTCTGGCCGCGTTCCATGGGTTCGGCTCGAGTCTGTTATCGGATGCATTACGTAAGTGGTACGCTCCGGTGAGAACTTTATCAATGACGAAGGGACCCTCCCACTTGGGTTTGAGCTTGTCCTTCTTCTTCTCCGGTAGGCGTAGAATGAGTTCACCAATATTATAAGTTTTGGCCCGCACTTCTCTGCTTTGGTACCGTCGAGCCTGCTGCTGATAGAATGCGGAACGGGCTTTTGCAACGTCGTGCTCCTCCTCCAGGGCATCTAAGTTATCTTGCCGATCTAACTCGGCTTCCTTCTCTTCGTACATGCGTACGCGAGGCAAATCATGTATTATGTCGCAGGGTAGTATGGCTTCCGCGCTGTACACCATAAAAATGGTGTATATCTGGTGGTGCGATTCGGCGTGGTCCGCAGCCCCCAGAGTACGGAGTCGAGCTCTTCGACCCAGTGCATGTCCGACTCTGTCAAGGATCGCACCAGTCGGGGTTTGATGCCGCTCATGATGAGATCGTTTGCATGTTTGACCTGTCCGTTTGTTTGGGGATGGTAGACGGAGGTGTAATCGAGCTTAATGCCCATGTTGCCGCACCAGGTTTTCACTTCATCGACTGTGAAGTTTGAGCCATTATCAGTGATGATGCTGTGGGGGATGCCGTATCGGTGTACAACCCCGGATATGAAGTCTATCATTGATCCGGATTCGACCGTTTTGACTAGTTTAGCTTCTATCCATTTGGTGAACTTATCCACCATGACCAATAAGTATTTTTTCTTATGGCTTCCCCCTTTAAGGGGTCCGACCATATCCAGCCCCCAGACCGCGAAGGGCCAAGTGATGGGGATTGTTTAGAGAGCGGTAGGGGGCATATGACTCTGATTGGAAAAAAGCTGGCAACCGACGCAGTGTTGGACATGGTCCTGTGCGTCTGCTCGGGCTGTCAGCCAATAAAAGCCTGTACGGAAGGCCTTGCTGACTAGTGCTCGAACTGTGGCATGGTGCCCGCCTAGTCCGGCATGGATTTCATCCAAGAGCTGCCGCCCTTCCTCTTCGAAGATGCAGCTTTGGAGCACTCCGGTTGCACTTTTCTTATAGAGTTCCCCCTTGTGGACCTTGTAGGCTTTGGAACGTCGCACGATGAGCGTGCTTCATTTTTGTCCACGGGGAGCTCCTACCTGTTTAGGTAGGCCAAGAAAGGCTCGGTCCACGGGGCAATTACAGCCATGATTTCATGGGCCGAGGGTGTTATTTCGGTGGCGGAGCCTCCGATTACGTCGGATGGTTCGGAGTCTAGGGGTGTATTCGGGTACGTGCTAGTGTTGCCGGACTCCCCTTCCCATACCACGGATGGCTTGAACATCCTTTCCAGGAATTTGTTAGGTGGGACAGGGTCGCGTGTAGCACCGATGCGGGCGAGGATATCCGCCGCTTGGTTGTTTTCTCGAGCCACATGGTGGAATTCGAGCCCCTCGAACTGGGCTAACATTTTGAGGACGGCATTACGATAGGCCGCCATTTTCGGATCCTTGGCATCAAATCTCCGTGATATTGCTAGGTTTGAATCCCTGCGCACCTCCAGGCGTTGAATGCCCATAGAGACTACCATCCGTAGACCATGCAACAGAGCCTCACATTCGACTGCATTGTTGGAGTCTGTATATAATATTTGTAGTGCGTATTGGACCGTGTCTCCGGTGGGAGATGTCAGGACTACACCTGCTCCCAGTCCGGCCATCATTTTAGAGCCGTCGAAGTGCATAATCCAGTTAGAGTACGTGCCGTACTCTTTAGGGAGTTCGGCTTCTGTCCATTCGGTGACAAAGTCAGCCAGTACTTGCGACTTGATGGCCTGCCGTGGTTTGTATGTTATGTCAAATGGAAGGAGCTGGATGGCCCATTTAGCAATCCAGCCTGTAGCATCGCGGTTATTTATTATGTCGCTGAGTGGTACTTCGAAGGCCACCGTGATCGAGCACTCTTGGAAGTAGTGTCGTAGCTTCCGGGATGCCATGAAGACCATGTATTGTCACGACCGACTTTATTAATAAATAAATATTGAGAAAGTCGATCTTTAAATCCCAGTATAGGAAAAATCATCCTTTCTGGTAGACAAATGCTTGATAAACAAAGAACCAGTAGCATTAAATATATTACAGGATTGAGCTGAGGTTGCTCAACAATTTATTACAAACTCGCCAACATCTCACATAGGGGCGGTTATGGCACAAGGGTGTGGTGACATGCTACTAGCTCGAGATAAAAGGTGGTGGATAACTTGACTCCTAACTGGCAGCTCATCGAGCGTCGAGGTGAGGCTCGATGAATTTATTTCTGGGTTGCGGAAGCGGATAATACAATGACCAAATAGGATCGCATGGGACTGACTGGGACTCCTCTAGGCGTCGAACTCGCTATCAAACTCTTCATCCATGAGATCGCCTTCATCAACATCTGGCCAAATCAACAAGCCAGATGAGTACTTTGAAAGTACTCGCAAGACAGTTCAGACAAAAGATATAATCAATGAATGCATGAATGCGTCATGAATATGAATAATGATGCTCTTCTCAACAATAACATTATTTCACGACTTGATAAATAAAATAAATAACTGAAAGCCGATCGGGTGTCTGGAGTGACGCCTCGGAGGGTAAACAAATAAAATGCATGCCGCAGTCGGGCATCTAAGCGACACCACATAAAGGGCTTAAAAGAAAATACCACTGTCGGATATCTGAGCGACGTCACAGACAGGGTCTATAAAAGAAATGCCACAGTCGGACATCTGAACGACGTCACAGAAAGGGCTTATAAAAGAAATGCCACAGTCGGACATCTGAGCGACGTCACAGAAAGGGCTTATAAAAGAAATGCCACCGTCCGACATCTGAGCGACATCACAGACAGGGCTTACAAAGAAATGTAATTAACAAGAATGCCACCGTCGGACGTCTGAGCGACATCACAGACATGGCTTACAATGAATGTAAATAACAAGAATGCCACCGTCGGATGTCTGAGCGACATCACAGACAGGGCTTACAATAAATGTAAATACAAGAATGCCACCGTCGGATGTCTGAGCGACATCACAGACAAAGCTTACAATAAATGTAAATAACAAGATTAGTCCATCCACAAGAATAATCTTTAACCGGGTTTATCACACATATATTCCACCGGGGTTTTGTCACTGAGACTGATATCTGACAAGATAAGATGAATATAGTACTTGATCAAGAATAAGATGATTCCAAGAATTTGAGACTCTACAGAGTTTGTATGAACTGAACACAGCCAACGGATTTCCGTAGTCACGAAGGACTAGTTCCGCTTACGGTATTTCAGTAGAAACACATTTAACTAGTACACACCCATTTCACCTCACAATGCCAGGAATCACCCTGGACAACGTCCAAGAAAAACTTTGAGACGGGGAGGCCACAACCTCGAATAGCATGGGATCAAATTTCTATACGCGCGCTCTAAGGGGTGCCCCGTCTCGGTCCCAACCAGAAACACCCATGCCACCTGACCGGATGACGGGTTTTAATCCAGGGCCATGGAACCCTCATCCCGGCCTCTCTATTTGGTGTGTACCAGGAAAACGATTTGCAACTTACTAAGCCATATTCCTTTCGGAAAACATGTGACAGTATGGGGTGGAATGAATGGAAATGTGATTTGTTTCACGATGACACGGAAGTCAAATGATCTGGTCATAAGACTGGCATGTCACAACACTGCCATCTTACCCATCCTCATGCCATCACATGGCCATGCAAATATGTATCCAACAACATAATGCTTTCCGAAACTTACTTGCCACAAATGTGCACGAAATATAACATTCAAAGTAATGTTCATAAACATGCCATGACTATACTAAAATGCAAACATGCAACAACCACTCATCATATCAAGAGATCAAACATGCTTGCCTGGTTCGGAGTAGTCGGAGTTTAACTGTGTGAAGTTTGCAGCTCCGTCACCTCCTCCTGTATCTACGGTATAAGAGAAATACGTACGTAACGTAAATACCGTGAGTGTACAGAAAAGTGTTCCAAATATTTTTCAATTAAATATGACAAAAAACTAGACAGAATAATAAAGGTGACAGAAAAGGAACCAATCAAAAACCATTTTCTGTTAGAAAGTTATAAGAGTTTTGGTCCAAGGACCCATCTGTAATGAAACAGAAAGTTTCCAGGGGGCTCTGCGAAAAAGTCCAGAATAACGTTTCGTTTAAAAGAAACGGCTGTGAGGCTGACAGGCGGGCTCCACCTGTCGGGTTTGAAATTTCAAACGGAGAAAACAGAGCGCGACGGCGCCCGAGGGGTGCGGTGGTCGCCGGCGGCGATCCACGGCGAGGCAGGGGGATCGGGGGTACCTTCGTGATCAGTGCATCGTTCCGCGTCTGTGGGTGGTGGTGGTGGTCATCGGCTAACCCTGTGTCGACGGTGGCCCTTGCCCCGGCGGATGGCGGTTCGGGCAGTCGTGGATCTCGCCGGAGGGAGCTGCGGGGATCAAATAGGAGTGGGGGTTAGTCTCCTAGTTGCTCGAGAGGGTTGCTGACGAAGTTAGGGCGCCGGAGATGGCCTCACCGGAGTGAATCGAGGTGGAGGCCGAGGCGGAACGGGGCGGCCGGAGTCGGGGAAGAAGGGCCCCTCGAGGCTCTTCCAGTGGCTAGGCGGGGTCTAGTGTAGTGGTGGAGTTGTGCGGGGGCGATAGTGAGCTCGGGGGTGCTATTTATAGCCAGCCCGAGGCGGTTGCCGTGAACGGATAAGCCCGGTGGGTGATTACGGTGGAGCTGTGGCGGGACGGTCAACTTAGGAGCTTGAGCATCGCCTAGGTGGAGCAGTGGTGCCATTTCAGGGTCCAGCTCAACACGGGGG
>NC_041393.1:593234687-593315932 GCF_002162155.2 Triticum dicoccoides
GGCAGAGAACGCGCTCTGCGAGCGCCAGGCCACGGCGACGGTGCTGCATGAGTGGCTGGCAAGGAGATGGCCACGTGGAGCCACCAGGAGGTTTGGGCGGCGCCGAACAGCGTTGAGCCGCCGTTTTGCTTCCTGTCGGCCGTTACGGTGGTTCTGCCGCCGCAAAGCACGCCGGCGCAGGCAGGCCAGGGCGCCACCGACGCCAGGAAGGCGCCAAGCACGCTTGTGGATCTCCGGACAAGCAGGCCAGACTGCGAGCATCGAGCCAAACACACAGTGGGCATGTGACTGAAGTTCTGTTGGAGAAACGACACTGAACTTTCTGAATTTACTGAATATGAACAAAACAGTGCATGCCAAGTGTTCGACAGAATGATTCTGGTATCTAGGGATTTTTCCTTGAGCTGATTTTTGGTGGAGTGGTCTCTCATTGCAACTAGGGGTTGCCTGAATTTTGGTGGAATTTTTGGAGAAGTGTAGATATGAATTTCACCAAATTTGGCAAATCTGGTCCAAACTTGCAGAGAGTGAAATTTGAAATATTTGAAAAGAAGAAGAGTGGATCAAGATGGTTTTGGGTTGTGGGTACAAAGGACTATCCAGGGGTGTTGAGTTGAGGTCAAAAATCCAAAGCATTAGGGTACTTGCTTTGCAAATCGTCTAGGCTCAAAAGAAAAGACAAAATTATTTTGGAAAGAGAAATAATTGGAATAAAATCCAAAAATGGATTTTATTAGTTTGGACAGAATGTTTGGGTTGCACCCAAGTGGGAGGAGGGGTTTTGGGGGAGTTTTACCATAGGAGGCATGGTAAACAAGAGTGGATCAAAAATCAAATGAAAGACCAAAATCAAAAAGGTTTTCTTTTTAAAAGAAACTAAATCCAAGGAATGATTTTTGAGAGGGAAAACTTAGAAGAGGGTTTTTAGGAAGGGTTTAAATGACCTTCTTCAAACCAAGCAAGGCTCTTTGTGAAAACAAAAATCACAAAATTTTTGGAGTGTCACAGCACCTACCCCCTTAGGAAAAATCTCGTCCCCGAGATTTCAGCCGATCCTTAAACAGGTGTGGGTTCTCTGTCCGAAGAAAATCCTCGCTCTCCCAAGTTGCTTCATTCTCGGTGTGATTACTCCACTGAACTCTGAAAAACTTGATGGTTTTCTGTCAGGTCCTCCTCTCAGACTCTTCTAATATTTTTATTGGGTGCTCCCGGTAAGTGAGGTCCGGTTGCACGTCAATATTCTCATGTGAAACTTGCTTCTCTGGGTTGCTCACGTATTTTCTCAACTGCGAGATGTGAAACACATTGTGGATACCGGATAAGTCTCCGGGTAGGTCTAGCTAGTAGGCTACCGTGCCTCTTCGGGCCACTATATGAAATGGTCCGATGAATCTTGGTGCTAGCTTCCCCTTAATCCTGAATCGTTGCAGACCCTTCATAGGAGAAACTCTTAGGTACACCAATTCTCCGGGTTCAAAACTGATTTCCCGATGCTTTCGATCGTAATAACTCTTCTGCCGACTTTGAGCTGTTTTGAGTCGATCTCTAATTGTTTTAACCTTCTCTTCGGCCTCCTTGAGCATATCTGGGCCGAAGATATGGCTGTCTCCGGTCTTTGACCAATTTAGCGGGGTACGACATCTTCTCCCATATAGCGCTTCAAAGGGTGCCATTTGCAAGCTGGCTTGATAGCTGTTGTTGTATGCGAACTCTGCATATGGCAAACTTTCTTCCCAACTGTTTCCGTAGGTGAGGACACAGGCTCTCAGCATGTCTTCTAGGATTTGGTTTACGCGTTCAGTCTGCCCATCAGTCTGGGGATGGTATGCGGTACTGAATGCTAGTTGGGTTCCCAGTGCCTGCTGTAGGTGATCCCAAAATCTACAGATGAACTGCGTGCCTCTATCGGAGATGATAGTCTTAGGGACTCCATGTAGGCAGACAATACGGGCAAGATAAAGTCTGGCCAGTCTCTGAGTGGTGTAAGTTGTCTTTACCGGAATAAAATGTGCCACCTTGGTTAATCTGTCGGTTATGACCCATATGGCATCGTTTCCGTGTCGTGACCGTGGCAGTCCAACGATAAAGTCCATTCCAATCTCGTCCCACTTCCACTCGGGTATCTTGTTTGGCTGTAACAGCCCGGCTGGTTTCTGGTGCTCGGCCTTGATACGTTGACAAGAGTAACAACATGCAATGAACGTGGCTATATCTCTCTTCATACCGTGCCACCAAAATTTTTCCTGAAGGTCTTTGTACATTTTTGTCCCTCCAGGATGGATTGAATACGGAGCTGTGTGACTTTCAGTCAATATCTGCTGTTTGAGTTCCTTGATATTTGGTACGCATAGTCTTTCTCCGTACCACAATATTCGTTGCTCATCTATGTTGAATTCTGAGGCTTTGCCCAAACTCACTTTCCTTTTTATGCCCTCAACGCTGGGGTGTCCGTGTTGGGCTTCCTTGATCCTTTCCATCAGGGTAGGCTGTATTTCTAGATTAGACACACTGCCTTCGGTAACCATTATTAAATTGAGTCTGGCAAATTCCTGTTGAAATTCTGGCCTCAACTTTGGTATACCGTCGTCGTCCGTGCTGGGATTTCGACTAAGTACATCTGCCACAACATTTGCTTTTCCGGGATGATAGTGGATTCCAACATCATAATCCTTCACCAACTCTAACCAGCGTCGTTGCTGTAAATTTAGCTCCGGCTGTGTGAAAATATACTTAAGACTCTTATGGTCTGTGTATATCTCACAACGATTTCCAAGTAGGAAGTGTCTCCATTCCTTGAGTGCATGGATGACCGCTGCTAATTCCAAGTCATGAGTGGGATAATTCTCCTCATGCTTGCGAAGTTGTCTGGAGACATATGCAACTACCTTGCCTTCTTGCATCAATACGCATCCGAGGCCTTTCCGGGATGCGTCACAATATACCTCAAAATTCTTGTGTATATCTAGCACAATTAGTACTGGTGCCGTTGTTAATTTGCTTTTTAGCTCTTGGAAGCTTTTCTCACATGCTTCTGTCCATTCAAACTTCTTGCCTTTCTTGAGAAATTGTGTCATGGGTTTTGCTATAGTGGAGAATCCTTCAATAAATCTCCGATAATAGCTTGCCATTCCAAAGAAACTCCATACGTCCGTTACGTTAGCTGGTGGTTTCCAGCCAAGTACAGCCTTGACTTTTTCCGGGTCTACTGCAATACCTTCTTGGGTTAGCACGTGGCCTAGGAAACCCACCTGTCTTAGCCAAAATTCACATTTGCTGAATTTGGCGTACAGTTGATGTTTCCTGAATTCTCCGAGTACAATCCTGAGATGTTCGACGTGCTCTTCTGGTGTTTTGGAATATATCAGAATATCATCGATGAATACCACAACAAACTTGTCCATATATTTCATAAATACTTTGTTCATGAGGTGAACAAAATATGCGGGGGCGTTGGTTAGCCCGAATGGCATCACGGTGAACTCATACAACCCATATCTGGAAGTGAAGGCGGTCTTGGGTATATCTTCTGTTTGCACCTTTAATTGATGGTATCCTGATCTCAAGTCAATTTTTGAGAAGACTTTGGCCTATGCGAGCTGATCGAATAAATCATTTATTCGGGGCATTGGGTATTTGTTCTTGATTGTGACCATGTTGAGAGCTCGATAATCAATACACAACCTCATTGTTCCATCCTTCTTCTTGGCAAATAAAATTGGAGAACCCCAAGGTGAGGAGCTGGCTCGTATGTATCCTTTCTCCAATAGTTCTTTTATTTGCTTCTTCAACTCTACTAATTCGGATGGTGCCATTCTGTATGGTTTCTTGTAAATGGGAGCGGTTCCGGGTGCTAGCTCAATCTGAATTCTATCTCTCGGTCCGGTGGCATGCCTGGTAGTTCTTCTGGAAATACGTCTGGGTATTCACATACTACTGGAACCTTGTTCAGCTCGGAAACGTCCACCTTGTTTAATCTAGGTTGCCGAGGTATTTGTCTCTCCTTGGCTGAAACTTTTATTTTCTTCCCATGATGGTGTGTGAGAATCACGGTTCGGTTGAAGCAGTCAATAAAACCTTTGTTGGTGGTTAACCAATCCATTCCTAGGATGACATCCAGTCCTTTACTTTCCAATACAATAAGGTTGGCGTAAAACTTCAATCCTTCAAATTCAATAACCACACCTTGACAGTAACTCTGGGTCACTTGCTTAATTCCAGGGGACTTGATGATCATTGATTTTTCCAAGGGAAGCATCATAAAATTATTTTGCAAAGCAAAACTTTTCGAAATGAATGAGTGAGAAGCTCCAGAATCAAACAAAACCATGGCAGGTATTGTGTTGACGGGGTACGTACCGAGTACGATATCTGGGGCGTTCTGTGCTTCCTTTCGGGTCACGTGGTTCAGGTGACCCTTCCGGTGGTTGTTGTTGGGGTTGAAATTGCTTCGCTTTGGCGCTGAGTTATTTCCACCATTGTTGGGCTTCGGGGTTGAGTTTCTTGGCTTGGGGCACTGCTTGGCATAGTGCCCTTCTTCTCCACAAGCGTAACAGGTAACGCTTGGGCGATAGGTGAACTCTTTGTCTCTTGCATGGAAATTCTTGATTGGACGTGAATTTTCCGTCGGGGTTTTGTGTGTTCCACCCTTCTGAAATTCCGTCTTGTTTCTGGGGTTGCGAGCAAAAGTAGTCTGGTCCCTTTTGCGTTTGCGGAAATCTTCCAGGCTACGTCGCTCATTTTCCAGAGTAATGGCCTTATCCATTAGTGTTTTAAAATCTGCAAAGGTATGCACAACTAGCTAGCACTTAAGGGCGGGTGCCAGGCCTTCCAAGAATTTTTCCATCTTCTAGCTCTCGGTCATGCGTTCTTCATTGGCGTAGCGAGACAGCAGAGTGAATTGGCTGTTATATTCTGACACTGTCATGGCCCTTTGCTTGAGTTCATCAAATTCTTTCTTCTTGATTTTCATGACGCTCTTAGGAATATGTGCCCCACGAAAACCTTCTTTGAAATTTTCCCAGGTGATTTCATTTTCGTTGGGGTGCATGTGCAGGAAGTTTTCCCACCACGATGCGGCTGCTCCTGTGAGATAATGTGGTGCATACAATACGTTTTCACGGTCTGAACACTATGCAATAATTAATTTTCTCTCCATGTCTCGAAGCCAGTCATCGGCCTCAAGAGGCTTGTCGGTATGAGAAAATGTTGGAGGACGCGTCTTCTGTAACTCGGATAATTTGGATTGCGGTTGATACTGACCATGGTTACTTCCCATATTGATGAATTGGTTCATCATTTCCTGGTGTTGTTGGTGACTCTGTTCATACAGACGACACACTTGTGTAAAAGCTGTTTCACTGTCCTGTTGACTTGTCTGACCCTGAGTGAAATTTTGGTTTTGCGGTGTGCCATAATTTTCTTCTGCTGAGTTGGCATGGAGCGCATCCAAGGACGAGACATCTTTCACTCTGGGGATATATTTTGTGAAACTCGTAAGATAAGAAAGAGAGTCGCAAAAGTAAATAAAATCACACACAGAGAACATTTTTAAAACTCCAGGATATTTTTGGAAACACACGATTGCGCGCGGAGAAGGACTATTACATATCTTACACGCAGACATAATTATACATTACATCACTCAGGATATGCGTACATAATCCTGACATGTTATTTAAACTAGTGCACTCCTCCAGATCCTACATGATGCACAAATAGGCTACTTCTCACAACCTATGTACATATAAACATATTACACAAGTCGGTACATCGCATGGCGTCTACGTGCACTCAGTCGGAGATGGTGAGGATCTCCCTTGGCATGCCGAGGGTGAGACGCAGTGACGTTGGGGAATCAACTTCCTCCTCGCTAATAGGTTCCAGACAAGGAAAGCTGCGCTGAGCTGAAGGAGCAGGTGCCATAGGCGGAGTACCCTGAATAAGAGTGGGCGGAATAGGCGGAGTAGCACGTATGGGAGTGGGTGCAAAAAGTGGTGCAGCGCGAACGGGAGTGGGTGCAAAAAGTGGTGCAGCGCGAACGGGAGAGGGTGTAATAGCCTGGTTGAATTCCTCAGTGGTAGGCAAACGACGTGCAGTGGCGAGAATGGTAGGCGAATGAGAAGCTGAGGACGAGATAAAAGTCAGTGGTGGAGCGGTGTGTAGGAGTTCCCTCCCGTTAGCAGCACAACCATGAACTGAGTCCATGCGGGCAGCTACGAGGTCGTCCACCATGCTATCGAAGGCTGCCTCCAGGGCTCGGAGGTACTCGACAAGCATCTCAAAGGCCTCGTCCTGCTCTCCTCTGGGGCAAGGGAATGAGTAGTGACAGGTGTAAGGCACGTGGCATGGAAGGTAGCGGTAGCGACGGGTCTTCATTGCAGGAAGGACATCCCGAAGACGAGCTATCGCCTCGCAGGCTGCCATCTTCATAGCATGCCTCTCTGTTGGCATGGCTCTCCCCAAGAAACGGAAGCGGCGCATCTCAACACGCCCTCCCCTGAATTGCACCGCGGCTTGGTGCATGGTCAGACTGTCGTTGATCTTGTGCGGATAAAGTGTGAAGACTGGGCGTACAGATGGCCCCATCGCGACCTGAGCGATAAAGGAGAGGAGTTTGACAAACCCCTCAGGCACGTTGGCGAACATTTGAGACTCGCAGTCGCTGCCGGCCATCTACAAAAGTAGGCAAAAATTCTGAGTGATCAGATCATAAATTTTTTTATGCTGACTGTCAGAAAAATGTCTACATTTGTAAAAACATGAATAAACTCTGTCTTGCTAATAACTAACTAGCGATCGCACCTAGTGGCTTCCTACAGTCAGCCTGGCTCTGGTTACCAAGTCTATCACGACCGACTTTTTCAATAAATAAATATTGAGAAAGTCAATCTTTAAATCCCAGTATAGGAAAAATCATCCTTTCTGGTAGACAAATGCTTGATAAACAGAGACCCAGTAGCATTAAATATATTACAGGATTGAGCTGAGGTTGCTCAACAATTTATTACAAACTCGCCAACATCTCACATAGGGGCGGTTATGGCACAAGGGTGTGGTGACATGCTACTAGCTCGAGATAAAAAGGGGTGGATAACTTGACTCCTAACTGGCAGCTCATCGAGCGTCGAGGTGAGGCTCGATGAATTTATTTCTGGGTTGCGGAAGCAGATAATACAATGACCAAATAGGATCGCACGGGACTGACTGGGACTCCTCTAAGCGTCGAACTCGCTATCAAACTCTTCATCCATGAGACCGCCTTCATCAACATCTGGCCAAATCAACAAGCCAGATGAGTACTTTGAAAGTACCAGCAAGACAGTTCGGACAAAAGATATAATCAATGAATGCATGAATGCGTCATGAATATGAATAATGCTGCTCTTCTCAACAATAACATTATTTCACGACTTGATAAATAAAATAAATAACTGAAAGCCGATTGGGTGTCTGGAGCGATGCCTCGAAGGGTAAACAAATAAAATGCATGCCGCAGTCAGGCGTCTAAGCGACACCACATAAAGGGCTTAAAAGAAAATACCACTGTCGGATATCTGAGCGACGTCACAGACAGGGTTTATAAAAGAAATGCCACAATCGGACATCTGAGCGACGTCACAGAAAGGGCTTATAAAAGAAATGCCACAGTCGGACATATGAGCGACGTCACAGAAAGGGCTTATAAAAGAAATGCCACCGTCGGACATCTGAGCGACGTCACAGACAGGGCTTACAAAGAAATGTAATTAACAAGAATGCCATCATCGAACGTCTGAGCGACATCACAGACAGGGCTTACAATGAATGTAAACAACAAGAATGCCACCGTCGGACGTCTGAGCGACATCACAGACAGGGCTTACAATAAATGTAAATACAAGAATGGCACCGTCAGACGTCTGAGCGACATCACAGACAGGGCTTACAATAAATGTAAATAACAAGATTAGTCCATCCACAAGAATAATCTTTAACCGGGTTTATCACACATATATTCCACCGGGGTTTTGTCATTGAGACTGATATCTGACAAGATAAGATGAATATAGTACTTGATCAAGAATAGGATGATTCCAAGAATTTGAGACTCTGCAGAGTTTGTATGAACTGACCACAGCCAATGGATTTCCGTAGTCACGAAGGACTAGTTCCGTTTACGGTATTTCAGTAGAAACACATTTAACTAGTACACACCCATTTCACCTCACGATGCCAGCGTCCAAGAAAAACTTTTGGACGGGGAGGCCACAACCTCGAATAGCATGGGATCAAACTTCTATACGCGCGCTCTAAGGGGTGCCCCCCTCTCGGTCCCAAGCGGAAACACCCATGCCCCCTGACCGGATGACGGGCTTTAATCAAGGGCCACGGAACCCTCATCCCGGCCTCTCTATTTGGTGTGTACCAGGAAAACGATTTGCAACTTACTAAGCCATATTCCTTTCGGAAAACATGTGACAATACGGGGAGGAATGAATGGAAATGTGATTTGTTTCACGATGAAACGGAAGTCAAATGATCTGGTCATAAGACTGGCATGTCACAACACTACCATCTTACCCATCCTCATGCCATCACATGGCCATGCAAATATGTATCCAACAACATAATGCTTTCTGAAACTTACTTGCCACAAATGTGCACGAAATATAACATTCGAAGTAATGTTCATAAACATGCCATGACTATACTAAAATGCAAACATGCAACAACCACTCATCATATCAAGAGTTCAAACATGCTTGCCTGGTTCGGAGTAGTCGGAGTTTAACTGTGTGAAGTTTGCAGCTCCGTCACCTCCTCCGGTATCTACGGTATAAGAGAAATACGTACGTAACGTAAATACCGTGAGTGTACAGAAAAGCGTTCCAAATATTTTTCAATTAAATATGACAAAAAACTAGACTGAAAAATAAAGGTGACAGAAAAGGAACCAATCAAAAACCATTTTATGTTAAAAAGTTATAAGAGTTTTGGTCCAAGGACCCATCTGTAATGAAACAGAAAGTTTCTAGGGGGCTCTGCGGAAAAGTCCAGAATAACGTTTCGTTTAAAAGAAACGGTTGTGAGGCTGACAGGCGGGCTCCACTTGTCGGGTTTGAAATTTCAAATGGAGAAAACAGAGCACGACGGCGCCCGAGGGGTGCGGTGGTCGCCGGCGGCGATCCACGGCGAGGCAGGGGGATCGGGGGTACCTTCGTGATCAGTGCACCGTTCCACATCTGTGGGTGGTGGTGGTGGTCGCCGGCGAACCCTGTGTCGACCGCAGCCCTTGCTCCGGCGGACGGCGGTTCGGGCAGTCGTGGATCTCGCCGGAGGGAGCTGCGGGGATCAAATAGGAGTGGGGGTTAGTCTCCTAGTTGCTCGAGAGGGTTGCTGACGAAGTTAGGGCGCCGGAGACGGCCTCACCGGAGCGAATCGAGGTGGAGGCCGAGGCGGAACGGGGCGGCCGGAGTCGGGGAAGAAGGGCCCCTCGAGGCTCTTCCAGTGGCTAGGCAGGGTCTAGTGTAGTGGTGGAGTTGTGCGGGGGCGAGAGCGAGCTCGGGGGTGCTATTTATAGCCGGCCCGAGGTGGTTGCCGTGAACGGATAAGTCCGGTGGGTGATTACGGCGGCGCTGTGGCGGGACGGTCGACTTAGGAGCTTGAGCATCGCCTAGGTGGAGCAATGGTGCCATTTCAGGGTCCAGCTCAGCACGGGAGGGAGGTTTACGGCCTGCCCTTGACGGAACGGCCGCACGGCCTGTCGGCGGCAGAGAACGCGCTCTGCACGCGCCAGGCCACGGCGACGGTGCTACATGCGTGCGCTGGCAAGGAGATGGCCATCCGGATCCACCAGGAGGTTTGGGCGGCGCCGAACGTCGTTGAGCCACCGTTTTGCTTCCTGTCGGCCGTTACGGTGGTTCTGCCGCCGCAAAGCACGCCGGCGCAGGCAGGCCAGGGTGCCACCGATGCCAGGAAGGCGCCAAGCGCGCGTGTGGAGCTCCGGACAATCAGGCCAGGCTGCGAGCATCGATCCAAACGCACAGTGGGCATGTGACTGAAGTTCTGTCGGAGAAACGACACTGAACTTTCTGAATTTACTGAATATGAACAAAACAGTGCATGCCAAGTGTTCGACCAAATGATTCTGGTATCTAGGGATTTTTCCTTGAGCTGATTTTTGGTGGAGTGGTCTCTCATTGCAACTAGGGGTTGCCTGAATTTTGGTGGAATTTTTGGAGAAGTGTAGATATGAATTTCACCAAATTTGGCAAATCTGGTCCAAACTTGCAGAGAGTGAAATTCGAAATATTTGAAAAGAAGAAGAGTGGATCAAGATGGTTCTGGGTTGTGGGTACAAAGGACTATCCAGGGGTGTTGAGTTGAGGTCAAAAATCCGAAGCTTTAGGGTACTTGCTTTGCAAATCACCTAGGCTCAAAAGAAAAGACAGAATTATTTTGGAAAGAGAAATAATTGGAATAAAATCCAAAAATGGATTTTATTAGTTTGGACAGAATGTTTGGGTTGCACCAAGTGGGAGGAAGGGTTTTGGGGGAGTTTTACCATAGGAGGCATGGTAAAGAAGAGTGGATCAAAAATCAAATGAAAGACCAAAATCAAAAAGGCTTTCTTTTTAAAAGAAACTAAATCCAAGGAATGATTTTTGAGAGGGCAAACTTGGAAGAGGGTTTTTAGGAAGGGTTTAAATGACCTTCTTCAAACCAAGCAAGGCTCTTTCTGAAAACAAAAATCACAAAATTTTTGGAGTGTCACACGTATGCTATCTTTTGGTAGTGTGGGTATCGGGATTTGCATGGGGTGAGGACCGTGGATACGTAATATACCGGCTTTTGGAGCAGGAATTTGTATCCGTCAACCTCTTGTTCGATGACAAGTACGGCGCTTACAACCTGATGTGTTGCAGCTATGTATAATAGCATAGGTTTGCCAATATTTGGCGCTGTTAGGAATGGATTACTAGCCAATAATGTCTTTATTTCATCCAGTCCGGCCTTGGCTGCATCCGTCCAAATGAAGTGTTCGGTGCGTCGAAAAAGGCGGTAAAGAGGTAGTGCCTTTTCTCCTAATCGGGAGATAAAGCGGCTTAGAGCAGCCACGCACCCAGCTAGTTTCTGGATATGCTTGAGGTCTGTTGGGATAGCCAACTACAACAGAGCTCAGATTTTTTCTCGATTTGCTTCAATTCCTCTATTGGAAACGATGAAGCGGAGCAACTTTCTGGAGGGTACGCCGAAAACACATTTTTCCGGGTTTAGCTTGATGTCGTATGTCCGGAGATTGTCGAACGTAAGCCTCAAGTCATCTATTAGGTTTTCGACATGCCTTGTTTTTATGACCACGTCATCCACGTATGCCTCCAATGTTTTGCCGATTTGCTTCTCCAGGCATGTTTGAATCATGCGTTGATAGGTTGCACCGGCATTTTTGAGCCCGAAAGGCATTGTGTTAAAGCAAAAAGGACCATATGGTGTTATGAAGGCCGTTGCAGCTTGGTCAGACTCTGCCATTTTTATTTGATGGTATCCAGAGTATGCGTCGAGGAAACACAGTGAGTCGTGTCCTACAGATGCGTCGATGATTTGGTTGATGCGAGGGAGAGGGAAGGGATCCTTGGGGCAAGCCTTGTTGAGGTCTTTGAAGTCAACACATAGGCGCCAGGATTTGTCCTTCTTCGGTACCATTACCAGGTTTGCCAGCTAGTCCGGATGCTTGATGTCTCTGATGAATCCGGCCTCAAGTAGCTTGGCTAGCTCTTCTCCCATGGCTTGCTGTTTAGGCTCTGAGAAGTGCCTAAGGGTCTATTTGACTGGCTTGTATCCTTTCAGTATGTTGAGGCTGTGTTCGGCCAGCTCGCGTGGGATGCCCGGCATGTCCGAAGGATGCCAGGCGAAAATGTCCCAATTCTCACGTAGGAATTCGGGTAGTGCGGCGTCCATTGTGGGGCTCAACCGTGTCCCGATGGAAGCTGTTTTTGTGGGGTCTATTGGATGGACCTGGAATTTGACTATCTCGTCTGCGGGTTTAAATGATGTGGACTTGGGTCGTTTGTCGACTATCACGTCGTCCCTGTCCACTATGGTGCGTAGCGTCATTAGTTCTTCGGCCGCTAGGGCTTCAGATAATGCCTCGAGGGCAAGTGCTGCAGTTTTATTTTTGGCGCGGAGTGCGACGTCCGGGTCACTGGCTAGAGTGATGATTCCATTGCGTCCGGGCATTTTAAGCTTCATGTATCCATAATGGGGTATAGCTTGAAAGCTCGCAAATGCGTCCTGCCCTAAAAGGGCGTGGTACCCGCTGCTGAAAGGAGCCACTTGGAATGTGATTTCTTCGGATCTGTAATTCTTCGGGGTGCCGAATACTACATCGAGTGTGATTTTCCCTGCACACCGTGCCTCCCGACTAGGGATGATTCCCCTGAAGGTTGTGCCGCTCTGCTCAATGCGACTTTTGTCCATTTCCATTTTGCTGAGTGTTTCTTCATAGATCAAGTTTAATCCAGTTCCGCCGTCCATGAGTACATTGGTGAGCTGAAAGTCATCCACGATTGGGCTAAGGACCAATGCGGCAGGTGCCCGGACTATCTGGAATTGGGGTTCGTCGCTGGCACTGAAAGTTATGGCAGTGTCGTTCCACGAGTTTGTTTTTGCCACGTGGTAAATTTCAGTGAGATTTCGATGGGCTTGCTTGCGCCTATTATTTGAGGCGAAAGTCTTGAAGACTGTTAGTACCGTATTGTTTTCTTTGGCGGGATGTTGTTCAACTTTATGGCTTACAAGAAGATCCTCGCCACTTTTTGCTACCTGCTGGAGTATCCAACATGCTCTAAGGCTATGTGTTGGTGTAGTATCCGACGAGCTGTGGATTTTGCATGGCCCATTGAGCCATTCTTCCAATAGGGTTCCGCGCCCTGGGGTGGGCTTTGGTTTCTTGGTGATTGAATCGGCCGACCTATGAGAGTTCGCCCATTTTGTTCGGACAAAGGTTTTGGTGAGAGCCAGACTATCCCAAAATTTTGTTTGGGATTTCCAGGTGCTTTCCATCGCGCATTACTTCTGTACTATGGCTGCTAAGTCAACAAAGTGTACTATGTCACGGTGACTTATAGCATTGAGGATTCCTTTGTTCGTGCAATTTTTGCAAAAAGTTGAAATTGCGTCCTCCTCGCGACAGTCCTTGACATTGTTTATCACAAGGAAGAATCTGACCCAGTAGTGATTTACTGTCTCTTGTGGCTCTTGTCTAATATGGGAGGGACGGTTTAAGTCCGGGTGGGTGGGTGTAGTTGAATCTGGATTCTGATCCGATCTAACGCCCTGGGGCGGGGGAACTCCCGGGCTCGACGACTCGGGTTGCGGGATGTCGCCCGGTTTCTCTGACCCGTTGCCCGATTCTAAGCTCGGGATCTGGGTTGTTTCCTCCCGCGGACGGGTATCCGGCTTAGAGAGCTCGGTGATCCGGACATAGTTCGTCCTCAGAATAGAGGGACGGTCCATATGTGGCTCCTCCACTACCGCTATCTCATGGGTGACCGACGGGGATTTAATATCCCTCTGATCGGGTTTAAGCCCAATCCAGTCATAGTCTGTGGCGACTCCCAAAGCGGCAATGCGATCCAAGAGCTCGTTAAGGGAGGAGAGCTCTATTGGATCCATCTGTTCGGCGAGTTCCGAATTGACATGGAGGCTATTCATGATGACCCGAGAGGTCATCGTCGACGTGGCAGCCGATGGGGCGGCCATGATGAAGCCACCTAGTCGGAGAGTTTGACCTACAGCCACAGCTCCCCTAGAGGTGATGTTGTCCTCGACAACGAGACGAGCCATCGAGCCTTATAGGGACGACACAAAGGAACTCTCAATGAAAGCACCAATGTCGGTGTCAAAACCGGCGGATCTCAGGTAGGGGGTCCCGATCTATGCGTCTTAGGCTAATGGTAACAGGAGGAAAGGGACACAATGTTTACCCAGGTTCGGGCCCTCTGGATGGAGGTAAAACCCTACTTCCTGCTTGATTGATATTGATGATATGAGTAGTACAAGAGTTGATCTACCACGAGATCATCGAGGCTAAACCCTAGAAGCTAGCCTATGATGATTATGATTGTGATTGTCCCTCTAAGGACCAGACTCTCCCATTTATATATACACCAGAGAGGGCTAGGGTTTACATGGAGTCGGTTATAAGGAAGGAAATATAATATCCAGATCGCCAAGCTTGTCTTCACTACAAAAAAATACACTTCCGTGATGATACGTGTTTGTCACAGTAGGTCACGTTTTTTGTCATGCATGTACATCCATGACGATTTTATGATAGAATCAAGATAGTCATACCTGTGCTGTCGTAGAAGTGTTCCATGACATTACCAAAATTATCATCACGGAAGTGTCCACTTCCATGACGATAAATCGCACGTCACAGAAGTGCTTTCGTCAAGGGTGACCGACACATGGCATCCACCGTAATGGAATTCTGTTAAGCTATCGGGTCGGGTTTTGGATCCAATAACCAGTTAACAACCCCGACCAATGGGAATTTTCCATGTGTAAAATCACCATTGGCTGGAGGAAACACGTGTCGGCTCATCATTGGGACAGATGTAATCCACTCACTGGACAAAAGGCGCCTATGATACGTCGACACGTGGCACGACCCAATAGTGGCCCATTCCTGTGAAAAGGCCGACCCGTTTGACTTGGTCAAAAGCTGGCGGGCCGGCCCATGGAAAGCATGTTAATGGCCTGTTAGCATATAGCCCATTTATAGCCTGCTAACCCAAGGCCCGTTACGCCTATGCGAATTAGGCCCAGTAGCGTCATCTGGGCCATCCAATATGATTCCAGCCCATGTATGGCCCAAGACGTCTTTCGGCCCATATGAGGCCCTTTGTAACAATTGGCCCATTAGCGGCCCCTGCTAAAACTGGCCCGTACTGAACAGTGTATTACTTTACACCCATTAACGGCCCGTGGTGAAACGGGCCCGTAATGAACAGTGTAACACTTTACACCCATTAACGGGTGGTTATTCCGTTGGGCCGTTTCCAGCCCAAGTTAACTTTCGGCCTTCTGAGGGCCCATTTATTCTTGGGCTCATTTGCAGCATTCGGTTACTTACGGCCCGTTACTGTCATTTTCTGCTTGTGGGCCAAATTCAGCCCGTCGTTACAGTCAGCCCGTTTGTGGTCCGTTAGTCCGTTGGGCCATTTTCATAGCATCACCAAATATGGCCTATTAATGGCCCGTTATGGTCAGCCCATAAAACGTACGATTTCCATTATAGGCCCGTCTACGACCCATTAAAGGCCCGTACAAGACCCATAAATGAGTCGGTGGCCCATGGATCCTACGTGACGTAGAAGGCCCATGGATCCTGCGTGACGTAGAAGGCCCATGGATCCTGCGAGATGTAGAAGGCCCATGGATCCGAGGGCCCGTGAAGGGCCATGGTCGGGCGAGTTGGCCCCCGTTTGAACGATATAGCATATTCAAAGAATTATCCTACTCAATACTATCACCTCTAAAAAGCATACACTATACGACAAAGAGATCAAGGCATAGAAAGGTAGAATAATCCTACACTATACAATAAAGAAATTACAGCCGATTATACCCACTGGGCATTATGGTTCGGCACAAGTGATAATAAAGCATACACAAACAGCAAATTACATACACTTGGCAAATACAGCTCATACATCATGGACGTGCATCAACTTAACTCCATTTGAACTATAATCTCTTCAGAAAATAGGATTGGCCGGATTCAGATAGCACAATATTCAGTCTGCAAAATCTCCAATTCCTTCATGGTTACCTCGGTGTCTTGTTTCATTTTTTTGACTCCTGCATCTAATACCTGCATTTCCAGTCTCAACTTGTTGATTATACGTTGACAATCATGTACACGTTGTCTTGCCACCTCTAGTTGATGCTCGAGAACATCCGCACATTCCAATTCCAATCCATAATAATTCGGTAACGGCCATGCCGCACTGCTCGTAGATTTTTGTGTTGATGTCACTTCATCTTGAAATGTTTCTGTAAGTACACATGACTAGGGCAAAAATATAGTTACAACAGTGAAGCGAACAAGACACTATTTTGTACAACATGGCAAAACAGGACTCACAATAATGTTACACGTCACTTTCACAAAAAAATGTTACACGTCATGAAGCATAAGCATGTGATATTTTAAAAATTATAAAAAGATAGTCTGTGCAACCTGCATACAGAAATCCCTCTTAGCTCACCAGAGGAGCATGATGTTGGGGCCCAATCGAAAACACAGACAAGTTACAAATTTAGACAGCACGTTGTGTATAAGTAAGCAAGCAGTTGGCCATTCTGTACCTCAATTAAAGTCTTAGGGAGCATAATGAACAACAGAGGGTTTCATACAAACATACTACAATAGGCAAAACTATGCAATCATTAGCGTAGTATAAACAAGATTGTGAGTCTCATGCAATAATAGTTGGTGGATAGACTTCAAAGCTTCAGGCACACTTTGATAGAGTAATTAAATTGTAACGCCTTTAATTATGTCAACTAATAGTGATACAAGTATCGAACATCAGTCATAATTATTTGGGCATCTCATTAAGTGAGGACAAATAAAGCAATTGAAAAGAGAAAATTAGCTATGCCTGAAACAAACAAGGAATTGAACTGTTGAGTTGCATACAGTGACTAACCTTAGCAGGTTGAAGAGGCTCAGTGCAGCTCCTACTTCTCTTGCAAGTCTCCTTCCTAACATCTTGTACTTGGAAATCCTCAATCTTATCTTCATTGCACCCCCTCTGCAAGGTGACACAAACTAGTTACTCGTCTCTTGGAAGATAAATATGCATACTTTCTAGTCTGTGAACACAAAAGGATGAGATTATAACAAAACATCACCACATAATGAAACATGCCGCATCTCTTGCACTTGCACACAATGAAATGAGCATTTACTATGTCTGCATTATGTAAAAACTAGGCATACCTTCGAACTGGATCTCCAGGTACTCTTGGAGAGCCTACTGTAGTGTACAGCCAAACCTTTATGTCACCTATGAGTTAGACAAGGCCCCACTACAGCAGCCCTTAGTGTTTAAATCGTTGACAAGCTCTATTAGAGTGTTAGGTCAAGAACAACAAGTAATCAAAGCAAACAGTCCTATTATGGCTGGCTGATGCAAACAAGCAATTGAATAGATGTGTGAGCAAATCTTACATATCAAGAAAAGAAGCAAAGAAGGAGGCTTAAAGACCATCACTTGACTGACCAGATTTAAGGGGCATTTAAACATCATGTGCAACATATGAACTAACATAAACATTGCATATTCCAGATTCTACAATGGAATGCACATGTATTAGGTTATGCCATGTATGATGATGCCTAAATGTACAGATAGCAGGCAGGAGTGATTCATCATTGCAGCACAATTGAATTGCAGGTTAAGGGCCAATTCAATTCCACCTTTTCAGGGCATATTGTCAAAATAAGCCATAAAAGATGTAAAGAAGTCATTTTTGAGTTATGGGCTTGGGCTTAACTAATTTCGCTTTGGAGGGGGGTGTTTCGGGTAGTAGAACCTCACTAAAAATTGAAGGGAAGGGGAATAGTGAAATGACTCTGTTGTCTGCCTATATTACACTCAAAATGCAACTGCTCACGCCCATGTCACACCTGACCCTCAAGTAAAAACAAACACGCAAGCATTCATTGCCCTGCCCGCTTGCATCTCCTCTCCCCTTTCTCTCTACCTGGATCCACTGCCTGCAGCACTAGGGTTCCTCCAGTGAGCCGTCGCCACTGGTCTCATCTGGCCTGCTCCTCGACGATGCTATGTCCAGCTAGGCTACATGGCCGGCGGATAGGGGCAAATCTCCCTGGTTTCTCCTCCCTCTAGCGCCGCCCCTCATTCTCATGGTCTCCAGCAGCTTCTCCACTGTGGTTCGTCCAACGCACTACTCCGGCGGGCGCTGCAGAACTATGGCTGATGCCACACTGCGGCAGAAGGCACCTTGTTCCCCCTGCCCTCCTCCCAGGCCATGGCCTTGAGGTGCTGTTGAAGGATGAGCTCATCCAACAAGGTGAGGATCTCCTCTGATTTTTTGCCAAATTTTCATTCTGATCCACTATACGATGAATTGCTATGAGCTGCTTCTGCTGCTGCTATATGATGCATTGCTATGAGCTGCTCCTGCTGCTGCTATATGATGAATTGCTATGAGCTTCTGCTGCTGTATGATGAGTTGCTATGAGCTGCTGCTGCTGCTATATGATGAATTGCTATGAGCTGCTGCTGCTATATGATGAGTTGCTACAAGCTGCTCCTGCTGCTGCTATATGATGAATTGCTATGAGCTGCTCCTGCTGCTGCTATATGATGAATTGCTATGAGCTGCTCCTGCTGCTGCTATATGATGAATTGCTATGAGCTGCTGCTGGTATATGATGAATTGCAGACTGCTGCTGCTGTATGATGAGTTGCTATGAGCTGCTGTTGCTGCTATATGATGCTTTCAGGTGCTACTGCTATATGATAATAACCAGCCACTTGGACCATCGAATTTCAATAAATAATTGTTCTTCATTTAAATGTGGGTCATGCGTTCTTTGTTTAAATTAGGCAATGGGATCTCTATGGAAAACATTGACCAAAGTAGATTGTACCAAGTAGATGGTATCTTTGTATTTGCATTTTGAGCAAATAGTGATGGTCTGTTTTCCTATCATATTAATTACTGCACTGGGTTCAATTTGTGATGTTTGCAAGTCAAATTAATTTCCATATGGGCAGCAAAATGAAAAATATATAATGCAATCTAGACTTTCCACTGATCATGCCAAAGATAAGCTGAAAACGCAATGAAAAGAACTGGTTGGCGTATTACATGGAGCTTATATTCATAGGTGCTTATTTTCTTAGGATAACTCGTAATAACTGTCCCTAAGAAACTTGGCTAATAGAACTGGCATACAAATAACATGTCATGATGATTGCAATGGAGGAGTGACATACCATAGCACACTGTATAGGCTCACCCCTGCCTCTCCTTTTTTGTGATGTTCCATTAAATTGCCACATACATCTTGTACTTTTTCATTGTGTAACCGTATCTACAAGTTGACACGGCTAATTTCAGACATCTCTACATGATACTACATTGCATATCCCTTGCGCATATTTAAACCACCAATTAACGATTGTGTGCATACCATAAACTAGCCATGACTTTGTATGCAGGACTAGCAGGCACTCTAAGGGAGCCTAATGTAGTGCACTGGAATTCCTACATGCCACCTACGATTTTGTGTAATGTACCTCCCCTGTTCCTAAATATATGTCTTTGTAGAGCTTCCAGTATGGACCACATACAGATGTATATAGATGCATTTTCGAGTGTAGATTCACTCATTTTGCTCCGTATGTAGCCTATAGTGGAATCTCTAAAAGACTTATATTTAGGAACGGAGGTACGAGGTAGTATCATGTATGCCATCTACATATCTAATTTAGTAGCCAGTAGTAGAAATCATTGTTTGCACAAAGGGATTACTGGTCGAAAATCCTAGCAAAGCACGCTAGTAGGCACAGAACAATACAAGAGAGAGAGACGCGCTTACAAGATCATAGCAATGCCTCAGTCCAGGATCTTGGTTGGCCAAGCTGTTAGATCCAGAAGAAACATCGTCCTTGTAGTTTTTGCCAGCTGCATAACAGGTAACAACGACCGGTTAGTATATTTGAAGTGCATCAGGCAGGTGATGCTGGACGGGTTTAAAGGTGAGAAGTACCTAGGCCGTGGTGGGTGCTTGGCATCTCTCCAGATGGTGGGAATCAGGTTAGAAACATCGAGGGTGATGACGCTGCGCTGGCTGTCAGGGTCCGGTAAGGAGATCTAGAACCGTCGAGTAGGGTGTTTGTGGAGCGGCTCCGGTAGGATGGACTATGGTGTGGGCAAAGCGGATCTGTGGCCGTGGACGAGGGCGTAGGTGAAGTTGCTCCGGTGGTTGGGTTAAGGATGGTGTCGATGACGTGGATCTGCGGCCGTGGACGGGGCGTCAGAAGCTGCTCCATTGGTTGGGTTAAGGATGGTGTCGACGATGCGGATGTGCGGCCGTGGACGGGGCGTCAGAAGCTGCTCCGGTGGTTGGGTTAAGGGTGGTGTCGACGATGCGGATCTACGACCGTGGATGGGGCGTCAGAAGCTGCTCCGGTAGGTTGGATGAGGGTGCGAGGAAGCGGATCCGAGGCCGTGGACTTGTGAGTTGGCAAAGCGGCCCCGGTAGGGTTGAGAATGGTATAGGCGAAGCTACTCCGGTAGGGTTGACGATGGTGTCGGTGAAGCGGCTCCGGTAGGGTTGAGGAAGGTGTCGGCGAAGAGGATCAAAGGCCGTCGACGGGGGCATCGGTGGGGCGGCTCCGGGGGGTGTGGACGAAGCGTCTCCGGTGGGGAGTACGAATGAGCCGCTGCAGATGCGTGGCGGTTGACGAGAGTACCGGCGAAGCAGATCCGGTGCCGTGGACAAGGCCGATACTGAATGGGTTGTGGTACAGTGGTGGATGAGCAGTGTACTTGTTTCTAGGGGAGGTGGGAGGGGTAGATGCAGCCGTAGAAGCAGTCTAGGGTTTCGAGAGGGGAGGGGAGAAAGGGCGATGAAGTACGGACGGCGTGATGTAAGATGCTCTGGTGCTGTGGAGTTAGTCGTTTTTGCAGGAGGGGGAGAGGAAATGGGGGTGCCGTGTAGTCGGGGGAACCAGAAGTTACCAAAGCAGCCCCACCTATCATGTAGATGAGGGCGGTATTGTAACTATTGGTCTCCGTGCACCAAGGAAAAAGGGGGATTTCGCATGCTAAAGACTAAGGTGGCGGAAATTTTAGAAGGAGGCGGGAGATTTTGCCGCCCGCGGGATCGTTCGTATCCAGTTTCAACTAATTTTGGATCGTGCTAGTGGGAAGGTCATGTTAGACTATGTACACGGGGCACGCGTTAGCAGTTAATAACTGGTATGAAGTCCACCCCAGGAAAAAAAGACAATAACTCGGGATTATGCGCCGATAACTTGGACGTTCACACGGGCGCGGCCAATCGTACGGGTGTAGTGGCGCGTTCTAAAAAAAGGGATCAAATGCTCATCCTATGTATTTCTCGTGTAAATAGATAATTTGGTGCCATTGGTTATTTACTTTAAACATAATGCATTGACGTGTTAGTGTAGAGGCACACAAAAAGAAATGGATATTGTAGTTTGCTACTTAAAAATGTTACCTCATATGATTACATAGCCTCCATTTCATAAATTGCGTACCCGTTGAATTCATATATGAATATTACATATATTACTTCAAAATAGAAACTTAAATCATCCAAGACTAATGAATTTGAATGCAAGAGTAACAATGGTGCATGTGCATGATAGCTACATTGGTTGTTTGAAGAAACATCACTGTAACTTTGGCATGCACAACTGAAAAGGTTTATTTAAATAGAAAAAAATGTGATGTGTGAGTGTCCAATCTTTACAGCGTTGAATCGATATTGTACCTTTGGCCACGGTACGAAGTAGATATTGACTTATGTTCAAGCGATGCACGTCCACGATCGCTAGATAGTGATACGTGAATGAATTGTGCAATCTCTCTCACACGCATACATATCTCATTTCCCTGTGGGCATCGAAATCACACACGTGCACTTCGTGTATTTCTCTCCCTCCGTCAGGGTTAATTTTGTCTTTCTACGCCGCCCTACAAGTATCTCACATAGAGACACACACACTCTCTATGTCTAACACGCCCACCCCTTTAGTTCCGCCCACCCGCAGGCATTAATGTCTCAAAGTATAATAATGTCTCTCACACATATGCTATCTACCTATCCCTTAATATAGCTAGATATGTGTCACACAAACTCCTTCTCCCTACTAGCAAGATGCCCGTGCGTTGCACAAAACATCAACATGCATTTGTATGAGAAGTTTATCTTGTGGGAGAAAAGGATGAACGAGGGAATGCCTTATTTGCAAATGCGGAGAGGGGTGTGGGTATCTTTTTGCAAAATTGCCATATTTTCCTTCCTGTCCGTCGGATATAAATCGGATGGCCGATATTGCAGGATGGCAGGAACACCATCATCACCAACTCTGTTTTTATAAGAGTAGAGATGTGTGAGTGTCACTCCCCCCCCCCTACACACACACCCACACTTCCCAACACCGAAGGAGTAGGGTGACACCTCGATCTTGATACTAATCTATCGACTGGCTTCTCTCTCAAACATACACACACACACTACACGACACCGAAGGAGTAGGGTGACACCTCGATCTTGATACTAATCCATCGTCTGGATTCTCTCTCAAACATACACACAGACACTACCCGACACCGAAGGAGTAGGGTGGCACATCGATCTTGATAATAATCTATCTACTCCTCTTTCAAACACACACACTCGCTAGTTGTGCCTCTGTGCCTACCGCGCACACTCTCGATACGTCTTTCTCTCCCTCCCCCCCCCAAACAATGACAACAGAAGGGTGACAACTCGATCTGATCATAATCTGTCAATTGGTTTCTCTCTCAAACATTGTGTCTCAGTGCCTCGCTCGGTATCCCCCTCGATATGTAGACTTCTCGCGCGTGCACAACTGTAGTGACGATGACGCTGAACCCAGTGTGCCTTGTTTTTATCGGCCTCATGTGATAGTTTTCACCCTGTTTTCTGTTAACTAACAAGGCAACCTTTTCTTTGTTACTACTAGGGAATCTGAAATCATTTGGGGTAGACATAAAATATATCACTTCAACCCAATTATCGCAGCAACTATTTTAAAAGAAATTAGCTAGCTGCCCATGCGTTGCACAGAACATCAAGATGCATTTGTGTGAGTATTTTATCTTGTGAGAGAAAAGGCTGAACGAGGGAAGACCTTATTTGTGAACGTGGAGAGATGTGTGGGTATATTTTTGCAAAATTGCCATAGTTTATTTCCTATCCGTTAGATATAAATCCGACGGCCTATATTGCAGGATGGCACGCACACCATCATCACCAACTCTGTTTTCTACTCCCTCCGTCCGAAAATACTTGTCATCAAAATGGATAAAAATAGAGGTATCTAAAACTAAAATACGTCCAGATACATTTCCTTTTATCCATTTTGATGACAAGTATTTCCGGACGGAGGGAGTATTTGTCTTTTTAGAGATTTCAACAAGTGACTATGACCGGACCTTACCAACATAATCAAAAAAGTAGTCCATAATTTTGATGTTACCCTCTTTTCTTGGCGGTGTAGTGCCATCTGGATACATCATAAATAAATCAAGGACAAATCTGACCCCTTCCTGAAAAGACATACGTAGCAAAATGAGTGAATCTACACTCTAAAATATGTCTACATACACATCCGTATGTGGTAGTCCATTTGAAATCTAAAAAAGACAAATATTTAGGAACGAATGGAGTATATATAAGAGTAGACATCGAGATATATCTCCAGCATGGTCTAGAACAAAAATGTGCTGGGCTGGTTAGTGCCGGATGCTCACAACGCAATGACAGGAGTTTGAATTCTGTCTTTTAACTTTAGATTTTTATATTATATATTACTCTACTTATTTAATATATACTTCTTTTGCTACTGTACTGACAGTGGAACCCACAGAGTACTTAGAATATTAAGGATGGACTTGTTTCTTTTTAACTTTTTGTACGAAGCTGTAGCCACCCTGCAAGTCACGTGTACACTATACATGCAATTAACTTTTTATAGAGGGAAAATCATACAGGCAATTAACTCAAATGGATTGGATGTCACTCTATTATTTCCAGAATAAAGAGCATCTCCAACGGCAGCCAGCAAATTTCCTCCCGCTTCCTTCCGCGGAGGACGACATCAAACGCCAGCGGCATACATTTTTACAACTCTAACCAACCAGATGAAATTCGTGCAAACACGGACTAATTTCATATAAGCATGAAAGCATGAAGGATTTCGTATAAAAAACCAGATCTTCATATAAACATGATGGATTTCATTACATTTACATGAACTAAGAGGTGCCAATCCGGCTCTCTTGTATAATTAATATTCCCTCCGTCCAGAAATACTTGTCCTAGAAATGGATATATCTAGACTTATTTTAGTTCTAAATGGCCACCCGCGGATCCCTTTGTCTTCCTCATGTCCGTCAGACACTTGCGGGGTCGACGAAGGTCCTCAGAAGAGACGAAGAAGCAAAGAAACCACCTGAATCCGCGGTCGTCACCTCGGCAGTGTCCTTCATGGGTCCCAAGTGGCGGCGGCCTCCCGTGTTCTGCTTCTCCTGGATGATGGAGGCGGACACGGAGAAGCTGGCCACCGACTCTTCGCTCTCCACGCCCTTGGCTTCTGTCTCTGCCTGCATGGCGCTGCCGCAGGCACGGGAGGTGCGCCCACAGACACGGGAGGCGCGGCCACTGCAGACAATGGTGGCGCGGTACGACGCGGCAGCGACGACGCCCGTACCGGCGTGCTTGCCGCCGTGCCAGCGTGGAGCAACTCGCCACTCCTTATCGAGCTGAACTGGAGTGGCGAGTTGCTGAACCACGCGCCTGCTTGGGGAGGCAACTGGCTCCGTCGGGCCAAGCGAGGTTGGTGAAGAACCGAGCGGCCTCGCCCGTATCCGGAGGGCTCGGCGGGCCACCCAGCCGGGTAATATGCCGGAGAACGGCTCATCGGAAGCCATCGGAAGGGTGGAGAAAATGGTGAAGGAGGAGATGGGGGAGCGGCGGAGGGGTGCGATTCTTGCCCACTGTCTGTCTGGCCTCGTGTAAATAGAGGGCGGACGGTAGGATCTTGGCCGGCGTCTGGCCTCGTTTAAACTGAGGGCGGACGGTAGGAGCTCGGCTGGTGTTGCGTTTAATTCCGGCCCGCTCATGAACGGACGTGTGGCCGGAGTATGATTCTTGGTTTGCATGCGGGTTTAACGGAGGGATTTAATGGAGGCGCCGGGCGTGCAGCGGGCGGCGTAGTACTATTCGATTTGACAACATTAATGAGCCGTCAAATCACAAAGGCCCTCGCCTCTCGTGAAACCGACTGAGCTAGACTGCCCCGCCCTCTAGCCTTTTAAAAATGTATATACTCCACTTTTGTACAGTAGTACTGTAGTATCGATGGATTGCGCCATGGAGCAAAACTTGAAATTAAGAAAATGTGGTACATATATAGAGTGCTCATGAACTATGTGTCATGTACATGGCAATAAATAAAGTACTACATGATACTAATGCTGGTCATAATGGGAGTATCATAGGTAGTATTATGCATGCCAACTAAGCAATTTTGATGAGGTGTCATTGAATTAAATGAGGAAAGAGGAGCTTGAGTATCATATACTACTTTGTGTCATGCATGGCAATAAATGTAGTCCTATATGATACCAACATATGATACCATGCATTACGGATGTAGTATCATACACTAGTATCATATGCATACAAGCCCCACATCTCTTCTTGGTTGATTCCTCTATTTATGTCAAAAAATAAGAAACAACGTGAGAGTTAATGCACCACGCCTATGTGTTTACTAGTACTATTTTTGTTTTCGTAAGTTGACTTAATACTCACCTACTACCTCCGTCCTGGTTTATTGGTCCTCATTGTAATCTGTGCCAAATTTTAACCATAAATTTAACTAACAAAATCCTCATGCATGTCACAAAAAATTATGTATTTGAAAACTATGTTCGAATATGAACCCAGCGTTATAATTTTTGTTAACATGCACTAACATTTTTTCAGTTAAACCTTTGGTCAAAATTTAGCACAAACTACATAGGGGACTAATAAACTAGGACGGAGGTAGTAGACGGAGGGAGTATTCGATTTGTCAGCGGGCGGTGCAGTTCCCGATACGGCTTTAATGCAGATGAGGGAGGGAGTAGCGGTTCCTGATATGTTGAACGACCAATGCATCCTCCTTCAATTAATGCATGAGGGAAGTAATGGGAGGAGGTCCGAGAAAAGAGGTTGCACGATGTGAATGCAACGCAGTTTGCCCTCATTGCCCTCATATAAAGGCGCCCCTCCATTCCAATGCAACTACCACATCGTACGCACCTAAGCATTTGCCTAAGGACCTACACTAAGCGCAAAAGAGCTCGCTCCAGACCCATGGCGGCGATGCGCGTGAGCGGCCAGTGGCTGCGCCAGATGGTCCACGACGCCGGCCTGCGGCATGGCACCGAGGATCGTTTCCAGACGGTGTTGGAGACCGGCTGGTGGATGGCCGTCGTCGATGCCAACTACGACTCTCAGTTGGTCCAGATGATCGTTGCCACCAGCAACAAGTTCACTGTCCTCAAGAAGGTCGTGGACGACATAGCCGTACTCCTCCCGCCCGCGCGCCCGGGCTCCTCATTGCCTGCCACCCTAATCAGCCTCCATGGCCGGAACCTCTTTCAAGCACTGGTGGTCCTGTGACTGCCCGCCGACGCCACGAAGAATGTCCACCTGGAGGTCGCGCTCACCGCGAGGCGCCTCGCCCTGCAAGAATTAATCGACCTACACATCCACGCGTACGAGCAAATCTTGTACATAGTATCTACAAGGCCAGTGAGGACGCTATGACGTTGGCCTTCCTCAACCGGCTGGAAGCCTTGGATGCCTTTGTTGAGAAGCACCTCGACCTCGCCACAAAAGCCGCCGCTCCTTAGCCACCGGTCAGTGGCCTGGCGCACTAAGTTGAGGAGGTGGAGGTCGTACATTCGTGGATCCATCTTTGTTCTTGCCTTCTGTAACCACCACTGCGATCGCATCATCGTGGCCTTAATTCTTATTGTGCTGTTGCATTCTCGTTCCAGTCAATACCGACATGTGCAATCCCTTTGCTTAATTATATGCATCACTGTAACTAGTACTCCATCCATCAATTTATAAATTGTGCTTACCTTTTCCATCAACTTCGTGCAACGCACGGTTATCTTGCTAGGAACACTAGAATATGTCTATATAATCCGTATGTGATAGTCCATTTGAAATCTCAAAAAGACAAATATTTAGGTACGGAGGGAGTAATATATTAGGAGTATATCAAAACAATAGTGATTTCTTCCAAGTTTGTGAACAAATACTACTATTCTACTACTTTGGATCCGTCGCAACGCACAGGCACATTGCTAGTAAAAGGAAAAGGCCTGCTGCGTTCGCGTCGCACCCCCACACGCCCGGGAATCGGGAGTACAACACAGCCCGTACGGCACGACACATAGCTTAGGGAAGGCGTGTTTCCTGCCTAGCATTTTCACTTTCATGTCGGACCGCCATTGAGCAAACCGACACCCCACTCGCCGCTGGGTTGGAAAACAGAAACAAGGGGAAGATCTAGCTGTAGCACGGAAGCCAAGAAATTTTGTGTCAGACGGGGCTCCTTGATAGAGTAGGAGCATTCCGTACTAGTACTACTCCTACTAGTACTACCAAGTTTGTACTCCTAATACTATATTACTAGTACTACCACTATACAACTACTAGTAGATACGTGCACGACACAACATCGTAGGAACAAAAAATGGGAAGATCTTGTTTTGGGTGATTTATCTTTTTTTCAATCAACGTAGTATGAATAATATGATGTGGGGGGCACCCATGAAGCTTATGTGGCTTGGTTGCATGGCTACGGAAGGTTAGAGAAAAATAAATAGATAATGTGTTTAGAGTGCACTCCACTAAATAGATATACTTTGGATCCATTGCAACGGACCGACACATGTATATCTATACCCCCTATATAGTGTGTGAAAAACTTTGAAAGTTGGTCGTTGGATGAAGCCAATCCGACGGTACAAAGATGGCAAATCCGAGCACTACTAGCCGTTGGATATCATCCACCAGCTTTTGCCACATGTAGAATCTAGAAGAGTCCATGGTTGAACTTAATTCATGACTAACTTTGCCACAATTAAGCTTAGGCAAAGTTATTAGTTCTTCAAAATGAGATCCACAAGTTGGCAAGCCTAAGGGAATCTTGCCACATTTTTTGTGTCTATGTCATGTGGGGCCTTAGTGTGGCTTGCCTAAGGTGTGGCTTGAACCAAACACTCACCTAAGTTAATCAAACTTGCCTAACCTTACATTCCACCAGATTTTGCCACATGTTAGAATCCAGAAAACTCCACATGTAGAAGCATAATGCACAAACCACCAGAATCTCATGCGTGCAATGCACGTGTACCTTACTAGTACTAATTGGTAGTAGTAAGAAACAAATTCCAGTTTTGGCACGAGCTCGTACCGCGGGAGCACCACAAGGCCTGCTGCAGGAGTTACATTTCCCTCTCGGGGCCCATGGGACAGAACTTCAGTGGCTTAGTGCCCGGCCTATGAGTCAATGACATGCGGACCTTAAATGCGGCTAGCCACATGTCATTCTCATGGTGGTGGCATGGTTCACGACTCACTCGTTCGAGATGAACCGGACGGAGTACGGATGAAAATGTGTCACACCCGCTTGATGAAAATTCGATGGTGCGGGAGTACAGATCGGAGCACAGCAGCGGAGTAGGCAAACCGCGTCCAATTGGGTGTGTCTGTGGTAGAAAGTTGATGGTCGCCACAGTTCAGCTGGCTCGCATCTCATACACACAAAGGCAGAGGAGCGGTGGGGCCGAGAGGGATGAGGGGCATGAACAATCCTACCATTCTGTCACTGACATGTGGGACCCATAAGCGCGGGTCCCACCTGTCAGCGAAGGAAAGGCAGGGCAAGGCAGCGCTAGCCACATTAGAGGATCCATGTCCACATCAGGGGACGTCGTGCCGTGGATTGGAGCGGCGTCGTGGGAATCGCGTGTGTGTGTGGTAGTGGTAGAAACAAGAAACGTGATGGTCGCCGTGGTTCAACTTCCATGGACAAGTTGTCGTGTCTGCTGACACATGTATTTCAAAACTAGAGTGTTTATATTTCAAGCACGCGAACAAGTATTATTCTACTAGTTTGGATCCATTGCAACGCACGGGCCAGCACATTGGTAGTAGTAGTGTCCATCTCTATATCTAGAGGCCTTCCCTCGTTCATGCTTTTCTCTCACAAGATAAACTACTCATACAAATGCATCTTGATGTTTCGTGGAACGCACGAGGATGTTTCCTTGGGGGTCTCTCTAGTACGGTGTAGCCGTTGTTGCAAGTTGACGCCCCTTGAGATGCCGATGTTGAGGGGCACTCGGGTTTCCTCCGATGAGCAGGTAAGATGAGTTTGATCACGTAGTAAATGCATTCTAAAGACTACTTCCGTGTCCATTTCCTAATTCTCCCCCTGCCCGCTGTTTCACAGGCTAGGCTCGACGCGAGTGGAGATTGGCTTGCATATGTACGGTAGGGTACCAACATCAATTTGCACAACATTTACAATGGTGACACCGTTCCCGTAGAACCTTTGTCCAACATTGGGATCAGCCATGCAACGGGCCACCGCATGAATTGGTACGATGGAACCACGATGAGATTGAATAAAAGATAGCACGAACCTTGCACATGGCGGTCAAAGGCGGACCATGCTGTATGCGACCGATTTGTTGTCGTACGAGTCGGAAGACGCTGTGCTCCTTTCTAACCACATCTTCGTGGTGACTAACCAGGGGACTTATTTTGTATGGGACACATCCTACAATATACTCCCTCTCTCCCAGTTTATTTGTTTTGAATATTTTCGTTTTATAAGTTTCAAATTCAAATTTAGAGCTCCCCATCACATGTTGAGATTACAATGTCCATTAAATCGTTGCGTGCATGTATAGTAAAGAAAGAAATCTCGAGTTTGGCACGAGATCGTGCTGCGGGAGCACCACAAGCCCTGGTGCAGGAGTTACATTTCCCTCTGAGGGCCGTCGGGACTGAGCTTCAGCGCCTTACTACACCTACCTTTGAGTCAATAACATGTGGACCCGATAGGTGACTGGTCCACATGTAATGCTCCCGAAGGCAGAGGGGCAGTGGGGCCAAGAGGGGTGAGCCGCAGGTCGGGGGACGTGTGGTTTCATGGGTTTGAGCAGCGTCGTGGGAATCGCGGGTGGCTGTGGTATAAACTTGATGCTCGCCGCATTTTAGGTGGCCCACATGTCATGCACACAAAGGCAGAGGGGTGGTGCGGCCGAGAGGGGTGAGGCGCACGTCGGGGGGAGTGCTGCCGTGGGTTGGAGAGGCATCGTGGAAATCACAAGATGAAACGTGATGGTCACCGTAGTTGAACTTCCATGGACAAGCTGTCATGTCTACGGACACATGCACTGCATACCGATCACTAGAAGGAGTAGCAGAGAAAGCTATATATGCAGATAAATAGTTCCTTATAGTCAAGCGGACCCATGCTACTACTCTATTCCAAAGACATGCACACCATCGAAATAGTCCATCTATATCAATATACACCGAGAGGGAATAATTTTTTTTACAAGAGAGGAAATAGTTCATCCATCCATAATGCCCTCCTACTGGTGCAGCGTTTTCTTCTTCTTCTTCTTATTCTTCTTCTTCTTCTTCTTCTTCTTGTTCTCATTCTCTGTGGGAGACGGCTTCACAACAAGCTCTTTGGACCTTGCAGCTATCTCGAAACTCACATGGGCGTCGAGGGCAGCATATTTTATCCGCTCGTACGTCAAGGGATAATTCTCCCATCTAGACGACCTTAATGCCACCGTCTCGTCACCCTTCTGAAGATTTGTACCAAGCACAAAATTCTCTACATCGAATAGGGATGGTGTCTGTTTAGCACAATCTTCTATAGGAATTTTGATTCTGGTTTGTGGGTCAGCGATGCTTTTCAAATCAAGGTTGTACGGCTCCAGCTTCTGTTTGTCCCCTTCGATGTCTGCCCCACAGAACTATATGTCCTCCCGGGATAAGAAATCGTGAAGCTCACCTGGTATGGAGGGCGAGTGTATGATGTTGTACACCAAAACATCATCTTCGAGGCACAACTGAAGGACGGGCGGCGCGCTGGATCTTCCCAGGGGCACGCTCCGTGTACTCTGCGTCGAGACCGATGACACTCGTCTCTACCTTTTCGTGGGAGTTGGATACATTGTTGATCCACTGCAGAACAACCCTTGGGTTGACGGTGACGGTGGCAACTATGCGCATCGAGCCTTCGACGAGGACATGTTGGACGCCAAAAACCTGCATCTCGATCTCTTCCGCCATTTGGAACCGCTGGAACGGAGGGCTATGGTTTGGAGAATTAGGATTAGATGGCTAGTCTAACAGAAGTAGTAGATGATTATTTAAAGAGGTTAAAACAATGTGAACACAGTGGGGTTTGGATGTAAATGAAGACGAAGGGGAGGTGAAGAAGCCGAGGCGAATTGGTTCCCGATGGAGAAGTAAATGGGAGAAGTGGTGTGCAGGCAGTTGATTAGACGGCTAGGTAGACTAAACGAAAAGGCTATGCGGGTAGACTGAGGAGTCGTACCTGTTCGTGTGCATGCCCATCCTTCCTGATAGGTGGGACCTATGCAAACAGATAAAAAAATGTGTCGTAGCTTTTTTTTTGAGCGCGTGAGTGGGAGACACAACATTCTCTGGTTAAGGAATACTCCCTCCGTTTAGGTGAGTATAAGTCACCTTATGAAAATCAGGTTTTCCCAAAACCTTTAGGCGTGGAGCATTAACTTCCTGCTCGATCCCCTCCCAGCCTCGTTAGCTAGCGTTCTCTTCCTCTGCGGCCGCGTTCTACCTTTCCATTTTTCCTCTTCTCAAGTGTGGAACGATCTGCATGCCGTCCTTGATGCACCAGAACGACCACTGCATGCATCGCGGCAGGGCATTGATTGGGCATGCACGAGAATTTGGTTCTGCTCACAATATGGATGATACCTGAACGATGAAGTGAACATGCATGCTAGCACGAGAGACCTATTTCCGCTATACAATACTGGAGTACTCATGTTCCTACTACTACTACTAGTAGTAGTACAACTGTGGTACACTTGATGGTCAAAATACTATTCATCCAGTCCTCACAGTGAAGTGACAACACCCTGCGCCTGACACTAGTCCATGCGAGGCAGCATGTTCGGGTTACCAAAGTCAGCCTCAGCATGTGCAGTGTGCAGTCTGTCACCGCCACTGTACAACACATTGGCGCCTCGCCTCATCCCCCTCTCCGCTCCCATAGCACCACTCCATCTCCATCTCCTTCTCCGTCTCCGTCTCCGTCTCCATCTCACTGTGCCCCCGTGTACCGTCGCCTCACTCGCCTGCCCCAGTACCACTATTCCCTCGCTAGCCCTCCAGCACCAACATCCTTCTCCCCCGTAAATAACTCCACCATGGCCGAACGCGAACCGCGCAGCATCCATATGTGCCGCGATTGGAGCAATCTCCCCAGTGACATCCTCGACCTCTGTTGTTTGTGTATGGATATGTTGACCGCCCTATGGCTGGCTGCATGCTCGAGGGACATGCACACGGCCATCGTCGAAGCGAGGCCTAAGCTTTTCAAGACACCCTGCTTGCTGCTATCTGGTCTTGCGAGATCGGCTCACCATGATACGGAGGCGTGCATGATGCCCCTCGACTTCAATCCGATCTCCATTAGCCGAAACTTCTTTGCAGGTATGTAGTGTGTCGCCATACATCATTTCCCTCGACATCGATCCGATCACCATCGCTCGAAACATCTTGGCAGGTATGTACTGGGTCGGCATGAACTCCCACTAGATGGCTGCCTTCAGAGAAGATGGAAAAAAGTTGGCGCTCGTGAACTTATAGACCTCCCCTGAGATTATCCTTCCTCCGTTGGATTATATAGAGTATTACCATCGTGGTCCAAGTCATCTAGATTACTATGTCAGTTGGACGGATCTTGTTTTTCAGAAGATTGTAATCTGCCAAGTACCCACACGACATGTGAGGTATGCAGACTTCAAGCTAATTGCCTTGTTCGACCACGGACTCACCTATCTTTATGCCGGTGCCTTTTTTAGCTGGAGACAACTCGGCTCGCAGTGGATCATCATCAAAGCTGATACACACTTCTATGATGCTATTGAACACAATGGCATCATCTATGCGATCGACAAAGCAGATGGCACAACGTATTGCTGGGACGGCGCGTGTAAGTTGTTTCCGTGTCATGTTAGTGATGACGCCATGACACAGTTTGAACTTTTTGTGATGATTGGCATATCCATGTTTGAGCAGAATTTGAGTAGAACTATGGCAATATATTAGAGACAGCATAAATCAGCTATATTTGGAATGAGTTAATTCATGCGATTGTGACCATGTCATTACAGCCAATTTGTACCCTGAATAATCAAATGGTTAGGAATATATGGATATTATCGTTATTTTACAGTAATCTATATACTACTACTAAATATGAGTGTGTATTAATGGCCATGTTAGTTTCCTCATTTTCATGATGTAGAAACATGCACCACACTGTTGGTTTCATCTAACCATACATTAGGGAAGTAAATGTGCATATGGAGAACTCTATATTTGGAAGTAGTGAAATCCTGCAATGCTTACCATGTGTACATACCTATATTTGCCCTTCAGCAATCAATGGCTAGAATAATATCCTCACAAAATTTTTGCCCACAGAACACGAGTATATAACAATGCATGTTCTGTTAGTTACCTTGAAGAATTTGTTTGTGAGGACAGAACGTGATTACATAACATGCATGACATGGTAGTTTCCTGTGAAGAATCGATTGCGAGATAACATGAGTATAACCATGCATGGCACTTCTATATTTTCGAACCCAGTATACATTTCCCTCTATTTTCCTCCCAGTTCCAACAGGGACATATCAATGCCGTTTCTTGCATTATCCTACTCATACTCTGAACAATGCTGATCTTACATTAACAATGACTGTCCTTTTTTATATGATGCAGTGTCCCTACAATTACTGCCCTTTGTAATTACACCACCTTTGCCAAAAACATGGAAGCACAACTGGTTCCTCGCTCGATCAGACGACGGCAAAAGACTGATGATCATTCGGACACATGAGCCGGAAAAGTTATATTGCAAAAACCCCACTGTATACAAGAACCGCGTAATACATGAGTATCCGGACAGTGGCTATTACATCTATGAGCAGGATACCAGCTTGTTGGGGCCTTTAGGATTTTTTAGTTGGAGGCGGGTAAACAGCCTTGGTTCACACTCTCTGTTTCTCGGACTCAATTATCCGATTAACCAGGAGATCACCGTTGGCAAGGACCTTGATGGCAGAGAGGCTCTGTTTGCTATGGAAAACTGTGTCTACATGGCGAGCCCTAGGAGTTCGGGAGCAAACTCCCCTGATTGTCAACGATACAACCTGCAGCCAAAAGAAGGTGAAAATGACAAAGGCATCCGGATTAACTTTGATCCTTGGATGTCTCAATTACGACAGGCAGTGATGTGGTTCAAGCCTTCATGTTGATAGGTAACTGGGCTGTTGCATCGAAAGGGTGGAGTACTGGTGTCTCCGGATCACTGGTCGCTAAAGCGGGGCTGCAAATTATGATCATCCTCGTCTATGTCACTCTTTCTATGTAATAGTTGCTTCTGTTTAGAATGTCATTCTCGTCTGGATCACGAGAGTCTGAGCGCTGCAGATGTGTACGTTTTGGTGGTGTAGCAAGACTTCCTATGAACTATCATGTCTTGTTGTTTATGTCAGTAGTAGTCACTAGTCAGTGTTTGAATGTTGTATATATCGTTGTTTCGAACTTATTATTTTCTCGAACTACTGGTGGGCTAAATTAGGGCATCACCATTCTCCAGTGTTCAGAGTATATATATCCTTTTTTCAAGTTATATAATTTGAGCTCACTGACTTTTCGATGATGTACACTTGCTTGGGCCAGTGAGGTGTCGTTGAATATGGGCCGAGTAGTAACGCAATGCCAAACAGGTCAATTATGACTCTCGGGCCGAGCTCTCAAAAGATCCTGAAAAAAAAGGCCGGGCATATTGGCGCCACCGGTGTTTTCGTGCGCTTGCGCGCCGAGAGCTTATTGGCGCGTGCTCGAAATTCATGCTACCTTTTCATCCCCTGTCTCCCCCCTCTGGAATCTCGATTCCTACTCCAGTTCCCCTAAATCCCCCTCCTGTACTCCCTGTACTCAAGCGCACTATCATGTCACCGGTCAACGCGGATCTCCGAGCCGGAGATCCTGAGGTCTGTCCTGCCTTCGGTCGCTGCGTGCTATTGCTCAACAGTGGCATGGCGACGCTTGACGACCAGTTTGCCGGCAAAGTGCTGATGGTAACCATCAACGGCAACTGGGCTCCCGTCTCGCCGGACGACCTTGTCAAAGCTCTTGGCATTGCGCACGGCATCCAAATAAGTGACTTGCTCGTCGAAGTCTGTCCGCCACCGGCTGATTTCTTCGTCAGGTTTCGGATAACTTTTGACTGCAGTCGTGTGTTCGAATCTTCCCGGTCTTTGTTTTGCGATGGCGCGCTGGTGAGCTTTGATCGGTGGCACCCAGGATGGGGCTCGGTGCTCTCTGACCTTGAGTTTTTAACAAAGCTTACCTTCCACGGCATGCCTCGACGTGCTTGGAACAGCGAGTCCATGAACGAGCTTATCAACGACCTTGGAGGTGAGCTCGTAAGTATGTTTGTTCCTCCAGACAGCTGGGCTCTGACTATTATGGCATGGATGAAGAAGCCGTCCACCATACCGAAGGTGATTGGTGTTGAGATACCGGTGCAGGAACCGGGGTTGTACTATTCGTCGCCACCAAGGCCGCCGCGGACCATGTTAGGGATGTACCTGTATCGAGTGTTCATGCATGTCGAAGAAGTGGTCTATCCATCAATCGACGTCCTGCCGCCGCCGCTGGTGCCAGGGTTCGTCTACGACGTCCATTACAGGAGTCAACGTCAGACTTTCCCCGTGTTGCTCGGAACAATGGATGGCACAGGGCCTACTCCATCGCGCGGCGGAGGCCACTGCTTCTTTGGGAGAAGAGGTAGGGCTGGCTGCCTGGATGTGCTCTAATTTGAGGTAACAACTGAATCTTGTCAGATAGTACTAGTTAAATCCGAGCTATGGGTCTGAAGCACTGATATGCCAGTACATTTGATTGTGACATGTTCTAATTTTGTACCTGAACTTTTTTTAGAAAGGGTTGTACGTCAACTCTATGTGCTAGTAGAACTTATTGTGTTGTCTGTCTGTTTTCTTTGCGCAACATTCAAGATATTTCCCCGTCATTTATAAAGACGATGAACCATTATGTACGACTTTGTTGGTTTCAACATAGCCCTTCCCGTAGCGATCCACTGCTTCCATCCTGATTGTGCCGCCTGCGTGAAATTTTTGTATGCAAGTTTAGTGTGCTATGATGTTCAATATGATTGTGTCAACTATATAAGTTTTTACCGAGCATCAGCAATGCATATGGCTGAAAGATGTATTTACGAGCATCGACCGATGGGTCTCTCTCTCTCTCTCTCTCTCTCTCTCTCTCTCTCTCTGTCTCTCTCTCTATCTCTCACACACACACGCACACACACGCACACACACGCGCACACGCACACACACGCACACACACGCGCACACGCACAAGTGGGACCCATTGAATAATTTATTTGCTCGTGACAACTTTTAATTAGGTTCCACTATAATCTAACTTTTTTCTTAAGTTTTTAATTGAGCTTAGTGACTTTAAAAAGTTGTACAGAAGCCTTGTTTGGGCCTTTCCGACGTCACTGAATGTGGGCTGAGTAACCATGTTAGGTTGTACTGTACTACACAGGCCTTTTTTGTCAACATCAACAATGCAACTGGGCCGACAGTTGTACACAATATCCGGGTCAACTTGTTATCCGCCCCACTGGGCTGCAAAGTTTCCTAGGAGGTAAGCATTAGGCTTAACAAGAAAATGGACTTTAAGAAATAATAAATGGGATGTAATTATAATAACTGGGCAATTACTATGCACCAAACACGTAATTAGTTTGAAAAATATATTATTTTTGGAATTAGGAAATTTTAATTTCATTACTTGTTGCGCGTGCAATATTTCGTTGGATTTTAACGTGATACAACTTTATTTTGAAATTATATTTAACCTGACTAGAAATTTCAGATAAAAATATTTCGAATCCCATCAAAATGTGGGATTTTTTTTTGAATTCTGTTTTGAGCGGTTGTTTGAAATTATTAATCATTGTCCTAGCTAGAAGTTGGGCTATACTTTTAACAAACTATAAATGGGCTGTAGTAAATTCCATTAGAATTGAAAAATGGGCTGTACATTCTTACAAATCGCAAATGGGCTATATGTTCTCTGCGAAATCCGAGCTATGGGCCTAATAAGTTGACGTGTACCAAGGGCTTTGTCAACTTAGTCAATATAAACGATTCTAGCTGCAGTGATCGTACGATGTCCATCCAACGGCCGTAGTGCTTTTTCATCCTCTGGTCTTCTAGCTCCAGCCGCCCAAAGCAGCGCCGGTCGTGTCGTGTGCTCCTGCCTCCCGTGGCCGGCTGTGATGCCGTGGAGGCCTCACCGCCCCGTACTACTCCCACCGCTGGCTAGACCATCCCTCTACTCACCCACACCCCCTGTTATTCTGCGGCGACGGTAGCCTCACACCGCAGCCGAACCAGTGAACCCTCGTACTCCTCTCCGCACGGGCTACCACTGCTGCGTCTTCCCCGGCTCCGCGTCGTCCCCTTCCTAGGCCTCGCCATCGTCCAGACCACCGCCCTGGTGCTCTCGGCGTGGCGTGGTCAACGTGGTCAACGACCGACTTCCATCGGAAGAGTACTGTACATGGAGAGGCTGACAGCTGGGTCCAGGCGGCCGCAAGGAAGTGCCTCCTTATTACGCGCAAAATAATTATTCCTCCACCTGACAGCAGGGACCCACCGGACGGGCCACCTTATTTCGTGAAAAAACGTTTCCCCCCTGACTACTGGGACCCATCGGAGGGTCCAGCGTATTTCACGAAAAAACGTTCCCCGCGCTGTCAGCTCGGACCCACCAGAAGTGCCTCCTTATTACGCACAAAAAAATGAATACTCCCCCTGCTAGCTGTGGGACCCACCATGGTGGGAGGCTGACTTGTGGACCTACTAAGTTGACTGGGATGGGGGACTTTGTCAACTTTAGTCCATATGAACGATTCTAGCTCTAGTGACTGTACGATGTCCATCCAACGGCCGTAGTGCTACTTCAACCTCTGGTCTTCTTGCTCCAGCCGCCCAAAGTAGCGTCGGTTGTGCCGCATGCTCCTGCCTCCCATGGCCGGCTGTGCTGCCGTGGAGGCCTCACCGCCCCCTACTATTCCCACCACTGGCCAGGCCCTGCGGCGACGGCAGCCTCACACCGCAGCCGAACCAGTGAACCCTCGTACACCTCTCCGTGCAGGATTCCACTGCCGCGTCTTCCCCGACTCCCCGTCGTCCTCTTCCTAGGCCTCGCCGTCGTCCACCGCCCTGGTGCTCTCAGCGGGGCATGGTCAACGTGGTCAACGTGGTCAAGGAACGACTTCCATCGAACGTGGACTGTACGTGGAGAGGCTGACAGCTGGGTCCATGGCCGCAGCAAGGAAGTGCCTCCTTTTTACGCGGAAAATAATGATTCCTCCACCTGACAGCTGGGACCCATCGGACGAGCCACTGTATTTCGTGAAAAAAATGTTTATCCTTGACTGCTAGGACCCACCAGCTACATATTCGCACTTGCGTCCGGGCAAAAAAACAAAACGATTCGCCCCCCTGACCGCTGGGACCCACCAGCCACACCTTCGCACGCAAGGAAGTGCGTCCGGGCAAAAAAAACGATTCACCCCCCTGAATGCTGGGACCCACCAGCTACATCTTCACACGCAAGGAAGTGCGTCCGGGCAAAAAAACAAAATGATTCGCCCCCCTGACTGCTGGGACCCACCAGCTACATCTTCGCAGGCAAGGAAGTGCCTGACAGTCGGGACCCACCTGGTCGAAGCGTAAGTAGCGTTGTCATTCTGGTCGCGAATGTGTACGTACATACTGGTCGATGTAGAGGCGCGCATGTGTCGTAGTAGAGGCACACACGTGTCGTAGTAGAGGCGCGCACGTAGCATGTACACGTACATACAGCCGCGAGGGTGCAGGAAAGAAAATACGGCCACGTAGGTACATACGGGTAGGGTCTCGAACTCCTACTCGCGCTTACGTACATGGCTAGGTCGGAACGGAGAAACAACGTCGTCGTCGTGTTCATGGGGAGCCAACCGGCTGGGTCGGAACGGAATGCGTGGTCGTGTTCATCAGGAGGGCTTGGACAGAATAGGCGATGGAAACGAGGCCTGGCGTACCGCACAACGGAGGAAACGGACCTCCTACGTTCGGAACGGGGTCCTATTGATCAGGAGGGGTGTGGCGTACCACAAAATGAAGGAAACGGACCTCCTACGGTCGAAACGGGGGTCCTGTTGATCGGGAGGGGTGTGGCATACCACAAAACGGAGGAAACAAACCTCCTACGATCGAAACGGGGTCCTGTTGATCAGGAGGGGTGTGGCGTACCGCAAAACGGACGAAACGGACCTCCAACGCCTCGCACACACGCGCGTACGTGTACGAGAGAAACGCGCATCGCTCGGCCCCCGACCTCCCACCGTAACCGGCAACTCCCCGAAATTCCCCCCCCCTCGCTTCTACCACGTTTTTTTCCATCATGGACGACCCAAAGAATGTCATGCAGCTGCGTCTCCGGCCCTCCCAAGATGAAAAGCCCATTTTCTGTCATGATTTTTTGCCATAGAAGTAGGAGCCCACCACATCTATGATGATACCGGGTTTTGTCATAATTATCGTCATAGAAGTGTCATATGTATGACAGAAAAAAAATTCCTTCGGCCCAAAATGTCATGGATGTGTCTTTTTTTTGTAGTGCTTCCATGCCAAGCAGAGTCCCATTCAGACACGGGACGGAGTCTTGAGTCTTGTATCTTCACGCTCCAACAGCCCGGACAAAGTATATAGTCCGGTTGTCCGGATACCCCCTAATCCAGGACTCCCTCAGTCACTTCAACGGGCCGAATTGGTCGAGAGGGGCGGCTGAGCCTCGCCCCCGCCCCTTTATAAAGAGGGGAGCGGGAGGAATGGTGCCTCTCAATCCTTCGTCATCCGCCTCTCCCCATTCCTGCTTCTTCCTTCCTTCTGTCTTGGCGAGGGGGCGTGGCGACGCTTCATCGATGGTGGCGAGTGTCTCGGCTCGATAGTGCATCGCTCCTCCCCAGGAGCTCGTAGAGGCGGAGCCGCTCATTAGAGGGAGGGGGAGGGGGCGAGGTCGAGGACGCTGTGGCGCTTGAGGGAGAGGAGGACGGGGCGGCAGATCAATCTCGCCTCCGCCAGCGGCCCCTCCTCCGGTGGAGGGCCACATCGGGGACAACCCTTACGAGTTCTTCATCAGGCTGCGCCAGCCGCCGTGCCATCGTCTTTGCCTCCCGACTCCATTTGCACGGGAGATGGAGCTGGATCCACCGCAAGTGTTGCGGCTGCATATGAGGGGTTGTGGGAGCAACGGCATATGGGCCGATGTCGAGTTCCCCACCCCTCACATCATGTATCTCCGCCGAGGGTGGAAGACCTTCGCCTGTGTCCATAATTTGACGAAGGGGCTCACTCTCCATTTCAAATTAATGGAGAGCGACCTCCTCTCCGTCAAGATCTTCGAGCACTTCGGGACTCGCGTAAGGTGCTGCGTGGAGAGATCCTCCGATGATGAATATTCCTCCTCGAGCGGGAGTGGACAGGAAGACAGCTGCAGCGACGACGAGGGTAGCAGGCGGTAGGATGACGGGTCCGACTAAGCGTCGGGTGCCGCTCCGGGCGGCACCGGCGACCCCATCATCCGTGCCGCCGGCTCCTTGAACTTCTCGGGGTTGTCTCCTTGGGCAGCTGGCGCTGGGAGGCTGTGGAAGAGGAAGAGGGCGGGCAGCAAGGCCGTCAAGTCGGAGTACGCGGGCACCGACACCTTCGTAGCGTATTGATGGTCCTGCCGCCTCGTCTTCCAACCCTTCTCCCGTCATCATCATCACCAACCTCCCTTCGGGGCGGCTACCGAGATGTTCTCCTGGCGCCTTCTGCTGCTCATACCTCGCCTAGGTGCCCCTTTTTCCCTATTTGCCTTCTTGTTCCATTTCCCAAGGAGAGGGACAAGAAAGGGATTACGGGCATCTTATCTCTTTTTAGTCTTGTAAGACTTCAGGCCTTTGTTGAATTTAGAACTTGTAATCCCCCTGTTCCTGTTTTTCATTCCGTATGAACTGTACCAGTTCGGGATGTTTTTAATGAAAAGGGATGCTTGCCGGGTTTTTTGTTCACGGGTGAAACTCACGACAAGGAGCGAATCCTCGTTACCATCTAAGATAAACATTTTTGGCCCGGCAACAGGCCTTGCCGTCCCCCCACTTTGCTCGACCTTTCTCACGCTCTTGGCAGAGGCAGGGATGAGGTGGGCTTAGGCTCCTCGTTCCATTTCCCTGCTGCCACGACTACAACCAAATTTGGACCTAGGAGATAATCCTTGGGTACAGAGAAAGGGGAGCATGGTAGCCTAGAAATAAAACGAGGTTTCACATATCCTAGTCCATAATGAAATGCATGATAGAGGATAAAAGACTTATCTGGATCTGCAGCCTCCGGAAACCTTGGCTTGCCGTGGATGGATCCTCATACTCGCAGCCCCCGACAACCTTGGCTTGCCGGGGTCAGGGCACCGGTCTGTTCCTTTCTTCCAAAACAGCTCAGCAGAAATGCTTATGTGCCCTGCGAACCAAGAGGACAAAGAAGAATAGAGAGACGCGCACTCGACCTCTAAGCTAGGGGTTAGCCGCCGCCAAGCACTATCAACCCTAACCGAGGAGGAGACTCAACCTAGCATGCATGCTATAACTTAGGGCGCCAGCGCTTCGTTTATTTATGCTCAGGGTCTGCGCCTGGATTTGTACAAAGGGTTACATGCCTTGTCGGCAAAGCTTGTACAAAAGGGTGGCTTGCCGGGAGGCTCGGCAGCCGCGCCTTATGGGTAAAACTTGCAAAGATGCTCGATTTTCCAGGAGTTGCTCACTGGAATGGCAACTTCGGTGTCCAGGCAGATTGCACCGGGCCTGGTGACTCGTGTTACCCGATAAGGGCCTTCCCACTTTGGCGTCAACTTGTTGGAATTCTTGGCCGACTGAACGTGCCGAAGAACACGGTCGCCTTCCTCAAAGCTCCGGGATGAACCTTGCGGCTATGGTAGTGGCGCAAGGCTTGCTGGTAGCGTGCTGCTCTCACAGCCTCCCAGAGATGATCTTCCTCAAGGAGCGTTGTGTCATCTTGCCGCAATCGCTCTTACTCAAGCTCATCATAAGCGAGCACTCGAGGTGACCCATATATGAATTCCGTGGGGAGAACTGCTTCTGCCCCATAGACCAGGGCATAGGGTGTCTGGCCGGTGGCTTGATTTGGTGTCGTTCTAATCAACCAAAGAACCGTCGGCAACTCATCAATCCAACGCCTTCCACTCTTGCGCAGCCTGTCAAAAGTCTTCGTTCTTAAGCCTCATAGAACTTCAGCATTTGCTCTCTCCGCTTGGCCGTTGCTCCGTGGGTGTGCCACAGAAGCAAAACAGACCTTGCTGCCGAGATCCTCAATGTATTGCATGAAGGAATGGCTTGTGAACTGTGTGTCGTTGTCGGTGATGACCCTGTTGGGTACACCAAAACGGCAAACTAGTCCCTTGAAGAACTTGATGGCTGAATACGCTGTCACCTTCCTCACTGCTTCCACCTCTGGCCACTTTGTGAACTTGTCGATTGCAACATACAAGTACTCAAAAGCCCCCGACGACATGGGGGAAGGGGCCCAATATGTCGAGCCCCCAGAGCGAGAAGGGCCAGGAGAGAGGGATGGTTCGAAGGGCTTGAGCTGGTTGATGAAGCTTCTTTGAATGGAACTGGCACGCTTCACACTTGGTTACTAGCGCCGTCGCATCCTGGAGGGTGGTGGGCCAGAAGAAACCTTGCTGAAAAGCCTTGCCGGCAAGGGCCCTTGACCCTATGTAGGAGCCACATAGGCCTCCATGTATCTCTACCAACAGCTCTAGTCCTTCCTCCCAGGACATGCACTTCAATTTCACCCCATTCGGTCTTTTTCTGTAGAATACGTTGTCAACGAATTGGTACAGAGCAGACCGGCGGGCTACTCTCTCTACCTCTTCCTGCTCCTCAGGAAGCTCTCCCATTTGGAGGAATCGGACGGTGTGCTGCGCCCATGCCGGAGCCTGTGGCTCGAAGGCAAGGACCAAAGGCATCTCTTCTGCCACGGGAGCGGCTGCCTCTACGGCCATGGCCTGAGGCCCTGCCGGAGTCGGTTGCTCCGCGGCGGGATCGGCATCCACGACAACATCTTTGCCAGCGGCTCCTGGGAGCTCGGTAGGGAAGTACTTGCCGGGGCCTAGCTTCCTCCGCTTGTTCTGCCTGGCTGATGGTTCGACGGATGGTTGAGTTAGCTGAAGCACAAAAGTACCTGGTTCCACTGGTAGCTTGAGGGAAGCGTGCTTTGACAAGTAGTCAGCGATGTCATTCTCCGTCCGAGGATCATGCTCTGCTTGTATACCGTCAAAGCGCTCCTCTAGTTTCCTCACTTCATCTAAGTAAGCTTCCATCAACGGGCTTTGGTAATCTTTGTTGATCTGCCTGACGACGAGTTGTGAGTCGCCCCTGACGATTAGCTTTTTGACTCCGAGGTCCGCCGTGATCCTGAGACCGGCAAGCAAACCCTCGTACTCGGCGGTGCTGTTGGTTGACATCTCCCGGGGAAAGTGCATTTGGATGACATACTTGAGGTGCTCTCCGGTGGGTGCGACAAGCAACACACCAGCACCGGCGCCTTGCAGCGAAAAGGCCCCATCAAAGTAGATGACCCAGTTGCAGCTTGTTTCCTTGCCAGGGAGAGTGGTCTCCTGTACCTCTTCGTCTGGCGTCGAGGTCCATTCTGCAATAAACTCCGCCAAGACTCTGCTCTGAATCGTCTAGGTGCTTTCGAACTTTAAACCGAAACTAAACAGCTCCAGGGCCCATTCCACGATCCTCCCCGTTGCATCCGGGTTATGCAGTATTCGTTGCAATGGGAGGCGGGTGACCATGGTGATCTCGTGCGCTTGGAAGTAATGACGCAGCTTCCTCGAGGCCATAAGGAGGCTGAAGAGCAATTTTTGCACACCTAAGTACCTCGACCTAGCCCCCTGCAAGAGGGAGCTGACGAAGTAAACTGGGTGCTGCACCATTTTCTTCTTCTGCGCCACTTCACCTAGCCGCGCGGGCCCTGTCGCACTGGCGTCAGCCTCCGTCGAGGACTCGGTTTTGCCGGGACCAAGCCCTGCCCGGGAGGGTTCCGGCTTGCCATCCGTTGGCTCTGCCGCTACCGCTGCCTCTCCGTCGACCTTCCTCTATGCCACTAGTGCGGTGCTAACCACCTGATTCGTTGCCGCTAGGTACAACAGGAATGGTTCTTGTGGTTTGGGCGCAACCAGCACCGAGGGAGAGGAGAGGTACTTCTTCAAGTCTTGCAGCGCGGCCTCGGCCACCGGGGTCCACTCCACTAGGCCCGTCTTCTTCAGGATCTTGAAAAAGGGAAGGGCACGCTCCGCGGACTTGGAGATGAATCTGCTCATGGCGGCAATGCAGCCAGTGAGCCGATGCACGTCCTTGATCCGTTTGGGTGCCTCAGTCTGCTCGATGGCCTTGATCTTATCAGGGTTTGCCTCAATCCCGCGCTGCGACACAAAGAACCCGAGAAGCTTGCTGGACAGGACACCGAAGACACACTTCTCATGGTTCAATTTGAGGTTGATCTTGCGCAAGTTTGCAAATGTTTCCTCCAGATCTTCCACAAGTGTTGCTTTGTCCTTGGTTTTGACCACTATGTCATCCATATAAGCTTCCATATTTCTATGTAGCTGGGGCTCAAAACCAATTTGGACTGCTCTTGCAAAGGTTGAGCCAGCACTCTTCAACCCGAAAGCCATCCGTAAAAAGCAATACGTACCACATGGGGTGATGAATGCCATCTTCTCCTCGTCCTCTTTTGTCATGAAGATCTGGTGGTACCCTGAGTAGGCGTCGAGGAATGATAACAGGTCACACTCAGCCATGGAGTCAACAATCTGGTTAATGCACGGTAACAGGAAGGGATCCTTTGGACAAGCCTTATTGATGTCTGTGTAATCAATACTAAGTCTCCACTTCCCATTTGCCTTGCGCACCACTACCGGATTGGCCAACCACGTCAGATGGAGTACTCCTCTTACCAAGCCTGCCGCCTCTAGTTTCCTGATCTCCTCCGTGATGAACTCCTGCCTCTCCAGAGCTTGCTTCCTGACCTTTTGCTTGACGGGCCGTGCATGAGGACATACAGCAAGATGGTGCTCAATCACTTCCCTGGGAACGCCGGGGATGTCAGAGGCTTGCCATGCAAACACATCGACATTTGCCCGCAGGGAAGTGATGAGCTCGCTTTCCTATTTGCTGTCGAGGGTGGAGCTTATGGTAAAAGCTCCCCCCGTGCCGTCCTCCTTGACGGGCACTTTCTTGGTCTCTGGTGGTGTAGCTCTGGACTTCTTGCTTTTGCCGGTGGAGCTCTCTGGCACGTCCTCAAGGGAGCGCAACATCCCAAAGAGGTGCGCTTGCCGGAGTGGGTGCGAGGGGTTTCGCCAGTCTTCTTGCCTCCCAGGGTTCCGTTAGTCGGAGCAGGTGCCTTGGCGGCAGCTGCTGCAACTGTTTCTCAGTAGAGTTGGTCGGAGCAAATCAACATGTCTTTCTTGTCGAAGGGGACGGTGATGATGTTCATCGGCCCGGGTATCTTTAGCATGTTGTAGGCGTAATGTGAAGCCGCCATGAACTTGGCTAGTGCCGGGCAGCCGAGGATCCCGTTGTAGGGCAAGGGGATCTCGGCTACATCAAAAACAATCCTCTCCGTCCTGTGGTTTAGTTCACCTCCGAACGTCACAGGCAGCGTGACCTTTCCCTTCGGCTGGCTCCTCCTCGGGTTGACCCCTTGGAACGTGCCCGTCTCCTCGCGGTCTCTGTCGGTGTCAAAACGAGAGGATCTCGGGTAGGGGGTCCTGATCTGTGCGTCTTAGGCTAATGGTAACAGGAGGCAAGGGACACAATGTTTACCCAGGTTCGGGCCCTCTCAATGGAGGTAAAACCCTACTTCCTGCTTGATTGATATTGATGATATGAGTAGTACAAGAGTTGATCTACCACGAGATCATCGAGGCTAAACCCTCGAAGCTAGCCTATGATGATTATGATTGTCATTGTCCCTCTAAGGACCAGACTCTCTGGTTTATAGACAACGGAGAGGGCTAGGGTTTACATGGAGTCGGTTACAAGGAAGGAAATATAATATCTGGATCGCCAAGCTTGTCTTCCACGCCAAGGAGAGTCCCATCCAGACACGGGACGGAGTCTTGAGTCTTGTATCTTCACGCTCCAACAGTCCGGACAATGTATATAGTCCGTCTGTCCGGATACCCCCTAATCCAGGACTCCCTCAGTAGCCCCTGAACCAGGCTTCAATGACGATGAGTCTGGCATGCAGTTCTGTCTTCGGCATTGCAAGGCGGGTTCCATCTCCGAATACTCCAAAGTACCTGTTACTATGAATAGTGTCCGACTTCCCATCAATGTCGTGCTCCTCGGCTTCTATGCCTCAATAATGATCATCTCCACGTGTGGAGCAAATGCGAGGAGCCGAGGCATTTTCGCATTTGCCACCTCCGGCCCGGCAGGTTAACCGTCTATTTGAAGAGACGGGGATTCTCAGATCCAAACCTCACCCACTTCCCTCGAGCAAGCATCCAACAGAGCACCCCGAAAAGACCATTCCAAAATGTCTGGTCGCCACAACTCTTCTTCTCGCTCTCCTCGCTCCAAGCCGGGAGACTGGGAAGAGTTTTCTATTCCTCACAACCATTTGATAGAGTTACAGACCCAAGGGTTTCTCCCACCGGGGTTCATGGTCCCTGTCCGAGCCGGTATAGCCACCTATAATGGCGGGAGGCAAGAGGAGGGATCTCCTAATCCATCCCCAGAGGAGTGAATATGCCTCATCCCGCATCTGCTAAGGGGCGTCGGGTTTCCTATCCACCCGTTTCTTCGTGGGCTCTTAGAGTTCTACGGCCTCCAGTTGCACAACTTCACCCCTGCCTCCGTGCTGCATATAGCAGGGTACGTTGCCCTTTGCGAGCTATTTCTAGGCTACGAGGCTCACTTTGGGCTGCGAAAGAAGCTGTTCTGCCTTGTCCCTCGCAACCAGGGAGAATCCTTATGTCAAGTGGGCGGAGCCGAAGTATGGCGCATCACCGAGACCGGATACCTATCCGATACTTCCAAGAAGGCACCGGAAAACTGGCCTTCGGAGTGGTATTATGTTGATGACGTTCCCCTTCCGGATCCAGTCCAGACAGGTCTCCCCAAGTTCAATAATGCTCCACCAAAGGCACGTCGAAGCTAGCACCCTCGGGGCCCCCAAGAGGAGGATCCAAGAGAAATACACTTTCTGATGAGCAGGATAAAGTTACTGGCCAAATCCGGGCTGACGATAGTCGAGGTAATGGCAATATGCTTTATGCGGGGAGTGCAGCCGCTTCAATATCGGGAGAAGCCCATGTGGCACTTCAATGGGGAAGATGATGCTACCCGCTGTGGCCGTAAATGTCCGGACTCTGCTGCTGCCCTGGCGAGGATATTGTCCGATTTGTATAAAGGAGATGAATAAGAATTCCTTGATATTAAACCGCGGGATGGGTTTTCTACGTACAACCCCCCAAGCTGGGTAAGTCATCCTTTTTCCCCTATTTCACTTATTGTGGCTATCTTCGCCAGTATTATTTACCTCGATATATCCGAGCAGGAACTGAGGAGGGCCGTAGAAGGAATCTTCAGCCCCTCCTCACAGCCAGAGGACCCCGGAAGGGCCCTCGATCCAGGACTCGGATCTGGATATTAGTGTGGAGCTCGTCAACGGGATATTTTATCAAGCGAGCCGCGACGGCGCCTCAGTGGCTATTATCACCGACCATCCCGGACTGCTACCTAAATCGCGTGTAAGCCAAGCCAAAAACCCTATCCTCTGAAGAGGATTCCTTTTGATGCCATGCCTTACACCCGAAGTGTCGTGTTTTTTTGCAGAGACGACGGTCAGAGCACGGAGCCGAGCCCCTAGGGACTCGTCGGCAAAGGGCGTCCGGATCAGGCAGCCTTAAGAGGAAGGCAATTAGGGCTGAAACGCCGCTATAGAGGTATGGTAAAGACCTGCTCGGTGGTTATTGTATCTGAAATGTGACAACGCCCTTCGTGTCCTAGCAGGAAGAGGATTAGCCGGATTATATCTAGGGATCCTGCCAATCACGCTTCTACCTGCCGGATTCCAGAACCGGCTTCGAGAGAGGAGGCGGACGTGGGGCCGATGCCGCATTGTCCTCCGACACAGGATGCAGATATGCTCTCCGCCACAAATTCCGAAGTAGAGAGCACCATGAATCACCAGCGCCGACGGGTCGTACTTCGCAACAACATCTTTCCGAAGAGGCATTTAATGCTTTCAATTCGAGGGACGCATACATCCGAGCTTCTCAAGGCGGACTTGCCCGAGCGACGGACCAGTATACCAAAGATATATTGGTAAGAAAATTTTATAAGCATGTATAGCAGTAGCCCCTGAGACTTGAAATGGTTGGAACAACTATTTTACGGATCAACTTATGCACAGGTCCTGGTAGATAGGAATGAACAATTGTCTCGAGAGTTGGAGGAGTGCAAGACCCAGCTGAGGGCCATGGTTGCCAAGCTAGAGGAATCCCAGAAGGCCTCATTTGGTAACATTTGTCTTCAATTATTTTGAACTGTACCAGTGAGGAAGTGGCTTGTATGATAAGTCTAACAAAAAAATTTGCGGACAATCCCGGGGTGAATCCGGAGGTCGTAGGAGGTGACAAGTCACATCTCCGAAGGCAGCTAAAAGCCGGCGAGTGTATTCTTATGCAAGTTAGGCAGGAGAAGAACAATATTCACGCTCAGCTGGTGGACTCTGTGAAGGAGAACAGAAGGCTCCGTTGCGGTATTTATGGTAAGTGACTAGACAAACTGTAGAACAGCTCGGGGAGGAAGCATATTGAAAGAGTTTATATCTGTAGGTATGCTGACGGGCCGTCCTGAAGAGGAGATGCCCTCGTCCGCAGGTGATCTACTGCAGGACCTCTCACAACTGCACGAGCGAGCTCGGCAGGTGATGTAGGGTATTGCCCAGGCCCTGTGGCCATCCACTTCCCTGCCGAAAGGCATGGAGAGCTCGTGGATATGCTCCAAGGAGCACGGCGGCGCTTCGGGTTGTGGAAGATGTCAGCCTGCCGGCAAGGTGCAAGAGAAGCCTGGGCTATGGTGAAGACACGCTACACCAAGCTGGACCGAACCATATGGCCGAAGTCGGACCGGCGGGGCCAGATGGGTAAGAAATTCACGTGAGTCTGGTGTACGACCAGGTAGCATTAGCCGCAAAGTATTCCCAACAGGATTGTAAGCTAGATAGCCTGTTGGATGGTATAGAGCAAGAATATAGTTAGTCCATGTGACTATGTAATTCAATGGACGTATGTAGTCCCTAGACGGATTAAAATCATTTGTCATGGCGGACCTTTTCGCTTCAGCCCTCGGATCCGACAGTCCGGGGTGTCTCCGAATACCCGCTCAGTTATGCAAAACCGGGGTATGTGTGGGAACTAGGCGTAGGGGTCGTAGCTTGAACACACAAGTACACAACTAGTTATGTTATATTACATGGATAGTACGAAACATCTTCCAGGGAGAATAGTTCCGTTAGGGGTTCCTTTCCCTGGGTGCGCATGTACTAATGTACATGTTCAGACTGCAAACAGAGACGCAGGATAAAAAAATCTAGGGGTTCACGTTGAAATAAACGAAAAAGAACATCTTTTGTTCACCGACCGAATATTCCCTTAAGAACGCTAGCTTTCGGCTTCACCCAGTCTGAGGTACACATTCGGCTCAACCGGCAGTAACAATCACAGAGGTGCTCCCCTTATGCCCTAGCAATTAACGGGAATGTAGGGCATAAATACAAGAGCCAGGCAATCCAGCATGGCCACATCTTAAGTCATACCGATGCATATAATGGTGAAGAAAAGGCACATATGGAAAAAGAACGCATATGTGATAGGCAAGAAGCCATGAAAGCAAGTATATTTAGCTTCCGTATAGGAAACCCCCAGGTATGACTTATACACCTAGTGCGGTCGGAGCGATGCGAGCATCCGCACTGTATTAAGTACTTTGTGTGAAGAGGACAAAGGTCAAGAAAGGAAGAGGGAGGGGACATAATTTAAAAGGAGGGGGTAAGGAGACGAACACTGAGTTCGGCACTAGGCGTAGAATCTCCGGAGTCTGGCCGTGTTCCATGGGTTCGGCTCGAGTCTGTTATTGGTTGCATTACGTAAGCAGTACGCTCCTCCGGTGAGAACTTTATCAATGATGAAGGGACCCTCCCACTTGGGTTTTTGCTTGTCCTTCTTCTTCTCCGGTAGGCATAGAACGAGTTTGCCAATATTATAAGTTTTGGCCCACACTTCACTGCTTTGGTACCGTCGAGCCTGCTGCTGATAGAATGCGAAACGGGCTTTTGCGATGTCGCGCTCCTCCTCCAGGGCATCTAAGTTATCCTGCCGATCTAACTCGGCTTCCTTCTCTTCATACATGCGTACGTGAGGCGAATCATGTATTATGTCGCAGGGTAGTATGGCTTCCGTGCCGTACACCATAAAAAATGGTGTATATCTGGTAGTGTGATTCGTCTTGGTCCGTGCTACGTCTTGAGCTTGCGTTGGTTTTCCTCGAAGAGGAGAGGGTGATGCAGCAAAGTGTAGCGTAAGTATTTCCCTCAGTTTTGAGAACCAAGGTATCAATCCAGTAGGAGACTCCTCAAAAGTCCCACGCACCTACACAAACAAACTCAGAACTCGCAACCAACACAATAAAGTGGTTGTCAATCCCTTCACAGCCACTTGCGAAAGTGAGATCTAATAAAGATAGTATGGTAAGATAAATTTTTTTTGGTATTTTATAAGATAGATGCAAAAAGTAAAGATGCAAATAAAAGTAGATTGAAAGCAAATATGATAAGAGATAGACCCCGGGGCCATAGGTTTCACTAGAGGCTTCTCTCAAGATAACATAAGTATTACGGTGGGTGAACAAATTACTGTCGAGCAATTGATAGAAAAGCGCATAGCTATGAGATTATCTAGGCATGATCATGTATATAGGCATCACGTCCATAACAAGTAGACCGACTCCTGCCTGCATCTACTACTATTACTCCACACATCGACCGCTGTCCAACATGCATCTAGAGTATTAAGTTCATAAGAACACAGTAACGCATTAAGCAAGATGACATGATGTAGAGGGATAAACTCATGCAATATGATATAAACCCCATCTTGTTATCCTCGATGGCAACAATACAATACGTGTCTTGCAACCCTTTCTGTCACTAGGTAAGAACACCGCAAGATTGAACCCAAAGCTAAGCACTTCTCCCATGGCAAGAAGAACCAATCTAGTAGGCCAAACCAAACTGATAATTCGAAGAGACTTGCAAAGATAACTCAATCATACATAAAAGAATTCAGAGAAGATTCAAATATTATTCCTAGATAAACTTGATCATAAACCCACAATTCATCGGATCTCGACAAACACACCGCCAAAAGAGATTACATCGAATAGATCTCCACAAGAGAGGGGGAGAACATTGTATTGAGATCCAAAAAGAGAGAAGAAGCCATCTAGATAATAACTATGGATCCGTAGGTCTGTGGTAAACTACTCACAACTCATCGAGGGGCAAGGATGTTGATGTAGAAGCCCTCCGTGGTCGATTCCCCCTTCGACAGAGTGTCGGCGAAGGCTCCAAGATGGGATCTCGCGGATACAGAAGGTTAAGACGATGGAAATTGTGTTTTGTGGTGCTCCTGGATGTTTTCGGGGTACATAGGTATATATAGAAGGAAGAAGTACGTCGGTGGCCACCCAAGGGGCCCACGAGACAGGGGGCGCGCCCTACAGGGGGGCGGCCCCCTATCTCGTGGGGCCCTCGGGAGCTTCTTGACTTGCACTCCAAGCACTCCGGATCAGATTTGTTCCAAAAATCATGCTCCCGAAGATTTCATTCCGTTTGGATTCCGTTTGATATTCCTTTTCTTCGAAATACTGAAATAGGCAAAAAAACAGCAATATGGGCTGGGCCTCCGGTTAGTAGGTTAGTCCCAAAAATGTTATAAATATGTAAAATAAAGCCCATAAACATCCAAAAGGGGTAATATAATAGCATGGAACAATCAAAAATTATAGATACGTTGGAGACGTATCAAGCATCCCCAAGCTTAATTCCTGCTCGTCCTCGAGTAGGTAAATGATAAAAAGAGAATTTTTGATGTGGAATGCTACCTAGCATAATTCATAATGTAATTTTCTTTATTGTGGCATGAATGTTCAGATCCAAATGAATACAAAATAAAAGTTCATATTGACATAAGAAATAGTAATACTTCAAGCATACTAATCAAGGTAATCATGTCTTCTCAAAATAACATGGCTAAAGAAAGTTATCCCTACAAAATCATATAGTCTGACTGTTGCTCTATCTTCATCACACAAAGTATTTAATCATGCACAACCCCGATGACAAGCCAAGCAATTGTTTCATACTTTAATAATCTCAAACTTTTTCAACTTTCACGCAATACATGAGCGTGAGCCATGGACATAGCACTATATGTGGAATAGAATGGTGCTTGTGGAGAAGACAAAAAGTAGAAGATAGTCTCACATCAACTAGGCGTATCAACGGGCTATGGAGATGCCCATTAATAGATATCAATGTGAGTGAGTAGGGATTGCCATGCAATTGATGCACTAGAGCTATAAATATATTAAAGGTCAACAAAAGAAACTAAGTGCGTATGCATCCAACTCGCTTGCTCACGAAGACCTAGGTCACTTTGAGGAAGCCCATCATTGGAATACACAAGCCAATTTCTATAATGAAAAATTCCCACTAGTATATGAAAGTGACAACATATGAGACTCTCTATCATGAAGATCATGGTGCTATTTTGAAGCACAAGTGTGGAAAAAGAGATAGTAGCATTGTCCCTTATCTCTTTTGCTCTCATTTTTTTTCTTTTTTTTTTCTTTTCCCCTTTCTTTTTTTCTTTCTTTGGCCTTCTTTTTTTTTCTTTTTAGCCTTTCTCTTTTTTTCTTCCCTTTCCGTTTTTTTGTAAAGTCCGAACTCTCATCCCGACTTGTGGGGGAATCATAGTCTTCATCATCCTTTCCTCACGAGGACAATGCTCTAATAATGAAGATCATCACACTTTTATGGATTTACAACTCAAAGGTAGAACAAGATATGACTCTATATGAATGCCTCCGGCGGTGTACCGGGATATGCAATGAATCAAGAGTGACATGTATGAAAATTATGAAGGTGGCCTTGCCACAAATACGATGTCAACTACATGATCATGCAAAGAGCAATATGACAAAAGTAATGCGTGTCATATGAACGGAACGGTGGAAAGTTACATGGCAATATATCTCGGAATGGCTATGGAAATGCCATAATAGGTAGGTATGGTGGATGTTTTGAGGAAGGTATATGGTGGGTGTATGGTACCGGCGAAAGTTGCGCGGCACAAGAGAGGCTAGCAATAATGGAAAGGTGAAAGGGTCCGTATAATCCATGGACTCAACATTAATCAAAAGAACTCATGTACTTGTTCAAAAATCTAGAAGTCATAAAAAACCAAAGCACTACGCGCATGCTCCTAGGGGGATAGATTGGTAGGAAAAGACCATCGCTCGTCCCCGACCGCCACTCATAAGGAAGACAATAAATAAGTAAAATTGTGCTCCAACTTCATCACAAAGCGGTTCACCATACGTGCTTGCTACGGGAATCACAAACTTCAACACAAGCATTCTTTAAATTCATAATCACCCAACTAGCATCACTTTAATATCACTACCTCCATATCTCAAAACAATTATCAAGCATCAAATTGATCATAGCATCCAATTCACTTCCTATGACCAACTTTATGATAATAGCAAATACCATGTTGTTCTAAAAGACTCTCAAAATAATATAAGTGAAGCATGATAGACTAGCAATTTCTTCAAAATTAAGACACCACCGTTCTCTAAAAGATATAAGTGAAGTACTAGAGCAAAACTGTCAAGCTCAAAAGATATAAGTGAAGCACATAGAGTATTCTAGCAAATTCTAATCAAACAGGCTTCTCCCAAAAGGTGTGTACAGCAACGATGATTGTGGTAAACTAAAAAGCAAAGACTAATATAATACACGACGCTCCAAGCAAAACACATATCATGTGGCGAATAAAAATATAGCTCCAAATAAAGTTACCAATGAACGAAGACGAAAGAGGAGATGCCTTCCCGGGGCATCCCCAAGCTTAGGCTCTTGGCTATTCTTTAATGTATTGGGGTGCCATGGGCATACCCAAGCTTTAGGCTCTTGCCACCCTTTATTCCATAGTCAATAAAAGCTTTACCCAAAACTTGAAAACTTCACAACACAAAACTCAACAGGAAATCTTATAAGCTCCGTTAGTGAAAGAAAACAAAACCACCACATAAGGTACTGTAGTGAACTCATTCTTTATTTAATTTGGTGTTAAACCTACTGTATTCCAACTTCTTTATGGTTCATAGACTGAATTACTAGCCATAGATGCATTGAAATAAGCAAACAACACACGAAAAACAGAATCTGTCAAAAATAGAACAGTCTTTAGCAATCTGTAACTAACGCAAACTTATGGAACTCTAAAAATCCTACCAAAATAGGAAGTCCTGGCCAATTTGTTTATTGAACATCAGAAAAAAGAATCAACGCAAAATCACGTTCCTGTGATTTAACAAAATTATATTTGTGCGTGCAAAGTTTCTGTTTTTCAGCAGAATCAAATCAACTATCATCGTAGGTTGTCCTATAGGTTCTACTTGGCACAAACACTAATTAAAAGATAAAAACACATCTAAACAGAATGTAGATGCAAGATTTATTCCTAAACAGGAGCAAAAACAAAAAACACAAATAAAATTGGGTTGCCTCCCAACTAGCGCTATCGTTTAACGCCCCTAGCTAGGCATAAAAGCAAGGATAGACTCAACTAGTGCCATCTTTGGCACTAAATTCATAAGTAGCACGCATGATAGATTCATAAGGTAATTTGACTTTGTTTCTTGGAAAGTGCTCCATGCCTTTCCTTAAAGGAAATTGGAATCTAATGTTCCCTTCCTTCATATCAATAATCGCACACACCAATCATTCTAAGGAAAGGTCTACAGAGAATAATAGGGCAAGAAAGATTGCAATCTATATCAAGAACGATAAAATCTACGGGCACCAAATTTCTATTTGAAACAATAAGAACATCATTGATCCTTCCCATAGGCTCTTTAATGGTGGAATCTGCAAGGTGCAAATTTAAAGAGCAATCATCAAGATCATGGAAACCTAGAATATCACATAAAGTTTTCAGAATCGTGGAAACACTAGCACCCAAATCACACAAAGCAAAACACTCATAATCTTTAATTCTAATCTTTATAGTAGGTTCCCACTCATCATTAAGTTTTCTAGGTATAGAAACTTCCAAGTTAAGTTTTTCATCATAAGATTGCATCAAGGCATCAACAATATGTTTGGTAAAAGCTTTATTTTGACTATAAGCATGAGGAGAATTAACAACGGATTGCAACAAGGAAATACAACCTTTTAAAGAGAAATTATCATAATCAAATTCCTTGAAATCCGAGATAGTAGGTTCAATATTATTAGAAGTTGAGGATTATCCAATCTCTCTTTTACCAAATTTAACATCAAGATCTAAAGATTCCAAATTTTTGAGACGCCTTCTAGGCAAAGTTGATTCATCATCACTCCCATAATCATCAAAATTCATATTGCAAAACATAGATCTAATCAGAGATACATCAATAACTTTAAGATCCTCATCATTATTTTCACGGAAACTAGAAGAACACGCTTTTATAAAGCTTTCTTTTTTAGCACGCAATCTAGCGGTTCTTTCCTTGCACTCGTTAATGGAAATTCTCATTACTTTGAGAGGCTCATTGATATCATGCTTAGGAGAAGAAGATCCAAGTTTAAGATAATTAACATCAAGCGAAAGTCTATCAATGTTCCTAGCCAAATCATCAACTTTGAGCAATTTTTCTTCAAGCAAAGCATTAAAATTCTTTTGAGAAATCATAAATTCTTTCACACTATTCTCAAAATCAGAGGGCATATTATTAAAATTACCATAAGAGTTATTGTAGGAATTTCCATAATTATTAGAGGGATTACTAGGGAACGGTCTAGTATTAAAATTTCCTCTATAAGCATTGTTTCCAAAACTATTCCTACCAACAAAATTCACATCCATAGATTCATTATTATTCTCAATCAAGGAAGACAAAGGCATATCATTGGGATCAGGAGGAGTATTTTTAGTAGCAAACATCTTCATAACTTCATCCATATTTCCACTCAAAACATTGATTTCTTCTATAGCATGAACTTTTTTACTAGAAGATCTTTCGGTGTGCCATTGAGAATAATTAGCCATAATATTATCAAGCAATTTTGTAGCATCTCCTAACGTAATTTCCATAAACCTGCCTCCCGCGGCCGAATCTAAGAGATTTCTAGAAGCAAAGTTCAAACCGGCATAAAAAATTTGTATGATGATCTATAAATCCAAACCATGAGTAGGGCAATTGCGAAGCATCAATTTCATTCTTTCCCAAGATTGGGCAATATGCTCATGATCAAGTTGTTTAAAATTCATAATATCGTTCCTAAGAGTGATGATCTTAGTGGGAGGAAAATACTTAGAGATAAAAGCATCTTTGCACTTGTTCCAAGAATCAATACTATTTTTGGGCAAAGACGAAAACCAAACTTTAGCATGATCTCTAAGTGAAAACGGAAATAACTTCAATTTGACAATATTGTTATCCATATCTTTCTTCTTTTGCATATCACACAAATCAACAAAATTATTTAGATGAGTAGCGGCATCTTCACTAGGAAGGCCGGCGAATTGATCTTTCATAACAAGATTCAGCAAAGCGGTATTGATTTCACAAGACTCAACATCATTAAGAGGAGCAATCAGAGTAATAAGGAAATCATTATTATTGGTATTCGAGAAGTCACACAACTTGGTATTATCTTGTGCCATGGAAACAAGTAATCCAACACACAAGCAAACAGAAAAATGGCAAGTGAAAACAGAGGAGGAGATTGGGAAAGAGAGGGCGAATAAAACGGCAAGGGTGAAGTGGGGGAGAGGAAAACGAGAGGCAAATGGCAAATAATGTAAATGCAAGGGAGATGGGTTTGTGATGGGTACTTGGTATATCTTGACTTGAGCGAAGACCTCCCCGACAACGGCGCCAGAAATCCTTCTTGATACGTCTTGAGCTTGCGTTGGTTTTCCTCGAAGAGGAGAGGGTGATGCAACAAAGTGTAGCATAAGTATTTCCCTCAGTTTTGAGAACCAAGGTATCAATCCAGTAGGAGGCTCCTCAAAAGTCCCACGCACCTACACAAACAAACTGAGAACTCGCAACCAACGCAATAAAGGGGTTGTCAATCCCTTCACGGCCACTTGCGAAAGTGAGATCTAATAAGGATAGTATGGTAAGATAAATCTATTTTTGGTATTTTATAAGATAGATGCAAAAAGTAAAGATGCAAATAAAAGTAGATTGAAAGCAAATATGATAAGTGATAGACCCGGGGGCCATAGGTTTCACTAGAGGCTTCTCTCAAGATAGCATAAGTATTACGGTGGGTGAACAAATTACTGTCGAGCAATTGATAGAAAAGCGCATAGTTATGAGATTATATAGGCATGATCATGTATATAGGCATCACGTCCATAACAAGTAGACCGACTCCTGCCTGGATCTACTACTATTACTCCACACATCGACCGCTGTCCAGCATGCATCTAGAGTATTAAGTTCATAAGAACAGAGTAACACATTAAGCAAGATGACATGATGTAGAGGGATAAACTCATGCAATATTATATAAACCCCATCTTGTTATCCTCGATGGCAACAATACAATACGTGTCTTGCAACCCTTTCTGTCACTGGGTAAGAACACCGCAAGAGTGAACCCAAAGCTAAGCACTTCTCCCATGGCAAGAAGAACCAATCTAGTAGGCCAAACCAAACTGATAATTCGAAGATACTTGCAAAGATAACTCAATCAAACATAAAAGAATTCAGAGAAGATTCAAATATTATTCATAGATAAACTTGATCATAAACCCACAATTAGTCGGATCTCGACAAACACACCGCAAAAAGAGATTACATTGAATAGATCTCCACAAGAGAGGGGGAGAACATTGTATTGAGATCCAAAAAGAGAGAAGAAACCATCTAGCTAATAACTATGGACCCGTAGGTCTGTGGTAAACTACTCACAACTCATCGGAGGGGCAAGGATGTTGATGTAGAAGCCCTCCGTGGTCGATTCCCCCTTTGGTAGAGTGTCAGCGAAGGCTCCAAGATGGGATCTCGCGGATACAGAAGGTTACGGCGGGGGAAATTGTGTTTCGTGGTACTCCTGGATGTTTTCGGGGTACGTAGGTATATATAGGAGGAAGAAGTACGTCGGTGGCCGCCCGAGGGGCCCACGAGACAGAGGGGCGCACCCTACAGGGGGCGCCCCCCTATCTTGTGGGGCCCTCGGGAGCTTCTTGACTGGCACTCCAAGCTCTCCGGATCAGATTTGTTCCAAAAATCACGCTCCCGAAGATTTCATTCCGTTTGGACTCCGTTTGATATTCCTTTTCTTTGAAATACCGAAATAGGCAAAAAAACAGCAATATGGGCTGGGCCTCTGGTTAGTAGGTTAGTCCCAAAAATGATATAAATATGTAAAATAAAGCCCATAAACATCCAAAAGGGGTAATATAATAGCATGGAACAATCAAAAATTATAGATACGTTGGAGACGTATCAGTCCACAGCCCCCAGAGTACGGAGTCGAGCTCTTCGACCCAGTGCGTGTCTGACTCTGTCAAGGATCGCACCAGTCGGGGTTTGATGCCGCTCATGATGAGATCGTTTGCACGTTCGACCTATCCGTTTGTTTAGGGATGGTACACGGAGGCGTAATCAAGCTTAATGCCCATTTTGCCGCACCAGGTTTTCACTTCATCGGCTGTGAAGTTTGAGCCATTATCAGTGATGATGCTGTGGGGGACGTCGTATCGGTGTACAACCCCGGATATGAAGGCTATCAATGGTCCGGATTCGGCCATTTTGACTGGTTTAGCTTCTATCCATTTGGTGAACTTGTCCACCATGACTGACGGTGTCCTGGACTAAGGGGTACTCAACGCGTCGTCTCCCGATTAGTTGGATTGGGCCGAGGACCCCCATGGCCGTATACTCATGGGCCAGTCCGGACAGCTGCCGCATACAAGGAAGAATCCACAAGACTTGGCGATCAAGACAAGGACTCCTCCCCCACCGGCGTATTCGGCTTGGACTCTTGTTATCCTAGGCCTCTGGTGCATTATATAAACCGGGGCCAGGCTAGTCGATAGAGATATACAACAATCATACCATAGGCTAGCTTCTAGGGTTTAGCCTCTCTGATCTCGTGGTAGATCAACTCTTGTACTACCCATATCAGCAATATTAATCAAGCAGGAGTAGGGTTTTACCTCCATCGAGAGGGCCCGAACCTGGGTAAACATTGTGTCCCTTGCCTCCTGTTACCATTGACCCTAAGACGTACAGTTCGGGACCACCTACCCGAGATCCGCCGGTTTTGACACCGACATTGGTGCTTTCATTGAGAGTTCCGCTGTGTGATCGGCGAAAGGATCAATGGCTCGAATACAGGTCAACTGCGATGTCGGCTTCTTCGTCACCAGCTCGACTGGTCACCTTGGTTTGACCGAGGACTGCACCCTACCTCCGATCGTCATGTTCGGATGAAGGCCTTCATCAACACCAACTACGATCTCTATAAAGATCATCGATGAGTCATCCATGGAGCTCGGGGGCTCAACGTCAACATTGCCCTCAGGCGACCGTGCTGTTTTTCTGGACAGCTGATACGTCTCCAACGTATCTATAAGTTTTGATTGCTCCATGCTACTTTATCTACTGTTTTAGGCAATATTGGGCTTTATTATCCACTTTTATATTATTTTTGGGACTAACCTATTAACTGGAGGCCCAGCCCAGATTTGCTGTTTTATGCCTATTTCAGTGTTTCGAGGAAAAGGAATATCAGACGGAGTCAAAACGGAACGAAATCAACTAGAGAAGTTATTTTTGGAAGGAAACCCACCTGATGGACTTGAACCCCACGTCAAAAGATACGGGAGGTGCTCACGAGGGTGGGGGGCGCGCCCCCTGCCTCGTGGGGACCCCGTAGCTCCACCGACGTTCTCCCTGCACCCATATATACCTACGTACCCTAAAACTTCCAGAACAGAAGATAGATCGGGAGTTCCACCGCCGCAAGCCTCTATAGCCACCAAAAACCTGTTCCGCCGCAAGACCCTGTTCCGGCACCCTGCCGGAGGGGGATCCCATCACCGGAGGCCATCTTCATCATCCCGGCGCTATCCATGACGAGGAGGGAGTAGTTCACCCTCGGGGCTGAGGGTATGTGCCAGTAGCTATGTGTTTGATCTCTCTCTCTCGTGTTTTCTCTCGTGTTCCTCTATGGCACGATCTTGATGTATCCCGAGCTTTGCTATTGTAGTTGGATCTTATGATGTTTCTCCCCCTCTACTCTCTTGTGATGAATTGAGTTTCCCCTTTTGAAGTTATCTTATCGGATTGAGTCTTTTATGAACACTTGATGTATGTCTTGCGTGGGATAACTATGGTGACAATGGGTTATTCTATTGATCCACTTGATGTATGTTTTGGTGATCAACTTGCGGGTTTCGTGACACTTGGGAACCTATGCATAGGGGTTGGCACACGTTCTTGATTCTCCGGTAGTAGCTTTGGGGCACTCTTCGAAGGTCTTTTATGTTGGTTGGATGAATCTGAGATTGTGTGATGGATATCGTATAATCATGCCCACGGATACTTGAGGTGACAATGGAGTATCTAGGTGACATTAGGGTTTTGGTTGATTTGTGTCTTAAGGTGTTATTCTAGTACGAACTCTTTTATAGATCGATCCGAAAGAATAGCTTTGTGGTGGTTTCGTACCCGACCATAATCTCTACGTTTGTTCTCCGCTATTAGTGGCTCTGGAGTGACTCTTTGTTGCATGTTAAGGGCTTGTCATATGTTCTATCTATGTTATTATTGTTGAGAGAACTTCCACTAGTGAAAGTATGAACCCTAAGCCTTTTTTCCTACCATTGCAATACCATTTACGCTCACTTTTATCACTCATTACCTTGCTGTTTTTATATTTTTAGATTACAAAAACCTTTATCTACTATCTATTTTGCACTTGTATCTTCATCTCTTCGCCGAACTAGTGCACCTATACAATTTACCATTGTATTGGGTGTGTTGGGGACACAAGCGACTTTTTGTTATTTGGTTGCAGCGTTGTTTGAGAGAGACCATCTTCATCCTACGCCTCCTACGGATTGATAAACCTTAGGTCATCCACTTGAGGGAAATTTGCTACTGTCCTACAAACCTGTGCACTTGCAGGCCCAACAACGTCTACAAGAAGAAGGTTGTGTAGTAGACATCAAGCTCTTTTCTGGTGCCATTGCCGGGGAGGCTAGGGAAGTGAAGGTATATCTTTAGATCTTGCAATCAAATCTTTTTGTTTCTTGTTTTAGCACTAGTCTAGTTTATAAAAGAAAATTACAAAAAATGGACTTGAGTTTGTCTCATACACTTCGTCTTTTTAATATCTTTCGCGAGTATGATGGAAAGGAAAATTGTGCTCAAGTGCTAGAAGAAGAAATCTCTAAAATGTTTGGCACTAAATCTTTGAATGATGAGCATGATTGCAATGTTGTTAGTATGAATTCTTTGAATATCCATGATGCTAATGATGATTGCACTAGTTATGATGAAAATATCTCTCATGGGCATGTCAAATTTTGTGGAGTGCATGTTTGCATGACCACACCCAATAGAGAAGATATTTATTGCAAGAGGCATAAGTACTTAGAAACCAAATTGTTGCAAGAAGAGCTAGATGAATGTGCTGAAAGATTCAATGTTTTTCGCGCTCCTTGTGAACTTTGCAATGAACATGGTCATTTAAAGCTCCAATGCTATTTGTTTCATGATCAAGTCGTGTCCAAATATTGTGATAATTTGATTACCTTTGAGCATCATAAAGAGCTTAGCCTTCTTTTGGGTTATGAAGAAATGAAACATATAACCGAGGGTATTCCAAAATTTAATCTTGATAGATTTCTTGATTTTGACCTAGAGAAGATTTATATGTATTGTGCGGTGAATTGCATTGAAAATCCTTATATTTCCAATCACATAAAGAAAAGAAAGCAAATAGAATATGATGAGAATACTAATGAAATGGAAGAGACTTCCCAATATCCTCCTATTATTTCTTATGATGAATCAGGTAACGAGGAGGAGCTTTCTATTCAACCAATCTCGTCAATAAGGAGCGCAAAGAGGAAGGTTGAACCCACACATAATGTGAAGAAGAAAAAGAAAAGAAGGAGCAACAAAGGTAGAAAGGTATCCCTCCAAAATGATGTTGCTCCTACTACTCATTGTGATGATGATAATTGCTATACTATTGGTGCTATCAATATTTTTAATGATGAGAGTGATTATGCTTATGATATGAAAGGGCCCAAGCTTGGGGAAGCTATGTTTAATGAAGATGATATTTTTAGCATCCCAAGTTTTGATATGCAAAGTTGTTATGATGATAGCATGCCTCCTACGTATGATGATTATATTGATGAAAGTGGGTTCGGAAGAGTGTCAAATTTAGGAATTAGTGATCCCACTATTTTGGAGGATGTTGGATTTTATTGTGATGAATATGAAAGTGGATTTGGAAGAGTGTCAACTTTATTTAGTGATTCTACTATCTTGGGAGAGGTTTCAATCGATTATGATGAGAACGAAGTTGCTACTTATGATGATTATTGTGATGAAACTTATGCTATAAAAATTAGTAATTATTATATTTACAAATCTTGTCATGATTATGATTACCCATTTTCTGAACATTACTCTTTTAATGTGGAAACAATTTTTAGTGTTCAAGTTTCTTATGATACTCCTACTATTCCGAATGAGAAGAATTTTGCTTATGTGGAGAGTAGAAAATTTTCTATGCTTGTAAATCATGAAAAGAATGCTTTAGGTGCTGGTTATATTGTTGAATTCATTCATGATGCTACTGAAAATTATTATGAGAGAGGAACATATGCTTGTAGGAATTGCAATTATGTCAAGTTTCCTCTCTATGTGCTTAAAGTTTTGAAGCTATGCTTTTTTTACCTTCCTATGCTTGTTGATTATTGTTCCCATAAGTTGTTTGCTCACAAAATCCCTATGCATAGGAAGTGGGTTAGACTTAAATGTGCTAGTCATATTCTTCATGATGCTCCCGTCATGTTTCAATTCTTATCTTTTATGTGAGCATCATTGTCATCATCATGCCTAGCTAAAAGGCATTAAAGAAAAGCGCTTGTTGGGAGACAACCCAATATTTATCCCTACTGTTTTTGTGTGTCCACATGATTATGATACTGTAGTAATAATGTTTTATAGATTTTGTTTCAATAAAGTGCCAAGTAGAACCTTTGGGAAGACTTGGGTGAAGTTTATGTGATCTTGCTGTGAAAAACAGAAACTTTAGCGCTCACCAGATTAGCTGCCATTTTTTACTGGAGAGTGATTTTACGTTGATTCTTTTTGCAGCTGATTAACATACAAATTTCTCAGGTCCAGAAATTTATTTAATAATTTTTGGTGTTCCAGAAGTATACGTTTTATACAGATTACTACAGACTGTTCTGTTTTTGACAGATTCTGTTTTCTATGTGTTGTTTGCTTATTTTGATGAATCTATGAGTAGTATCGGAAGGTATGAATCATAGAGAAGTTAGAATACAGTTGATATTACACCAATATGAATTTAGAATGAGTTCATTACAGTACCTAAGTGGTGGTTTTATTTTCTTATACTAACGGAGCTTACGAGTTTTGTTTTGAGTTTTGTGTGGTTGAAGTTTTCAAGTTTAGGGTAAAGATTCGATGGACTATGGAATAAGGAGTGGAAAGAGCCTAAGCTTGGGGATGCCCAAGGCACACCAAGGTAATATTCAAGGACAACCAAGAGCCTAAGCTTGGGATGCCCCGGAAGGCATCCCCTCTTTCGTCTTCGTTCATCGGTAACTTTACTTGGAGCTATATTTTTATTCACCACATGATATGTGTTTTGCTTGGAGCGTCATTTTATTTTGTTAGTTTTTGCTTGCTGTTAGTTAGAATAGTGTTTTACATCTTTAGTTTCAATAAAAAAGTCAAGGATAGCCTTTGCCATGCTTATTTTGCTAGTTTGCATGTTGCTGTTTGAAAACAGAAAGTTTACCGCTGTTGCAAAAATTCCCTAGAAAAGTTAGAGCATGGTATAACGTTGAATATTTTTGCATATTGAGCTATGATAAATTTATTACAGTGGGAATTTTAGTTCATAATTTTTGGAGTCAGGGAAGTATTAATACTCTTGCATTCTTTACAGACTATACTGTGTTGGCAGATTGCTGTTATGGTTGCATTGTTTGCATATGTTTGCTTGTTTAATGATTCTATTTGAGGATAGGAGTATTAATTATGCAGAGGCATTTAGTATTAAATGTTTAATAATAATTTTAGTGATTTGTTACAGTAAAATATGATAAGGTTTTGCATTTGTTTATACTAACCTATCTCACGAGTTCTTGTTGAGTTTGTTGTGAATGAAGCTTTTGATAAAAAGAAGAGAAACCATGATATGAGAGGAATTAAGGAGACACAAAAGTTCAAGCTTGGGGATGCCCAAGTCACCCAAGATAATATTTCAAGAAGTCTCAAGCATCTAAGCTTGGGGATGCCCTGGTAGGCATCCCACCTTTCTTCTTCAACAACTATCGGTTAGTATCGGTTGAGCCTAAGTTTTTGCTTCTTCACATGAGTTGTGCTCTCCTTGCATTGTAGTTTTCTTTAGCTTTGCTTGATGTTTGAATGAAGTTTAAATATCTGAAATTCTTTATTGAGAGAGAGCCATACATGAATTGGAATTTGTTAGAATACTCTATGTGCTTCACTTGTATCTTTTGAGCGTGATAATTTTTGCTCTAGTGCTTCACTTAGATCTTTTAGAGCATGGTGGTAGTTTTATTTTGAAGAAATAGATGAACTCTCGTGCTTCACTTATATTATTTTGAGAGTCGTTAATAGCATGGTAATTTGCTTAATGTTAATATACTTGGTGTTCAAGATATGTGAACCTTTCTTTTGAGTGTGTTGAATACTAAGATAAGTTTGATGGTTGATAATTGTTTTGACATATGGAGGTGATAATATCATAGTCGTGCTAGTTGGGTGATTATGAATTTGAGAAATACTTGTGTTGAGGTTTGCAAATCCCGTAGCATGCACGTATGGTTAAAGTTATGTAACAAATTTGAAACATGAAGTGTACCTGGCTTGTGCATCCTTATGAGTGGCGGTCGGGGACGAGCGATGGTCTTTTCCTACCAATCTATCCCCCTAGGAGAATGCACGTAGTACTTGAATTTTTGATGACTCCTAAAATTTTGCAATAAGTATATGAGTTCTTTTGATTAATGTTGAGTCCATGGATTATAAGCACTCTCACCTTTCCGCCATTGCTAGCCTCTTCGGTACCGTGCATTGCCCTTTCTCACCTTGAGAGTTGGTGAAAACTTCGCCGGTGCATCCAAACCCCGTGATACGATACGCTCTATCACACATAAACCTCCTTATATCTTCCTCAAAACAGCCACCATACCTACCTATTATGGCATTTCCATAGCCATTCCGAGATATATTGCCATGAAACTTCCACCATGATCATCATGACATGCATTACTTTTGTCATATTGCCGTTGCATGATCTTGTAGTTGACATCGTATTTGTGTCAAAGCCACCATGCATTATTTTTATACATGTCACTCTTGATTCATTGCACCATCCCGGTACACCGTCGGAGGCATTCATATAGAGTCATATCTTGTTCTAAGTTTCGAGTTGTAATCCTTGTGTTGTAATTAATAGAAGTGTGATGATCATCATTATTAGAGCATTGCCCAAATAAAAAAAAGAAAGGCCAAAAAAAAGGAAAGGCCCAAAAAAAATAGAAAGGCCAAAATAAAAAAAGGGGCCCCAAAAAAAGAAAATAAAAAAAATAAAAAATAAAAAAGGGCAATGCTACTATCTCTTTTTCCACACTTGTGCTTCAAAGTAGCACCTTGTTCTTCATGTAGTGAGTCTCATATATTGTGCTTCAAAGTAGCACCTTGTTCTTCATGTAGTGAGTCTCATAAGTTGTCTTTTTATACTAGTGGGAATTTTTCATTATAGAACTTGGCTTGTATATTCCTACGATGGGCTTCCTCAAATGCCCTAGGTCTTCGTGAGCAAGCAAGTTGGATGCACACCCACTAGTTTTCTTTTGTTGAGCATTCGTAGCTCTAGTGCATCCGTTGCATGGCAATCCCTACTCCTCATGTTGACATCAATTGATGGGCATCTCCATAGCCCGTTGATTAGCCTCGTCAACGTGAGACTTTCTCCTTTTTTGTCTTCTCCACACAATCCCCATCATCATATTCTATTCCACCCATAGTGCTATATCCATGGCTCACGCTCATGTATTGCGTCAAGGTTGAAAAAGTTTGAGATTATTTAAGTATGAAACAATTGCTCGGCTTGTCATCGGGGGTATAGAAGTTGGGAACATATTTGTGTGACGAAAATGAAGCATAGCCTAACTATATGATTTTGTAGGGATGAACTTTCTTTTGCCATATTATTTTGAGAAGACATGATTGCTTTGATTAGTATGCTGGAAGTATTATTATTTTTGTGTCAATATGAACTTTTGTCTTGAATCTTTCGGATCTGAATATTCATATCACAATTAAGAAGATTTACATTGAAATTATGCCAAAGTATCACTCCGCATCAAAAATTCCTTTTTATCATTTACCTACTCGAGGACGAGCAGGAATTAAGCTTGGGGATGCTTGATACGTCTCCAACGTATCTATAATTTTTGATTGCTCCATGCTACTTTATCTACTGTTCTAGGCAATATTTGGCTTTATTATCCACTTTTATATTATTTTTGGGACTAACCTATTAACCGGAGGCCCAGCCCAGATTTGTTGTTTTATGCCTATTTCAATGTTTCGAGGAAAAGGAATATCAGACGGAGTCAAAATGGAACGGAATCAACTGGAGAAGTTATTTTTGGAAGGCAACCCACCTGATGGACTTGGACCCCACGTCAGAAGATACGGGAGGTGCTCACGAGGGTGGGGGGCGCGCCCCCTGCCTCGTGGGCCCCCCGTAGCTCCACCGATGTTCTCCCTGCACCCATATATACCTACGTACCCTAAAACTTCCAGAACAGAAGATAGATCGGGAGTTCCACCGCCGCAAGCCTCTGTAGACATCAAAAACCAATCGGGGCCCTGTTCTGGCACCCTGCCGGAGGGGGATCCCATCAATGGAGGCCATCTTCATCATCCCGGCGCTATCCATGACGAGGAGGGAGTAGTTCACCCTCGGGGCTGAGGGTATGTACCAGTAGCTATGTGTTTGATCTCTCTCTCTCTCTCTCTCGTGTTCTCTCTCGTGTTCCTCTATGGCACGATCTTGATGTATCCCGAGCTTTGCTATTGTAGTTGGATCTTATGATGTTTCTCCCCCTCTACTCTCTTGTGATGAATTGAGTTTCCCCTTTTGAAGTTATCTTATCGGATTGAGTCTTTTATGAACACTTGATGTATGTCTTGCGTGGGATACCGTGGTGACAATGGGTTATTCTATTGATCCACTTGATGTATGTTTTGGTGATCAACTTGCGGGTTTCGTCACACTTGGGAACCTATGCATAGGGGTTGGCACACGTTCTTGACTCTCTGGTAGTAGCTTTGGGGCACTCTTTGAAGTACTTTTATGTTGGTTGGATGAATCTGAGATTGTGTGATGCATATCGTGTAATCATGCCCACAGATACTTGAGGTGACAATTGACTATCTAGGTGACATTAGAGTTTTGGTTGATTTGTGTCTTAAGGTGTTATTCTAGTACGAACTCTTTTATGGATCGATCCGAAAGAATATCTTTGTGGTGGTTTCATACCCGACCATAATCTCTACGTTTGTTCTCCGCTATTAGTGGCTTTGGAGTGACTCTTTGTTGCATGTTGAGGGCTTGTCATATGTTCTATCTATGTTAATATTGTTGAGAGAACTTGCACTAGTGAAAGTATGAACCCTAGGCCTTGTTTCCTACCATTGCAATACTGTTTACCCTCACTTTTATTGCTCGTTACCTTGCTGTTTTTATATTTTCAGATTACAAAAACCTTTATCTACTATCTATTTTGCACTTGTATCTTCATCTCTTCGACGAACTAGTGCACCTATACAATTTACCATTGTATTGGGTGTGTTGGGGACACAAGAGACTTTTTGTTATTTGGTTGCAGGGTTGTTTGAGAGGGACCATCTTTATTCTACGCCTCCTACGGATTGATAAACCTTAGGTCATCCACTTGAGGGAAATTTGCTACTGTCCTACAAACCTGTGCACTTGCAGGCCCAACAACGTCTACAAGAAGAAGGTTGTGTAGTACACATCAACAACAAACTTGTATCCGCCGCCACCGCCTCCTCGAGTGTCGCTTAAACGATTACTTCAGTGGAATTATGCGGAATTAAGTCTACAACAACCCTGCAAAAACTTTGCCGAGTTTCGATGGAGGAATCTCTGGCAATCTCCGATATACAGGAGCCCTGTTGACTCTGGACGAGAATCCGGACGAGTTTAGGGCGTGGTATCCAGCATCTAGCTCGGATGTCCTTTGGAGGATCCAACCGTTGATTTCAGCGGAATTCCCATATCTACCACCTGCCAAACATTCAGCTCGATCCGACCATCCAAACTCTGGGAAACTTCCGATTAGTGCATCACTTTTTGGATCTGTTTTCCGCACGAGAACGAATCTGACCCGAATTCATCTTCTTTATGAACGGGATCTGGGACATCCTTTTTGAAGGAAGTTTTCATATGGGGTGTTGTGTTTTATTCTCAAACACATCCCAGTAGTATTAAAAGTATTCTTGCAATACGAACTTCACCGTCGCGCTGGTGTCAAACTAGCCCGACAACATCACTCCACGGCAGCCGACCTGTGTTAGACACGTCGTCGCTTTGTTGAGCCGAGCTCAATTTCTTCGGATCATCATCTCGGCCAGCCGAACAATAGTTCGGCATCGCGAAGGATAAATCGTCACCAACATAGCCGCCCCATGGATTACATAGAGCGGGCACACCTGCATCGCCACACGATCACTTCATCAAGCCGGCATCGACCATGTCACGACCTGCATCGGCAGGGCCGCACTGTTGCTTTTTCAAGATGGTGTCCATCACGCCGACCTACTTCGACTCATCGGCTGACACCGAGGCTTCATCACGCTAGCTGAACCGGGGGCTTCATCATCTCTTCATCAACCTACTCCGGAGACTTCAGCGTCGCTGGCCGACCAGCTCCATCACGTTAGCTGGACCGAGGGCTTTGCCTCGGCGAGCCAACCTTTGCCAGCATCGCCATGCCGTTGCTTTATCGCCCATCAGGCGATAGGTGTGCGGATCGAGTCCCAATTTTGGGAATCACCTTTCTTCGGATTGCTACAATAAATAAGCCAGGTGCTATTAATCCTACTATTTTTTGCTTGTTTGGGTTCATTTTTCCCAACGAATTATTACTCTGGTCTGTCCATCATATGTACGCAGGTCTATCAAATGATGGCCCCATTAACGACGGTCGCATGGTGATTCGGTCAGTTTCCGTACATAGTCCGACGAACGCCGCATCCGGAACTCGAACCGACCAGTGAATTCAGGCCTTGCCATGCCTTTACCGCATCACGCCGCCGCCCTGCATCGACATTGACTTCGACGCCAGGCCATATTTCTTTTATTACTCACTTTGCATAAATTATTTGTTATGCAACGAATTTTTATTTTTATTTTTATTTTTATTACTATTATCTCCGAGTTGCACTATTTTTTGTGCACAGGAAAATGATCCAGCCGGACTATATCCTTTGACGTCACCTCGGCTAGACGGGGGGCTTCGTCAACACTTCATTACCCCATGCCGGGGACTTCGGCATCACCCTGCCGTCCTGCATTGACCGTGCTATGTCACCACTTCGCAGTGCCGAGCTCTTTGCTCCGCCACCTCGGGACCGACTCGGGGTTGGAACCTTGTCCCGCGTCAAGCTCGGACCGCGTCATCAATACCGAACACATTAACCAGCTAAGTTGTCTTCATGCTCAAAGTTTTAAATTTTTAACTTGTGTTCGGCTCGGCCAAGCATTATTCTTTTTTGGAAAAAATTTGCTTGTAAAAATTTCCTTGTCCAAACTTTTTTTGTGACGCACAAATTCAAATACCCCGTTTACTTGGGGGCTTCCTTCATGAAGCTTTTTCCTCTTGCATATGGTTATACTTGTACGGCTTCGTTCCTTGTTCGTCTATTACGCCACAATATGCACCATATTGACTTAAGGGATTTGTAAGCTGGGTTGCCTGGCTCCTGTGCTTACCCCTACGTTCCCGATTGTTCGGCTAGGGAGTAAAGGGAGCACCTCTGCGATTGTCACGATCGGGTCACCCGAGCCGGACCTCAGACTGGGTGAAGCCGAAAGCTAGCACTCTTATTGTTTTCAATCATGGTCGGCACACAACAGAACTCATGAGTACAAAAAATCTATTGCACAAGTCTCATAATAACAATGAGCACCGAAGAAAGGTATCGGTGGGGGTACTATTTTCTTCGAAGATGCTTCTTACTCTTCACAGTAATATAGCATAAGTTCCCTGAGCGTGCTTTGTCTGTTACAGCCTTATGGCCTGATTGCCTGGTTATTGGAAACGCCGTCGATATTCTTGACAGGTGGAGTACATAAAACTTTTTGGTCCTTGACCGAAGAGGGAGAAGCCGACGGTCGGTTAAGACATGTTTAAAGTTCGATTGAACATAGATATGATATAAGTACTTCGGTACATGCAATCATTCTTTTACCCAAGTCACTTGGGGGCTCTTAAATCTATATGAGCCGTTTTATGATAAGTGTTTTTCTTCTTAGTCGTTGCAAAGTTTTTATTATTATTTATCACTCCTTTTTCGACACAAGTGTGCGTTCACTAGCCAGGGAGCCTAATTTCTCTCTCAAAGCCGCTAGAGTTTAGTTTGCTAAACTGGCCTAGTAAGAAGTACTCCGCCTTCGGGATAGGAGGTTGAAGTCGTAGGTTGACCCGCTTGAAGTTTTGAGATAGGATGTGTCATGTCAAAGCACGGCAGAAGCACCTTTTTTTTTTCTAAAGTCCAATTTTCGGATTGGCACCGAACACTTGATGTAGTTCGGACATTAACCTTTTGAAAACTATTTGTGTGTTTTCAGCACAAGTCTCGCAGTGCAACGCCGGACACCTTTTGAGATTCGGCAAAAACATTCTCGGATATTGCTATATATGCATCGGTTTCGAATTGTGTCTTCGGTCAATAGTTGGGTTGCCCGGCTCTTGCGCTTGCCTCCTATGTTCCGCTTTGTTCGGCTAGGTGTGCAAAGGGAAAACCACTGCGATTGTGCTTCGAGCTCACATGGTTAAGCACCTCAGTGGAGAAAGCCGAAAACTGACTGTCACAATAAGCGTAAACTGGTCGGTGATCCGATGATGGCGTTAAACGACGGGCCATTCATAACAATGGCCGAAGTGTTTATGGCTTGACCTCGACTGTCGTTGAACACTACCGGGTGCTATTAACTGGCCTCCCAAACTAAATCCTCGATATTTTGCTCTTACATTGGAGCTGAGGTTTCATGATCATGCTTAGCATGACAACCCAAAGAAAGGAACCGATAGCGGGACTATTTCTTTGGAAGACATTTCTTCTGTTAAACAGTAATATAACATGTCTCTCCGCGTACCTTTGTTTATAAAACCGTATGGCCAGTTTGCCTTGTTTGTTGTAAATCTTTGCCCTCATAAAGGATTTATAAAGTAGGACAAACACTCCTCGGCTATTGGCCGAGGAGGTGGAAGCCGCTGGTCGGTCAACAAAGTTTTGTACAATGCAGATCCGAGCATTAATGACGTAAAGTACTTGGATACATAGAGTCATTACACATAATTTGTGATTTTACTATGGATATCGATCCTTAATTCGGCCTCCCGTGCCTGCATTAAGGCTCGGGGGCTACTGGGCTTCGGGCTTATTATTTACAAATATTAAAGGGGCACATCGATCCCCAGATTTGGTGTTGCCACCCGACTAGTGTCTCGGGGGCTACTGCATTGCCTGTCCAATGCAGAAAATTTTAAGTGTAATACAGTCTCCGAGGAGATTTTGATCCTCAGGTTGGTCGGCCGCACCCAACCTGAGTCTCGAGGACTGAGCACGCTGCTTTTTGTGTCCCGAAGTATTCTGCTGAGCTAGGACTTGATCCTCAGACCGATTTTGCAAATCAACCTGAGTCTCAGCAGCTACGGGGATCAGCGGTCTTATGTCATCCTTCATGGGCATCTCGGGTTTTAGACCGATACCCACCTTGAGGGCTACTGGCTATGTGTCTCGGCAGAGAATAAATTGCACCAATCAAAAAATTGACAAAAATCGGCCCACATTCGGGGTGGTGCACCACCTCGGAAGCAGTCCGGCATAAAGGTCAGGCGCTAGTGCCTAGCTCCATAGAGGGCATTTCCGGCATTAAGCTCGGCTAAACTCCATCAAACTTCTTTGAACCAAGGTGATTTACGACACCTCGGATACAGTCCGGCGTGGTAGCTCGGATACCATCCGGCGTTGGAGCTCGGATACATAGTCCAGCGTTGGAGCTCGGATACCATCCGACGTTGGAGCTCGGATACATAGTCCGGCGATAGAGCTGGGAAGCAGTCCGGCGTTGGTGCTTGGCTGCAAAAGATACCTCGGATGCAGTCCGGTGTTAGAGCTCGGACGCAAGAGGACACTGCCTCCTGGGAATAACTTCAAACCCGAGGCATGGCATAAAGATAACAAGGCATTAATAAAGGCCGTAAACTTAAAGGGGCTCCTCGGGTACCCGACGTGTAAACTCGTCGAATGCATTTCGGCGATCCTCAAGATAGAAGATGAGAAGATTTGTTGAACCAGTTTTCAAGACCAGCAGCCAAAGATGAAGAACAGTTCGGAAGAATCGAGGAGCGTCCCTAACTTGAAGACCGGTTCAGGGGGCTACTGACGGTGTCCTGGACTAAGGGGTACTCAACGCGTCGTCTCCCAATCAGTTGGATTGGGCCGAGGACCCCCATGGCCGTATACTCATGGGCCAGTCCGGACAACTGCCACATACAAGGAAGAATCCACAAGACTTCGCGATCAAGACAAGGCCTCCTCCCCCACCGGCGTATTCGACTAGGACTCTTGTTATCCTAGGCCTCTGGTGCATTATATAAACCGGGGCTAGGCTAGTCGATAGAGATATAGAACAATCATACCATAGGCTAGCTTCTAGGGTTTAGCCTCTCTGATCTCGTGGTAGATCAACTCTTGTACTACCCATATCAATAATATTAATCAAGCAGTAGTAGGGTTTTACCTCCATCGAGAGGGCCCGAACCTAGGTAAACATTGTGTCCCTTGCCTCCTGTTACCATTGATCCTAAGACGCACAGTTCGGGACCCCTACCCGAGATCCGCCGGTTTTGACACTGAAAATGACCAATAAGTATTTTTTCTTATGGCTTCCCCCTTTAAGGGTTCCGACCATATCCAGCCCCCAGACCGCGAAGGGCCAAGTGATGGGGATTGTTTGGAGAGCGGTAGGGGTCATATGACTCTGATTGGCAAAGAGCTGGCAATCGACGCAGTGTTGGACAAGGTCCTATGCGTCTGCTCTAGCTGTCGGCCAATAAAAGCCTGTACGGAAGGCCTTGGTGACTATAGCTCGAGCCGTGGCGTGGTGCCCACCCATTCTGGCATGGATTTTAGCCAAGAGCTGCCGCCCTTCCTCTTTGGAGATGCACCTTTGGAGCACTTTGGTCGCACTTTTCTTATAGAGTTCCCCCTCGTATACCTTGTAGGCTTTGGAATGTCGCACTATGCAACGTGCTTCATTTTGGTCCTCGGGGATCTCCTGCCTGTTTAGGTAGGCCAAGAAAGGCTCGGTCCACGGGGCAATTACAACCATGATTTCGTGGGCCGAGGGTGTTATTTCAGTGGCGGAGCCTCCGATTACGTCGGATGGTTCGGAGTCTGGGGGTTTATTCGGGTCCGTGCTAGTGTTGCCGGACTCCCCTTCCCATACCACGGATGGCTTGAACAGCCTTTCCAGGAATATGTTAGGTGGGACAGGGTCGCGTTTAGCACCGATGCGGGCGAGGATATCCGCCGCTTGGTTGTTTTCTCGAGCCACATGGTGGAATTCGAGCCCCTCGAACCGGGCTGACATTTTGAGGATGGCATTATGATAGGCCGCCATTTTCGGATTCTTGGCATCAAAGTCTCTGTTTATTTGTGATATTGCTAGGTTTGAATCCCCGCACACCTCCAGGCGTTGAATGCCCATAGAGACTGCCATCCGAAGACCATGCAACAGAGCCTCATATTTGGCTACGTTGTTGGAGTCTGTATATAATATTTGTAGTACGTATTGGACCGTGTCTCCGGTGGGAGATGTCAGGACTACACCTGCTCCCAATCCGGCCATCATTTTAGAGCCGTCAAAGTGCATGATCCAATTAGAGTATGCGCCGTACTCTTTCGGGAGTTCGGCTTCTGTCCATTCGGCGACAAAGTTAGCCAGTACTTGCGACTTGATGGCCCACTGTGGTTTGTATGTTATATCGAACGGAAGGAGCTTGATGGCCCATTTAGCAATCCGGCATGTAGCGTCACGGTTATTTATTATGTCGTTGAGTGGTACTTCGGAGGCCACCATGATCGAGCACTCTTGGAAGTAGTGTCGTAGCTTCCGGGATGCCATGAAGACCGCGTATGCTATCTTTTGGTAGTGTGGGTATTGGGATTTGCATGGGGTGAGGACTGTGGATACATAATATACCGGCTTTTGGAGCGGGAATTTGTATCCGTCAACCTCTCATTCGACGACGAGCACAACGCTTACAACCTGATGTGTTACAGCTATGTATAATAGCATAGGTTCGCCAATAATTGGCGCTGTTAGGACTGGATTACTGGCCAATAATGTCTTTATTTTGTCCAGTCCGGCCTTGGCTGCATCCGCCCATACGAAGTGTTCGGTGCGCCGAAGAAGGCGGTAAAGAGGTAATGCCCTTTTCTCCTAATCGGGAGATAAAGCAGCTTAGAGCAGCCACACACCCAGCTAGTTTCTGGATATGCTTGAGGTCTGTTGGGATAGCCAACTGCGATAGAGCTCGGATTTTTGCTGGATTTGCTTCAATTCCTCTATTGGAAACGATGAAGCCGAGCAACTTTCCGGAGGGTACGCCAAAAACACATTTTTCCGGGTTTAGCTTGATGTCGTATGTCCGGAGATTGTCGAACGTAAGCCTCAAGTCATCTATTAGGTTTTCAACGTGCCTTGTTTTTATGACCACGTCATCCACGTATGCCTCCACTATTTTGCCGATTTGCTTCTCCTGGCATGTTTGAATCATGCGTTGATAGGTTGTGCTGGCATTTTTGAGCCCGACAGGCATAGTGTTAAAGCAGAAAGGACCATATGGTGTTATGAAGGCCGTTGCAGCTTGGTAGGACTCTGCCATTTTTATTTGATGGTATCCAGAGTATGCGTCGAGGAAACACAGTGAGTCATGTCCTGCGGTGGCGTCGATGATTTGGTCGATGCAAGGGAGGGGGAAGGGATCCTTGGGGCAAGCCTTGTTGAGGTCTTTGAAGTCGACGCATAGGTGCCAGGATTTGTCCTTCTTCGGTACCATTACCAGGTTTGCCAGCTAGTCCGGATGCTTGATGTCTCTGATGAATCCGGCCTCAAGTAGCTTGGCTAGCTCTTCTCCCATGGCCTGCCGTTTAGGCTTTGAGAAGCGCCTAAGAGTCTGTTTGACTGGCTTGTATCCTTTCAGTATGTTGAGGCTGTGTTCGGCCAGCTCGCGTGGGATGCCTGGCATGTCTGAAGGATGCCAGGCGAAAATTTCCCAATTCTCGCATAGGAATTCGCGTGGTGCGGCGTCCATTGTGGGGCTCAACTGTGTCCCTATGGAAGCCATTTTCGTGGGGTCTGTTGGATGGACCTGGAATTTGACTATCTCGTCTGCGGGTTTAAATGATGTGGACTTGGGTCCTTTGTCGAGTATCACGTCGTCCCTATCCATTGTGGTGCGCAGCGTTGTTAGTTCTTCGGCCGCTATGGCTTCAAATAATGCCTCGAGGGCAAGTGCTGCAGTTTTGTTTTCGGCCCGGAGTGCGACATCCGGGTCACTGGCTAGAGTGATGATTCCATTGGGTCCGGGCATTTTAAGCTTCATGTATCCATAATTTGGTATAGCTTGAAAGCTCGCAAATGCGTCCCGCCCTAAAAGGGCGTGGTATCCGCTGCTGAAAGGAGCCACTTGGAATGTGATTTCTTCGGATCTGTAATTCTCCGGGGTGCCGAATACTACATCGAGTGTGATTTTTCCCGCACACCGTGCCTCCCGACTAGGGATGATTCCCCTGAAGGGTGTGCCGCTCTGCTCAATGCAACTTTTGTCCATTTCCATTTTGCTGAGTGTTTCTTCATAGATCAAGTTTAGTCCACTTCCGCCGTCCATGAGTACATTGGTGAGCCGAAAGCCATCCACGATTGGGCTAAGGACCAATGCGGCAGGTGCCCGGACTATCTGGAATTGGGGTTCGTCGCTGGCACTGAAAGTTATGGCAGTGTCCTTCCACGGGTTTATTTTTGCCACGTGGTAAATTTCGGCGAGATTTCAATGGGCTCGCTTGCGCCTATTATTTGAGGCGAAAGTCTCGAAGACTGTTAGTACCGTATTGTTTTCTTTGGCGGGATGTTGTTCTGCTTTATGGCTTACAAGAAGATCCTCGCCACTTTTTGCTACCTGCCAGAGTATCCAACATGCTCTAAGGCTATGTGTTGGTGTAGTATCTGGCGAGCTGTGGATTTTGCATGGCCCATTGAGCCATTCTTCCAATACGCTTCCACGCCCTGGGGTGGGCTTTGGTTTCTTCGTGATTGAATCGGCCGACCTATGAGAGTTCACCCATTTTGTTCGGACAAAGGTTTTGGTGAGAGCCGGACTATCCCAAAATTCTGTTTGGGATTTACAGGTGCGTTCCATCGTGCAGTACTTCTGTACTATGGCTGCTAAGTCAGCAAAGTGTACTATGTCACGACAACTTATAGCATTGAGGATTCCTTTGTTCATGCAATTTTTGCAAAAAATTCAAATTGTGTCCTCCTCGCGACAGTCCTTGACCTTGTTTATCACAAGGAGGAATCTGGCCCAGTAGTGATGTAATGTATCTTGTGGCTCTTGTCTAATATGGGAGAGACGGTTTATGTCCGGGTGGGTGGGTGTAGTTGAATCTGGATTCTGATCCGATCTAACGCCCTGGGGCAGGGGAACTCTCGGGCTCGACGGCTCGGCTTCCGGGATGTCGCCCGATTTCTCTGACCCGTTGCCCGATTCTAAGCTCGGGATCTGGGTCGTTTCCTCCCGCGGACGGGTATCCGGCTCAGAGAGCTCGGTGATCCGGACATAGTTCATCCTCAGAATAGAGGGACGGTCCATATGTGGATCCTCCACTACCGCTATCTCATGGGTGACCGACGGGGATTTAATATCCCTCTGGTTGGGTTTAAGCCCAATCCGGTCAATAGTCTGTGGCGACTCCCAAAGCGGCAATGTGATCCAAGAGCTCGTTAAGGGAGGAGAGCTGTATTGGATCCATCTGTTTCGCGAGTTCCGAATTGACGTGGAGGCTATTCGTGATGACCCGAGAGGTCATCATCGGCGCGACAGCCGATGGGGCGGCCATGATGAAGCCACCTAGTCGGAGAGTTTGACCTACAGCCAGAGCTCCCCCAGAGGTGATGTTGTCCTCGATAACAAGAAGGGACATCGAGCCTTGCAGCGACAGCACAGAGGAACTCTCAATGAAAGCACCAATGTCGGTGTCAAAACCGACGGATCTCGGGTAGGGGGTCCCGATCTGTGCATCTTAGGCTAATGGTATCAGGAGGCAAGGGACACAATGTTTACCCAGGTTCGGGCCCTCTCGATGGAGGTAAAACCCTACTTCCTGCTTGATTAATATTGATGATATGAGTAGTACAAGAGTTGATCTACCACGAGATCGTCGAGGCTAAACCCTAGAAGCTAGCCTATGATGATTATGATTGTGATTGTCCCTCTAAGGACCAGACTCTCCGGTTTGTATAGACACCAGAGAGGGCTAGGGTTTACATGGAGTCGGTTACAAGGAAGGAAATATAATATCTGGATCGCTAAGCTTGTCTTCCACGCCAAGGAGAGTCCCATCCGGACACGGGACGGAGTCTTGAGTCTTGTATCTTCACGCTCCAACAGTCCGGGTAAAGTATATAGTCCGGCTGTCCGGATACCCCCTAATCCAGGACTCCCTCGGTCTCCAGTAGGGATCTGCAGCCTCTTGATCACAACATGCAAGATCAAGTTCAGACCGGCCCCGCCGTCAACCAGCATCTTCATCACCTTGTGGTTGCGAATTGTTGGTGAGACCAACAATGGCAAGCACCCGACCGCAGTAGTGTGGTCGGGGTGGTTCTCGATGTCGAAGATGATAGGCGTGCTGGACCACCTCAGCAGCTTCCGTGCGTCGAGCGATGGCTCCACTGCTGTGATCTCACGCGCCCACTGCTTGAGCTGGCGGTGGGATGTATGCAGCGAGGCGCCACCATCGACGCACATGGCCTCTGTGGCTTTCTGGAACTCATGGTCGCCGGACTCATCGTCCTCGTCATGACCATCGTCTTCCTATTTCTTGTCGCAGCCCCGGGGCGGGCCTCTCCTGCTGACTATCTTTGCCGCGGCGGCCTCCTTGGCCACCATGCTTCTCGCCGGATCCCTCGGCACCCTCTTGGCCCTTCTCCTTGTCCCGCCGCTCATACTGGGCTTTCTGCTTCTCAGCGAGCAGCTCCACCTGCCGGCAGTTCTGGAGATCATGGCCTTTGGTGTGGTGGATCTTGCAATACTGCTAGTCGGAGCCCCCTGGCTTACCGGCAACTGCCAACGCCCGGCAAGCGGCACACCTGGCAACCTCCTTGCCGGGGTCACTCGCCTTGGGTTTCTTGGTGGCACCGGTATCAATGGATCCCTCAACGGCAAGCACGGTCTTGCCCTTGCGCTTCCTATTGTGGCGCCGGCCCTTCTTCGCCGGTGTAGCGGTATCATCCATGGAGTCGGTTTCCGCACCGGTGTCTTCATCTGGGTACTTCCTTCCCTCTTCAGCGTGAGCACACCGATCGGCCAGAACATAGAGTTCGGCCACATCCCTGACCTTGTTCATCGCCAACTCTTCACGCATCTTACGATTGCGCACATTCTGGTGGAATGCACTGATCACGGCGGCAGGATGAACGTCGGGGATGTTGTATTGCACTCGGCTTAACCTTTGGATGTACTTGTGCAAGTTTTCTCCTTCCTTCTGGGGGATAATATGTAAATCACTTGCCTGGCCATGGGCTTGGTGGACTCCGGTAAAGGAGCCAACAAACTCATGACACAGATCCGCCCAGGAAGAAATGGAGTCTACTGGCAAGTGCATCAACCATGACATAACATTGGGCTTGAGTGCCAACGGGAAATAGTTGGCAAGCACCTCATCGTCGCGAGCCCCGGAAGCTTGCATCGCGATGGTGTAGATGCCGAGGAACTCCGACGGGTGAGTCTTGCTGTTGTACTTCTCGTCAACATTGGTCTTGGACGTGCGGTGGGAGGGCCAGTGGAACTGCCGCAACTCACGGGTGAAGGCCGGACAACCCACCTCATAGGGTAGGCCACTGTAGCCCCCCGGTGCCGGGTGGTCCGTAGTGGGCCCTGCCCGCCTGTCTGACTAGTGGCGGGCGTCACGCTGGTGCTCGATGGTAGTTCGAGCATCTTCATGAACTCGCTCCCGAAGAACTTGGTGTAGGTCACGGCGGGTTCGCGGATCGGACGACTCTATGGAGATGTCATCACGAGCATCGTCGTGATGGACCGACACCCATGGTGGACGGGATGGAGGAGGGGAATGCACCGTGGCCGTGTCGCCTCCGGCCTGGCTGTAACGCCCCAGATACAACTTTCCATATTCGTAACTCCAACTCTTGCCTTTTCCGGAGATGCGATATGATATTTCCTCCGTGGTTGGGTTTTGTCTGTTGCTTTGCATTTTGTTCTTGTTATGCATCTCATCTCATAGCATCATGCGCATTGCATCGGCATCATTTTTATAAAACTTGCATCCGTTCGGGTTTCCCCGGTCCTCTCCGTTGTCCGTTCGGAGTCCAGACACACTCGCACGCGCCCGCGGCACCTCCGAAATATTATCTTATAAGTGGCATAAAAATGTTCTCGGAATGGGTTGCAACTTGTCGTGCGGTCTTATTATAGTGTAGACAGAGCGCCTGCCAAGTTTCATCGCATTCGGAGTTCGTTTGACTGCCCAACCGTTAAATATATAACCGCGATATAGTCGGTATATTCGTCGGACGTTTCGGTCTCCGAAACCATTGCCGAGATGCATTTCTCCCCTCTCCTCTCAGCCCAACCCTCTCGTCACAGCCCACCTAGGCCTGCCTAACCCCCCTCGCGTCCGGAACCGCCCGATCGAGATCTGAGGGTTCGAACCCCCCCC
>NC_041393.1:593316167-593316718 GCF_002162155.2 Triticum dicoccoides
TAAACCCCCTCCCCTTGCCATTTTGGGCAACCCTAGCCCCTAGCCTTCCCTAACCTCCCCAGCCTCCTTCTCCTCGTTTTCCGGCGCCCTCCACCTCTCCTCCGCCACTTGGCGCGTAGCCATTGGCTGCGCCGCCGCCCGCCGCCGCCCGTGGCCACTCAGGCGCAGCCACGTCGCCTCCTTGCGCTCTCCCCTACGCCTCCAGCCGCATGGGCCCTGTGAAGCCCATCCGCGGCCTGCCCCGGGCCGATCTGGGCCCGAGGCGCCCACGCCGCGCCGCCGCCCGCCCTGGCGCTCGCCTCCTCCCCGACCTCCAGCGCTCCGCGCCGCTCCGTTCGCCCGCGACCTCCCCACCGGTCAGAGCTCGCCGGAGACGAATCCTCGCGTTGCCGGAGTTCGCCGAGCTCCGTCCAGGTAGTGCCCCGCGCCTCCTCCCCTATTTTCTCCCGTGCTCTTCCTCTCCCCTAAGCCCTGCGCCGGATCCGAGCTTCCCACGCTCAGATCCGCTCGTCCCCGACCGGATCCGCGCCCCAGCTCCCTCCCGCGCCTCG
>NC_041393.1:593316917-593339302 GCF_002162155.2 Triticum dicoccoides
CCGAGCCGCGCCGCCCGCCCGATCCGCCGCTGCGCCCTCGCCCACGTGGGCCCCGGCCCCGCATCCGGTGCAGCAGGCCGGCCCAGCGCGCCCTGCCGGCCTCCCCCTCCTCTGCACATGTGCCAAGCCCATGGGTGAGCTCCCCACAGCCCCTCCTGTTCAGCTCCGCAGTGCACCAGATTCGGCCCAATGTTATTTTTTTCCTGTCCTGCGAATTTGCTATTTATCCAGTGAATTAACGAATTTGCAGAAAACCCCTCATACATCATACATTTAATAACTCACAAACTGTGCATCACATGTAAATAATTTATATATGTAAATGCTCAGAAAATTGTGTAGATTAATAATATGTCACTTTCATCCATGTTTAAAATGTTTAACATGCTGTTTGTGTTAATTTGCGAATATGCCATGTTAAAATGATTTATTTCATAACTAAATAACCGCAGCTCCGAATTTAATAAACTTTATATGTAAATGGGGTGGAAAAATGCCTAGTTTAACATGGTGCACTTTGTTTTGCTGTTTAACAACATTAAAATTGTGTTTAGGGCAGAACAGTACCAAATTCATTTTATGCACATGGGGGATTTCCGGAATTGTTGTTAGTTGTTCCGGCCTCATTTAAACTTGCTTAGATAGGTAGTTTCTTCATGCTTCACCTCTTGCCATGTTTAACAACATTTAATATTGTTGTGTACCTAAACGAGAGAGAACTAAATACTTGCATGTGGTGTTTCTTCAATATGCAACTCGTTGCATATTGGGCTCCACTTAATTTGTAGTATTGTTTGTGCACTTTGCCATGCCATGCCTCATTAAACCAGACATGCATCATACTTGATTGTGCATCATGCCATGATTATGCTTGTGTGTTTACCATGTTGTTTGTTTCTTTCCGGTGTTGCTTCTTAGTTCCGGTAATGTTGCGATTGTGAGGATTCGTTCGACTACGTCCGTTCGTCTTCTTCATGGACTCGTTCTTCTTCCTAGCGGGATTTCAGGCAAGATGACCGCTACCCTGGATCTCACTACTATCATTGCTATGCTAGTTGCTTCGTTCTATCGCTATGCTGCATTACCTATCTTTTGCTCATCAAGCCATCCCAAATTGCCATGAACCTCTAACCTTTGACACCTTTCCTATGCAAACCGTTGTTTGGCTATGTTACTGCTTTTGCTCAGCCCCTCTTATAGCGTTGCTAGTTAGAGGTGAAGTTGAAGATTTCTCCATGGTGGACAGGATTTTGGTTGGGATATCACAATATCTCTTATATTATTAATGCATCTATATACTTGGTAAAGGGTGGAAGACTCAGCCTTTTGCCTAGTGTTTTGTTCCACTCTTGCCGCCCTAGTTTCCTTCATACCGGTGTTATGTTCCCGGATTTTGTGTTCCTTACGCGGTCGGGTGATTTATGGGACCCCCTTGACAGTTCGCTTTGAATAAAACTCCTCCAGCAAGGCCCAACCTTGGTTTTACCATTTGCCTCACCACCACCTACCCTTTCCCTTGGGTCGTCCAACCCAAGGGTCATCTTTATTTTAGCCACCCAGGGCCAGTGCTTGTCTAAGTGTTGGTCTGAACTGAGCTGCCTGCGGGGCCACCTCGGGGCAACTTGAGGGTTGGTTTTACTCGTAGCTAGTCTCATCCGGTGTTACCCTGAGAACGAGATATGTGCAGCTCCTATCGGGATTTGTTGGCGCATCGGGCGGCTTTGCTGGTCTTGTTATACCATTGTCGAAATGTCTTGTAAACCGGGATTCCGAGTCTGATCGGGTCTTCCTGGGAGAAGGTCTATTCCTTCGTTGATCGCGAGAGCTTGTCATGGGCTAATTTGGGACACCCCTGCAGGGTATAATCTTTCGAAAGTCGTGCCTGCGGTTATAGGCAGATGGGAATTGTTAATGTCCGGTTGTAGATAACTTGACACCAGATCCGAATTAAAACGTATCAACCGCGTGTGTAGCCGTGATGGTCTCTTCTTGGCGGAGTCCGGGAAGTGAACACGGTTTCTGGGTTATGTTTGATGTAAGTAGGAGTTCAGGATCACTTCTTGATCATTGCTAGCTTCATGACCGTTCCTTTTGCTCTCTTCTCGCTCTTATTTGCGTATGTTAGCCACCATATCATGCTTAGTCGCTGCTGCAACCTCACCACTTTACCCCATCCTTTCCCTTTAAGCTTTGCTAGTCTTGATACCCATGGTAATGGGATTGCTGAGTCCTCGTGGCTCACAGATTACTACAACAATAGTTGCAGGTGCAGGTTATGCGATGATCTTGACGCGAGAGCGATGTTTGCTTGTCTTGGAGTTCTTCTTCTGCTTCTTCTTCGATCAGGGGATAGGTTCCAGGTCGGCAGCCTGGGCTAGCAGGGTGGATGTCGTTTGAGTTTCTGTTTGTGTTTCATCCGTAGTCGGATGATGCTCTGATGTATTGTGATGTTGTATTCGTGTGGCATTGTATGTCTTATGTATGTATCCCCATCTATTATGTAATGTTGATGTAATGATATCCACCTTGCAAAAGCGTTTCAATATGCGGTTCTATCCTTGGTGGGACCTTCGAGTCTCTTTAGGATAGTATGGCATATTGGGCGTGACACTGGCCTCCGCTGGCATGCGGTGGCTCGATGGAGCGACGGCCTACGGGTCCCGCCGGCCGCAACTCATCATTGTTGGCGATGCCGACGAGGCTCCGGACGGTGGCCCTCCATTAGTCAAGCTTCTCCGCAGCGGGAGGAAAATCGAGGAGCAGCTGCGCGCATGCTAGGGCTTGTGCTGGCGTGGGCGGCGGTGAAAGCTATGTGGACCGCGATGCGCCTCGACTTCTGACCGTGTTAGAATGAGCCCCGTCACGGCCCCATGATACGTCCATTTTGTATCATGCTTTTATATCAATATTTCTTGCATTATGGGTTGTTATTTCACGTTATGTCACAATACTTATGGCTATTCTCTCTTATTTTACAAGGTTTACATGAAGAGGGAGAATGCCGACAGCTGGAATTCTGGGCTGGAAAAGGAGCAAATATTGGAGACCTATTCTGCGCAACTCCAAAAGTCCTGAAACTCCACGGAATATCTTAAAATAAATAAAGAAAAATCGTCGCCATAGATGAAGGCCAGGGGGCCCACACCCTGCTCATGAGGGTTCCCCCCCTGGGGTGCGCCCCCTACCTCGTGGGCCCCCTGGTGTCTCTCCGACGCCCATCTTCTCCTATATGAAGTCTTTCGATGAGAAAAAACATTAAGCAACCTTTCGGGACAAGACTCCGCCGCCACGAGGGGGAACCTTGGCGGAACCGGTCTAGGGCTCCGGCAGAGCTGTTCTGCCGGGGACACTTCCCTCCGGGAGGGGGAAATCATCACCAACGTCATCACCAACAATCCTCTCAGTGGGATGGGGCAATCTCCATCAACATCTTAACCAGCACCATCTCATCTCCAAACCCTAGTTCATCTCTTGTATCCAATTCTTGTCTCCAAGTCTGGGGTTGGTGCTAGTAGGTTGCTAGTAGAGTTGATTACTCCTTGTAGTTGATGCTAGTTGGTTTATTTGGTGTAAGATCATATGTTCAGATCCTTTATGCATATTATTACCCCTCTGATTAGGAACATGAATATGCTTTGTGAGTAGTTACATTTGTTCCTGAGGACAAGGGAGAAGTCTTGCTATTAGTAGTCATGTGAATTTGGTATTGGTTCGATATTTTGATGAGATGTATGTTCTCTAACCTCTAGTGGTGTTATGTGAACATTGACCACATAACACTTCACCATTATTTGGGCCTAGAGGAAGGCATTGGGAAGTAATAAGTAGATGATGGGTTGCTAGAGTGACAGAAGCTTAAACCCTAGTTTATGCGTTGCTTCGTAAGGGGCTGATTCGGATCCATATGTTTCATGCTATGGTTAGGTTTACCTTAATACTTTTGTTGTAGTTGCGGATGCTTGCAATAGAGGTCAATCATAAGTGGGATGTTTGTTCAAGTAAGAACAAGACCCAAGCACTGGTCCACCCACATATCAAATTATCAAAGTACCGAACGCGAATCATATGAGCGTGATGAAAACTAGTTTGACGATATTCCCATGTGTCCTCGAGAGCGCTTTTCCTGTTATAAGAGTTTGTCCGAGCTCGTCCTTTGCTATAAAAAGGATTGGGCCACCTTTCTGCACATTATTTACTTTTGTTACTTGTTGCTCGTTACGATTTATCTTATCACAAAACTATCTATTACCACTTATTTCAGTACTTGCAGAGAATACCTTGCTGAAAACCGCTTATCATTTCCTTCTGCTCCTCGTTGGGTTCGACACTCTTACTTATCGAAAGGACTATGATAGATCCCCTATACTTGTGGTTCATCAGGACTCTTTTCTGGCGCCATTGCCGGGGAGTGTAGCGCCTTTGCTAGGTGGAATTTGGTAAGGAAAAATTTATATAGTGTGCTGAATTTTTCTGTCACTTGTTACTATGGAAAGTAATTCTCCGAGGGGCTTGTTCGGGGTATCTTCACCCCGTCCAGTAGAGAAAAGAGTTGCTCCTCAACCTACTGAACCTATTGAAAATGAAACTCCTTTTGAAATTCCTTCGGGTATGATGGAAAAACTGCTAGCTAACACTTTTACAGGAGATGGAACAAAGCATCCTGATGAACATCTACTCTATGTGGATGAAGTTTGTGGATTATTTAAGCTTGCAGGTATACACGATGATGTTGTTAAGAAGAAGGCCTTCCCTTTATCTTTGAAGGGAGACGCATTGACATGGTATAAGCTATGTGATGATGCGAGATCATGGAACTATAAAAGATTGAAACTAGAATTTCATCAAAAGTATTACCCTATGCATCTTGTTCACCGTGATCGCAATTATATATATAATTTCTGGCCTCACGAAGGAGAAAGCATCGCTCAAGCTTGGGGGAGACTTAAATCAATGTTATATTCATGCCCCAATCATGAGCTCCCAAGAGAAGTAATTGTTCAAAGTTTTTATGCGCGGCTTTCTGATGACAATCGCACCATGCTCGATACTTCTTCTGCTGGCTCTTTTATGATGAAGACTATTGAATTCAGATGGAATTTATTGGATAGAATTAAACGCAACTCTGAAGATTGGGACCTCGATGAAGGTAAGGAGTCAGGTATGACACCTAAGTTTGATTGTGTTAAATCTTTGATGGATACCGATATTTTCTGTAAGTTTAGCACTAAATATGGACTTGACTCTGAGATAGTAGCTTCTTTCTGTGAATCTTTTACTACCTATGTTGATCTCCCCAAGGAGAAGTGGTTTAAATATCATCCTCCCATAGAAGTAAAAGTAGCTGGACCTATTAAAGTTGACGAAAAGACTGTCACTTATAATGACCCTATTGTTCCCACTTCTTATGTCAAGAAACCACCTTTCCCTGTTAGAATGAAGGATCATGCTAAAGCTTCAACTATTGTTCATAAAAGCAATATTAGAACTTATACACCGCCTGAGCAAATCAAAGTAGAACCTAATATTTCTATTGTTAAAGATCTCTTAGCTGATAATATTGATGGGCATGTTATTCAATTCTGTGGTGAAACTGCTAGAATTGCTAAACCTTGTGCTAAAGATAAACATAGACCTGTGGTAGGCGTGCCTGTTATTTCTGTTAAAATAGGAGATCATTGTTATCATGGCTTATGCGATATGGGTGCTAGTGCTAGTGTAATATCCATTGACTTATACAAAGAAATTATGCATGATATTGCACCTGCTGAGTTAGAAGATATTGATGTTACAATTAAACTTGCCAATAGAGATACTATATCTGCAATGGGAATTGTTAGAGATGTTGAAGTCTTGTGTGAAAAAACCAAATATCCCGCTGATTTCCTTGTTCTTGGTTCTCCACAAGATAGCTTTTGGCCCATTATATTTGGTAGAACCTTCTTGAGTACTTTTAATGCTAAGATAGACTGCGAAAAGAATGTTGTTACTATTGGCTTGGATGATATGGTTCATGAGTTTAATTTCTCTAAATTTAGTCAACAACACCGTGAGGAAGAATTGCCTAGTAAAGATGAAATTATTGGTCTTGCTTCTATTGCCGTACCTCCTAGTGATCCTTTAGAACACTATTTGCTAGACCATGAAAATGATATGTTCATGAATGAAAGAAGGGAAATAGATGAAGTATTCTTTAAACAGGAACCTATTCCGCAACACAATTTGCCTTTTTAATCCTAGGGGATCCTCCTCCACCCAAGGGTGATCCCGTGTTTGAGCCTAAACCGTTGCCTGGTAATCTTAAATATGCTTATCTTGATGAAAAGAAAATATATCCTGTTATTATTAGTGCTAACCTTTCAAAGCATGAAGAAGAAAGATTATTGAAAACTCTGAAGAAGCACCGTGCCGCTATTGGATATACTCTTGATGATCTTAAGGGCATTAGTCCCACTCTATATCAACATAAAATAAATTTGGAAGCGGATGCCAAACCAGTTCGTGATCCTCAATGACGTCTGAATCCTAAAATGAAAGAAGTGGTAAGAAAAGAAATACTCAATCTCCTAGAGGCAGGTATAATTTATCCTGTTGCTGATAGTCAGTGGGTAAGTCCTGTCCATTGTGTCCCTAAGAAGGGAGGTATTACTGTTGTCCCTAATGATAAAGATGAATTGATCCCGCAAAGAATTATCACAGGCTATAGGATGGTAATTGATTTCCGCAAATTAAATAAAGCTACTAAGAAGGATCATTACCCCTTACCTTTTATTGATCAAATGCTAGAAAGATTATGCAAACATACACATTATTGCTTTCTAGATGGCTATTCTGGTTTCTCTCAAATACTTGTGTCGGCTAGAGATCAATCAAAGACTACTTTTACATGCCCTTTTGGTACTTTTGCTTATAGACGTATGCCTTTTGGTTTATGTAATGCACCTTCTACCTTTCAAAGATGCATGATGGCTATATTATCTGACTTTTGTGAAAAAAATTGTGAGGTTTTCATGGACGATTTTTCCGTCTATGGTTCCTCTTTTGATGATTGCTTGAGCAATCTTGATCGAGTTTTGCAGAGATGTGAAGAAACTAATCTTGTCTTGAATTGGGGAAAGTGCCACTTTATGCTTAACGAAGGTATTGTCTTGGGGCACAAAGTTTCTGAAAGAGGTATTGAAGTTGATAAAGCCAAAGTTGATGCTATTGAAAAGATGCCATGTCCCAAGGACATCAAAGGTATAAGAAGTTTCCTTGGTCACGCTGGATTTTATAGGAGGTTCATTAAGGACTTCTCAAAAATTTCTTGGCCTCTGACTAATTTATTACAAAAAGATGTACCATTTTTATTTAATGATGATTGTGTAGAAGCATTTGAAATACTTAAGAAAGCATTAGTCTCTGCACCCGTTGTTCAGCCACCTGATTGGAATTTACCCTTTGAAATTATGTGTGATGCTAGTGATTATGTTGTAGGTGCTGTTCTATGGCAAAGAGTTGATAAGAAATTTAATGTTATTCATTATGCTAGTAAGACTCTAGACAATACTCAAAGAAATTATGCTACTACCGAGAAGGAACTTTTAGCAGTTGTATTTGCTTGTGATAAACTCAGACCCTATATAGTAGACCTCTAAAGTAACTATTCACACTGATCATGCTGCTATTAAATATCTTATGGAAAAGAAAGATGCAAAACCTAGACGTATTAGATGGGTTCTCTTGCTGCAAGATTTTGATTTGCATATAGTTGATAGAAAAGGAACTGAGAACCCCGTTGCAGATAACTTATCTAGGTTAGAGAATGTTCTTGATGACCCACTACCTATTGATGATAGCTTCCCTGATGAGCAATTAAATGTCATAAGCACTTCTCGTAGCACTCCATGATATGCTGATTATGCTAATTATATTGTCGCTAAATTTATACCACCTAGCTTCACATACCAACAAAAGAGAAAGTTTTTCTATGATTTGCGACATTACTTTTGGGATGACCCACATCTTTATAAAGAAGGAGTAGATGGTGTTATTAGACGTTGTGTACCTGAGCATGAACGGGAACAGATCCTACGCAAGTGTCACTCCGAAGCTTATGGAGGTCACCACGCTGGAGATAGAACTGCACATAAGGTATTGCAATCCGGTTTTTATTGGCCTACTCTCTTCAAGGATGCCCGTAAGTTTGTTTTGTCTTGCGATGAATGTCAAAGAATTGGTAATATGCCTATGAATTATTCACTTGTTATTGAACCATTTGATGTTTGGTGCTTTGATTATATGGGACCTTTTCCAGCCTCTAATGGATATACACATAATTTAGTTGCTGTTGATTATGTTACTAAGTGGGTAGAAGCTATTCCAACTAGTAGTGCTGATCATAACACTTCTATTAAAATGCTTAAGGAAGTTATTTTTCCGAGGTTCGGAGTCCCTAGATATTTAATGACTGATGGTGGTTCACACTTTATTCATGGTGCTTTCCGTAAAATGCTTGCCAAATATGACGTTAATCATAGAACTGCATCTCCATATCACCCACAGTCTAGTGGTCAAGTAGAATTGGGCAATAGAGAGCTCACATTAATTTTGCAAAAGACTGTTAATAGGTCTAGAAAAAATTGGTCCAAGAAACTTGATGATGCATTATGGGCCTATAGAACTACATATAAAAATCCTATGGGTATGTCTCCGTATAAAACGGTTTATGGAAAAGCATGTCACTTACCTCTCGAACTAGAGCATAAGGCATATTGGGCTATTAAAGAGCTCAACTATGATTTCAAACTTGCCTGTGAGAAGAGGTTATTTGATATTACCTCACTTGATGAATGGAGAATCCAAGGTCATGAGAATGCCAAGTTGTTTAAAGAAAAAGTTAAAAGATGGCATGACAAAAGAATACAAAAGCGTGAGTTTAATGTAGGCGATTATGTATTGCTATACAACTCTCGTTTAAGATTTTTTGCAGGAAAACTTCTTTCTAAATGGGAAGGTCCCTACGTTATCAAGGAGGTCTATCGTTCCGGTGCCATAAAAATCAACAACTTTAAAGGCACAAATCTGAAGGTGGTAAACGGTCAAAGAATCAAACATTATATCTCAGGTAACCACATAAATTTTGAAACCAATATTATTGAAACCGTAACCCCGGAGGAATACATAAGGGACACTTTCCAGACCGTTTGAGACTCCGAAAAGGAATAGGTATGTGGTACGGTAAGTAAACTGACCCCAAAACAATTTAAGGCAATATTTCTCCGTTTTGGAATATTTAGAAAAATAGAAAAATAATTGGCAGCCCGGGAAGGACACGAGGCCTCCACGAGGGTGGAGGGCGTGCCCTACCCACCTGGGCGCGCCCCCCTACCTCGTGAGCACCTCGTGTGCCCTACGGACTCCGTTTTCTTGCATGATACGTATTTTGGTCGGTAAAAATTCGTTATATATTCTCCCGAAGGTTTTGACTCTCGTATCACGCAAATCTCCCCTGTTTTCGTTTTGAGTTGTTTCCGTTGCAAATTTAGAGCACCATGATTTCTCCCTCCTCCAACAACGAAGGCAAGGATGCTTGGCTATTGAAGATAGAGTTGAAAAGAGAGGAACCATAAGAGATCAAGAAGGCCATTGAGGCTCAAGCTCCGGTGGTCAAAGAAGGAGACACCCCTCAACCTTTACCTAACCTTTTCACTCCAACAGAGATTGAAGCTTTCAAGATGATTGAGTTAGCCCGCATACAGAAAAAGTATCTCACAGAGGAGAATATTTTGTTGAAGGATCATATTGCTGGGCTCAAGGGCATTATTCGCAAGTTGGAGGAGCTTTTCCGCTCAATGTGTGATTATCCACCGTCATCATCACCACCTCCATCACCTCCGAAGACTTAATCACATGGGTATGGGCACTTCCCTTGGCAACTGCTGTCGGATTTCGGGTTCCGGCGGAACCTCTAGATTCGAACTCTGGGGTGTGCGCGGAGATCTAGCCTTCTACTGCCTGCGCCTCACCGCCTCGCTAGGATCTAAGCAATCAAAGGAACAACACGAGGTACTGGTTCAGGCCACCATTGTGGTGTAATACCCTACTCCAGTGTGTGGTGTGGTGAATTGCCTCTTGGGCTGATGATGAACAATACAAGGGAGAATAGCCCCGCAAGGGTCTGTTCTGGGCTGGTGCGATGAACCGCTAAGGGGAGTTCAGTCGCTCTTTCTACTGGTTTCCTGGTGAGGATTCCGTGCCTCTACCTTGTGGTGGCTAGTCCTATTTATAGGCAAAGGCCCTAGGCCTCCTCCCAAATATTGAGCGGGAAGGGCGCCAACAATTGGCCATTTTGAAGGGGAACATCTAGTACACTTATCCTAACTAAAGTTGGTCCTCACCTGCCAAAGGCTCTGGTGGTGACGCTGGCTTGGGCTCCACGATGACCTCCATCCTGCCGTTCTGCTGGTCTTGGTCTTGTTGCACCGAAATGGATGCCTTTGCTTGATGCTCTCGCCTGCGCTCGCTCCCTTTGCACCAAAGAGGAAAGGGAGGACACTGCGCGGCCTGGCGCCTGCCTGGTGGCCTTGGTCGTCATGGCTTGCATCATGCGCACCTCGTGAGGTACCCCGCCTTGATCTCCCCGCCTCCTCGCGAACCAGCCTGACGAGGCCGTGCCTGAGGAGGCTTCCTGTCGTCCGCCCCGTGAGGCTTGTCCCCTCGTGAGGGTCTTGAGCTCGTGCTGATGAAGATGGGCCATGCTGGGCCGCCCCTTGAGCCACGCCACAGGCCGCAAGCAGGAAAGTCTAGGGACCCCCGTTCCCAGAACGCCGACAGTAGCCCCCGGGCCCAAGGCACGCCCGGACTTGGCCGAACAGAGAAGCGAAGGGGTAAGTTCGAAGCGCCGCAGGCCCTAACAGCCTGCGGCCTCGGGCACCGCGTGGCGGTTGATTGGACATGGGTGGCCCTGCTTCCCCACGCCTCCTCATTTTGCGCCCAACTAGGCGGACCCGTGGTTGCACATAGTCTTTCCTCTTTTCGCCGCTCGACCGTCCCCTGCTCTTCCTCCCCTCGAGCTCCAGTCTCTGCTTCCAATCCAATCTCGAATCCTCCCTCTTCCCATCGCCATGGCTCCGACGAAGAAGGGAAAAGGGAAGAAACCGGTGCCTCCGCCTCGCTCGCCGTCGCCGGCGGCCCCCGTCGTCGATCGGTCGATCATACTCAACCGAGAAGGCTTGGGCAAGGTCAGCTCTGCTCTGGCCACCATCTTCAACGAGTGCGGTAGGACGACAGCCTGGCCCGCATCCCACTTCTCCATCGACAGGGTGGTCACCGAGGTCCGGTACTTTGCCGACGCCCTGTGGGCGGGATTGGTTCCCCCCTTCTCCGATTTCTTCAACGTTGTGCTTTCCCATTACCAGATCCACATGATGCATTTGGGTCCTGAATCCATTACTCTTCTTATCGTCTTTGCCTTTGTCTGTGAGGCGATGATGGGCATCCCTCCTTCGGTTGCCTTGCTGCGCCACTTCTTCTCTCTGCGCCTCGTCGATCCCACCCAATGCTCAGGGTGCGCGAGCTTCATTGCCGCACCAGAAACAACGGCTTCAGGGATTGATTTCAGCCTTCCTCCGTCTGCGCCTGGGTTCCGCGAGCGGTGGCTATACGTGGATGTAGGGGTGCCCAGCCCCCTGCTTTCGGAGCCAAAGTCACCCGCTGTCGCCAGTGCAGGCTATGGTCAGGAGACGCTCACGAGCCCCCGGATCATCTTTGTCTGGCATCGCTTCGCGTTCTTGAGGGCGCTTGGTGTGACGGCACCCAAGGTGGTGAAGGAGTTCCTGCTATGCCGCATTGCTCCTCTCCAGCGCCACTCCTGCCGGATGTGGTCCTTCAGCGGGCGTGAAGATCGCATGAGGCTCCAGGAGGAGGACCTGACGCCCGAAGCACTGAGGAAGGTGCTCTTGGTCTTGACTGGGGACCCTTCCCCCGGCAGCGTCCGACATGGGGGGGCTTTGCTGTACCTTTGCTCGAACAGGAGCGACTTCGTGAAGCAGATGCCCGGCTTCGACGAATGGGGGCTGCGCCCCGCCGGCCTCAGGGGTCCTCGTGAGAACCCAGTGATGGTGACTGCCCACCCAGTCGCCCACGGCGGTCCTTCCTTGAGTGGCGGAGCAGGGAGGCATGAGCTACCGGAGGCTGAGGGGGCCCCGGCCGCAGTGACGACGCCAGGCGGCACTCCTGAGGGGGCAGCTCCTGAGGCCCGTTCTGCTGCGGCTAGAGGTGCTGAGCCGCTACCCACGACGCCTGTGGTTGAGGCCCCTGAGGCCCCAGCTATCCTTCTTGGTGAGGCGACCAGCGGCGTGCATCAGGACGACGCACCAGACGTTGGGCATCTTGACGCTTCTTCCTCGTTGCAGGCTGACCCCTGCGCTCAACTCCTGGGTCGCTTCTGCGTGGACTTCGAGGCTCTCCGGAGGAAAAGGGAGGCCTTGGGTGACGATTACCCTTACCGCCTACTGAAGCGCTAGAAGTATTTCGCCATTGATGAGTAAGCCTTCCCCTTTCCCAGCTCCTGATCCTCCCGTTGCTTTGGCTGATCCTTGCTCTGCAGGGCCCTTCCTGCCGAGCTCACGGAGATGGCTGAGGAGCCATCCCCCCAGGCTCCGCCCTCTCCACCTCCTTCGAGCGCTCCGAGTTCCAGCAGAGCCCTCTCGGTGAGGCCGACCGGAAAGGTGAGGCATCCTGTGGTGCATCGCGGCCCTGCGCGCCTCGCGACCCTCCTTCACGAGCCTCCTCGGGGCATAGCCAGCCTGCCTTGGGCCTCGAGTCTGATCATGGATGGCGATTAGCTGAGGTCGGCCCTACGCTCTTCACTTGGGGAGGGGCCGGCTCCTGGCCGGGCTTCTGGCGAGGAGTGCCCGGCCATCACGAGGGCGCCAGCCCCCAGCCCCCTGCCCAGAGGGGGAGTGCTGATTCATGGCCCCCGGCGCTTACTTGGTGCGGATGATGACGCAGAAGACGTGCTCGAGCGCGCCCGGAGGCGTCGAGTTCTTCGCCAAGGGTTTCTCCGGAGGGCGGCTGACGCGGTGAGCCAGCTTGGTGAAGAGCTTGATGATGAAGACGCGCTCCTTGAGGCTGAGGGCCTGCGCCTGGCTGAAGGGAGGCGCAAGCTGGAGGCGGCCGTTGCCCTTGCGTGCCACCAGCGTAACCTCGACAATGAGGAGGCCGAGGCGTTGCTGGCAGCCTCTCAGGAGGCCCGTTCCCGGGCCGTCGAGGAGGCCCGAGAGTCTGACCGACGGTGCGAGGCGTCGGAGGAGCGAACGCGAGAACTCTTGGCCCGGTGCCACTCCCTGGAGCAGCAAGTGGAGCTGCAGGAGGCGGCCCTTGCATCGATGAAGGTGGCTTCGGTCGACCAGGCAGAGCTCCTGAGGCGTGAGGAGGCACTGACGCTGGAAGTTGCTGAGCGCGCACGTGATCTTGAACATCTGGAGACAAGAGAGCGCTTGGTGACGCAGGCGGAGGATGACGCCGCTGCGCACGAGGCCCGAGCCATAGCGGAGGTTGATCGCGGGGTGGCGACGACCCGCTTGAACCTTGAGCACGAGTTTGAGGAGAGGCTGGTGTTGATCCGGGTCAAGGCTGAAGGCAGGACCGCCGCCCTGAGGGCCAAGCTGGAGGAAGTGACGCGGCGGGCCGACGCTTCCCGGGCCGCCCTTGACGTAGTGCAGGAGGAGCTGACTACCTCCCGTGCCGAGGCGCTTCTTCTCCGCCAGCGGATGGACGAGGCTGAGGCCGTTGCGCAGCAGAACGAGGACGAGATACGCCAGCGGTGGATTCTGGAGCACGAGCACGGCCCCATGCTCGCCAGGCTCCGGGAGAGAGCCAACGCGGCCTTGGGTAACATCTGCGAGGCGGCTGTTGTCGAGCCCCACGCAGTCAACTATGCTGGCAATCTTCGGTTCTTCACCAATGTGGTGACGCATCTTGAGGCGTGCTCGGTCGGAGCCAACAGGCTGGTGGAGGAGAGGAGGCACACCCTGCTCGGGCGCGCCTTCTCTCGTGTCTTCAGCCACCTTCACAACATGTTCCCCAACTTCGACTTTGACGCCGCCATCGCTCCAGTACCCCAGGCCGTCCGGGGCGACCTAGCGCGCTGGGTGGAAGACAACATGGATGCCCTTGTCGGGGCCTTCGCTTCTGATAACGACAACGCAGTTGTGTCTGCTGATGAAGGTGACGTGCTGCATGGCCCTGGCGCCGCTGCCGGTGATGTGGAGGGTGATGACGAGGCCAGCAACGCCAGCGATGATTCAGGAGGCGCCCCTAAGGATGCATTGGGGGATTTATCCGACTGACCGCGTGTTGTCGCTGCTTCCTTACCCTGTGCAGACAGAGTTCGGGCCTTGCCCTGAAGGTTGTAAGAGCATTTTGGGAGGGGTAGCCCCTCATGTAAAAACTCGTATTCAGCATATCAGTAGATGCAATATCACTCGTACGCGTGCGCCAAGCGGCTGATTTTGTGACGAGCTGGTTGGCTTGTTTACCTTCGACCCGCGTGGGCCTTGAGTCAGCCTGCGGAGGGCTGTGGTGCCCCAAGCGTCTTCTGAACGATCCCATAAAACATGTAATGAAAACCTCCGGAGAGGGCGCGGCGACGGCAGTCTGGGCTGCACGCAAGCTAGGCCTGGCCTGGCTCACGAGGGGCTCGCGAGGGGAGGCAGCTGAGGCGAAGCGGTAACCAGAACACAAGAGATTGCTCGAACGAGACTAAGCACCCCTTCCCCGAACACACGCAAATCCTTGAGCTCAAATTCAACTTAAATTCAACGGGGGAAAACGGCAACCAAGGGGGAAAAGCAACGAAAGCAGAAAAAAGGCCGCGTCCGGCACCTAGTCTAGTCTTGGACGTCTTCTTACCAGCACGGAGCTAAGTGCTGCCGCTGGGCATGGGAGGGAGCCCCAGGGCCTGAGGCCGGCACCCCTGAGACTCCGGGGCGTGTACAACCCCACTCATTATTACGTGAGAGTGTCACGGGGCGGCGAGCTTCACAGGCACTAGGCCTTCTTCACAAGTACCGGCCTTGCTTCATATCGCGAGACGAGGGCCCCGCCTTGCGCCGCACTCTAGTGCCACCGACGACGACCGGAAACCAGGACGCCACCGATGGGGTAGAACGGTCGCCAGCGGTTTCCCCGACGACCACAGGTCCTCTGCCAGGGGCAGGCTCTGGGGCACCTCCCCAGCAGAGGGCCTACCTCCTGAGGATGCCTTGCTCGGAACGCCGCGGTGGTGATGTTGGATCTTGGCCCCTCTCCTGCAGCCCCCGGCGCCCTCCTCCTGAGGGGTAGGAAGCTGCGGGAGTGGGGCAGCCGCCCGTTGTTGTGACCAGCACCTCCTGCGATCCATGGTTGGTGTATGCCTGCTCCTGAGGAATTAGTGGTACCTGATACTCATTGTTTCCAGCGTAGCCGACGGGGCCTCCTCGGGGCTCCTGGAAGAGTTAAGCTTCTGGCGTCTCGTCCCCCAAGCTTGGGCCGAGGAGCGAGCCTTGTTCGTCCTCATGTGTGCGCCCTTGTTCCATCATGTGGGGCACGTACTCTTCTGGGGTCGCCACCCCGAAGGCCGCGCCATAGCGCTCTGCGTGCCACGCAGTTCTGCTTGATGTGCCCGCCTGGGGGTAATAGCACGTCGGCCCATCGGGCCGTGGGTTGTGGCGAGTCCTTCTTCGATGGCCGGGGGTAGAGGCAGCACCGCTGCTGGCCTGGGGCTGACAGCCTGGTCGGCGTTGGGGTGGCCTTGGAGTCTGCTTGGGGCCGCACGGGAGTGCACGGAGCCCCCGTGCGGGCCACCCTGGACCTTAGGTGGGAGTTGGGTGCAGAAGGGGGGAGCCCCCGAGGCGGCGAAGCCCAGGAACTCTTTCACCCGCTCTAGCAGCACGTCGTCACCGCCTTCCAGCAGCCTGCACTGCAGCAACTCTCGGGCCACGGTGAGCGCGGCCCTCGAGTTCGCCTGCTCCCGTCGGGTGTACGGTGCCGTGGTCGCGGCATGGTGGGAGGCCCTCGCCGCCGACCGCGCCTGCCGCGTCGTGAGAGCTGTCGCTGCCTGTCCGCGCCGCCCGTGGCCTGCAGCGCCCTGCGGACCGTGAGCTGCCCTGGGCGTGGGGTTGCCCGGAGCGAGCGGTTCTGCGTGGGCGGGCCAGGCCTCCCAGGGATCGGGGTTGCCTTCCTGGTCGCCGGACATGATGATGACGATGCGACGGGACGTGAAGCGGCAGAAGGTGGATTCCAGCGCACCCCTACCTGGCGCGCCAAATGTCGGATTTCGGGTTCCCGCGGACCCTCTAGGTTCAAACTCTGGGGTGCGCGCGGAGATCTAGCCTTCTACTGCCTGCGCCTCGCCGCGTCGCTAGGATCTAAGCAATCAAAGAAACAACATGAGGTACTGGTTCAGGCCACCATTGTGGTGTAATACCCTACTCCAGTGTGTGGTGTGGTGGATTGCCTCTTGGGCTGATGATGAACAATACAAGGGAGAACAGCCCCGCGAGGGTCTGTTCTAGGCTGGTGCAATGAACCGCTAAGGGGATTTCAGTCGCTCTTTCTACTGGTTTCCTGGTGAGGATCCCGTGCCTCTATCTTGTGGTGGCTAGTCCTATTTATAGGCAAAGGCCCTGGGCCTCCTCCCAAATATTGAGCGGGAAGGGCGCCAACGATTGGCCATTTTGAAGGGGAACATCTAGTACACTTATCCTGACTAAATTTGGTCCTCGCCTGCCAAAGGCTCTGGTGGTGACGCCGGCTTGGGCTCCACGATGACCTCCATCCCGCCGTTCTGCTGGTCTTGGTCTTGTTGCACCGAAATGGATGCCTTTGCTTGATGCTCTCGCCTGCGCTTGCTCCCTTTGCACCAAAGAGGAAAGGGAGGACACTGCGCAGCCTAGCGCCCGCCTGGCGCCCTTGGTCATCATGGCTTGCATCATGGGCACCTCGTGAGGTACCCCGCATTGATCTCTCCGCCTCCTCGCGAACCAGCCTGACGAGGCCGTGCCTGAGGAGGCTTCCTGTCGTCCTCCCCGCGAGGCTTGGCCCCTCGCGAGGGTCTTGAGCTCGTGCTGATGAAGATGGGCCATGCTGGGCTGCCCCTTTAGCCACGCCGCAGGCCGCAGGCAGGCAAGTCTGGGGACCCCCGTTCCCAGAACGCCGACAACTGCCAAGCTTGGGGGTGGTGCCCCGGTATCGTATCACCATCACAACTCCTATCTTTACCATTTTTCTTAGTTCGATCCTTTTAGTAGTATCTTGATTTAGTAGAATAAAGTCTCGGCATGATCTAGTTTTGAGTTTTGCTTTATGATCCCTCTATGTAATCGAGTCCGCGAGCTATCTATATAATAAAGATTAGTGTTGAGTCAAGGGCTTGGTTATTTTTCCATGATCTTGGGTGAATAGAAGGAAGAAAAAGAATAAAAAGAAACAAATAGTTCATCTTGATCTTATTGAGAGTAATGACTTCACATAGAAAGAGTATGATGATTAGAAGTTGTTGGGAGTTGGCAAATATAGCTTTGGTCATCGTTGCAAATAATAGGAAGTAATAAGGAAAGAGAGGTTTCACATATAGATATATTATCATTGACATCGCTTATGATTGGGAGCACTCATTAAAATATGACATGCTAAAGAGTTGAGGTTGGACAAGGAAGACAACATAATGAGTTATGTTTTCTTACATCTTAAATAAAATATGTTGTCATGGATCCTCTCACGTGTTGAGCTTGCCTTTCGCCCCTCAAGCTAGCCAATTTCTCAGCACCAAGTGGAAATACTACTTGTGCTTCCAAATACCCTGAAACCAGTTTTGCCATGAGAGTCCACCATATCTACCTATGGATTGAGTAAGATCCTTCAGGTAAGTTATCATCGGTGCAAGCAATAAAAATTGCTCTCTAAATATGCATGACTTATTAGTGCAGAGAAAATAAGCTTTGTACAAACTTTTTGTGGAAGTAATAAAAGCGACGGACTACATAATAAAGGTCCACATGCAAGGGGCAATATAAAGTGACGTTCTTTTGCATTAAGATTTTGTGCATCAGCCCTAAACGCGCATGACAACCGCTGCTTCCCTCTGCGAAGGGCCTATCTTTTATTACTATCCTCTACTTTATGCAAGAGTCACGGTGATCTTCACCTCTCCTTTTTCATTTTATCCTTTGGCAAGCTCAGCATGTTGGAAAGAACATGATATATATATCTAATTGGATGTAGGGGAGCATGAATTATTATTGTTGACATTACCCTTGAGGTAAAAGGTTGTGGGGCAAAACTATAAGCCCTATCTTTCTCTGTGTCCGATTAAAACTCCGTAACCATAAGTATTGCGTGAGTGTTAGCAATTATGAAGGACTAAGTGATAGTTGAGTATGTGGACTTGCTTCCAAGCTCTGACATATACTCTTTCCGATGGTATGATAAATTGCAATTGCTTCTATGACTGAGGTTATAATTTGTTGGTGCTCAATAAGGTTTCTGATTCGTACTTTTGCATTGTGAAAAGATCATCACTTGAACATAAGTAACCATATGACAAAATCTTTACATGTTGCTGTTATGGAAATAATCATGATGCCTTTATGTCCGTATTTTATTTTTATCAACGCCTCTACCTCTAAACATGAGGACATATTTATTGTTATCGACTTTTCGCTTGAGGACAAGCGAGGTCTAAGCTTGGGGGAGTTGATACGTCCATTTTGCATCATGCTTTTATAACAATATTTATTGCATTATGGGCTGTTATTTCACGTTATGTCACAATACTTATGGCTATTCTCTCTTATTTTACAAGGTTTACATGAAGAGGGAGAATGCCGGCAGCTGGAATTCTGGGCTGGAAAAGGACCAATTATTGGAGACCTATTCTGCGCAACTCCAAAAGTCCTGAAACTCCATGGAATATCTTAAAATAAATAAAGAAAAATCGTCGCCAAAGATGAAGGCCAGGGGGCCCACACCCTGCTCACGAGGGTGGGGGGCGCGCCCCCCTGGGGCGCACCCCCTACCTCGTGGGCCCCCTGGTGGCTCTCCGATGCCCATCTTCTCCTATATGAAGTCTTTCGATGAGAAAAAAAACAATAAGCAACCTTTTGGGACGAGACTCCGCCGCCACGAGGCGGAACCATGGCGGAACCAATCTAGGGCTCCGGCAGAGCTGTTCTGCCGGGGACACTTCCCTCCGGGAGGGGGAAATCATCACGAACGTCATCACCAACAATCTTCTCAGCAGGAGGGGGCAATCTCCATCAACATCTTCACCAACACCATCTCGTCTCCAAACCCTAGTTCATCTCTTGTATCCAATTCTTGTCTCCAAGTCCGGGATTGGTGCTAGTAGGTTGCTAGTAGTGTTGATTACTCCTTGTAGTTGATGCTAGTTGGTTTATTTGGTGGAAGATCATATGTTCAGATCCTTTATGCGTATTATTACCCCTCTGATTATGAATATGAATATGCTTTGTGAGTAGTTACGTTTGTTCCTGAGGACAAGGGAGAAGTCTTGCTATTAGTAGTCATGTGAATTTGGTATTCGTTCGATATTTTGATGAGATGTATGTTGTCTAACCTCTAGTGGTGTTATGTGAATGTCGACTACATAACACTTCACCATTATTTGGGCCTAGGGGAAGGCATTGGTAAGTAATAAGTAGATGATGGGTTGCTACAGTGACAGAAGCTTAAACCCTAGTTTATGCGTTGCTTCGTAAGGGGCTGATTTGGATCCATATGTTTCATGCTATGGTTAGGTTTACCTTAATACTTTGTTGTAGTTGCAGATGCTTGCAATAGAGGTTAATCATAAGTGGGATGTTTGTTCAAGTAAGAATAGCACCCAAGCACCAGCCCACCCACATATCAAATTATCAAAGTACCAAACGTGAATCATATGGGCGTGATGAAAATTAGCTTGACGATATTCCCATGTGTCCTCGGGAGCGCTTTTCGTATTATAAGAGTTTGTCCAGGCTTGTCCTTTGCTATAAAAAGGATTGGGCCACATTGATGCACTTTATTTACTTTTGTTACTTGTTGCTCGTTACGATTTATCTTATCACAAAACTATCTGTTACCACTTATTTCACTACTTGCAGAGAATACCTTGCTGAAAACCGCTTATCATTTCCTTCTGCTCCTTGTTGGGTTCGACACTCTTACTTATCGGAAGGACTATGATAGATCCCCTATAGTTGTGGGTCATCACCCCCCAGCTGTTCGCCACCTCCATCGACACCTCGGGGCGTGTGCTAGCCCCCCTTATCATGCGATGGGCTCACGGGACTCTTCCCAGGGCGGCGCCTAGGGTCACCAGCAGGGCGGCGCTGCCCATCGCGCACGACCTGAGAAGAGTGCGCCATGTGAGCCGGTGTCGGTGTCTTGGAGGACGCTGCGCCGCCGTCTGGCGGCATGACAGCGCCCCTGGAGGGCCCCGTGCCGCCTGCGGGGGCCCCGACTCCGTCTCTGGAGCCCGTGATGCGCGGCTCGTCACCTAGCGTACGAACGACGCCGCTCACCAGGCCTGGACTCACCACGGGTTCTCTCCATGACTGGCCCGCTTCTGGTCCGCACCGGTACTGATATTTTGGTCCCGAATGAACCGATCGCCATGGTCGTCTTCTTCTTAGGAGCCATGGCGATGAAGAATAGCTAGGCCAACTACTAGACCAGATTCTCACGATGGCCCCCCTACCTGGCACGCCAAAGATGTCGGTGGGAAACGACACCTATGGGATCACAAGAATCCCTACTATGGTTGCGGGGCGTGGGGTTGTGAGAAGAGCAGGATTAGTGTCGGGGGTTGGATACGACATATGCCAAAGGATGGCTTATCATGGTGGGAGCAAGTAGAACGTCGCCAGTGCCTGGAAGCGGGATGAGGCGAAGACATGCACGCCGGCGGAACTTACCCAGCTTCAGGGCTCTCCTAGGAGATAACACCCCTACTGCTGCTCTGCGGGGTCTCCGCATGATCACTAAGGCAAAGTGACTACAATGGTGCTCCTGGAGCTGTTTCGGGAGGCAGGAGAGGGCAAGGCTAGCTCTCTCCTCCCTGTGCTATCTGGTCTATCTCTATCTAGGTCCGAACCCTTTGCATGGGTGCCCCGGGGGGTTTATATAGGCCTACCCCTGGGGGTATAATAGTAATCCGGCTGGGCGCGGGTCCCAGCCGTCTGTCTCTCAGGCCGCCGTCCTCCCCGCCGGCTTCTGGGGCCCGCCGACTGGCGGGTCCCGTGGACAGGCTTGATACTATAGCGGCACTCCTGATGACGCAGGCTTGGTCATTGGGTCGTGGCAATAGTGCTGCCGTCTATCGGGCGATCACTGTCGCCATTCCCCATCCAATCTGGTTAATGGCTCGTGGGGCCCTGGGGAGGAGTCGGCCGACTCCAGGGAGGACGACTCCCACAGGTAAGTCTTCGGGGCGTTCAGGCCACCTTCGGCCCACCCACTGACAGGCGGCCCCGCCGCCTTCGGGTCGTACAGGCCGGCGTCATGGGCACAGTGTGTTGCGCACTGTGGCTGAGGTCAGGGCAGGCATGGCAATAGTGCCGCGCCTGGCCGGAGATCTTTCAGCGATACGGCTCACTGTAGCCATGCCGGCCCTTCGTAAGCAGGGGGGAACGGCCACGCCGTGACCGTACCCCACATCGTACTTCGAGATGAGGGAGGAGTCATGGGCCGACTCTCCATAGTCGGCCTCTCTGGAGGTCGCCAGCTTGGAGTCGACTTATCTCGGAGTCGCCGTCTGGGACTCGGCTTGTCTTGGAGTCGCCGTCTGGGACTCGGCATATTTTGGAGTCGCTCCTGGGACTCGGCCTGAGGGGCGCGGCCTGCCCCGATGACTTGAATGGTCCTGGGACTCGGGTTAGCCTACCCGTGGCCCATTACTCCAACAGTAGTCCCCAAAGCTGGTGAAGCCCTGCGGACGCTGCATTGTGGGGCTTCAACAGTTTCAACCTTCCAGGAGCAGACTCTGGACCGCGGCTGCCGTCTTCCCTTGGGCCGACTGTCGAGAGTCAGATGTTTTAGCGAAGAGCCGCAGCTCGAAAGTCGCACCGGGAAACCAGGCGGTGTACCTGATGCGCTTCCCTGCAGCCATCAGGGCGGTCCTATCGCGTGGCGCCACGTGGAGAGGACACCCTGCCTGCCCACGCGCGCGACGGGACGGGCCGTCAGGCGGGGCCCGCCACTACCGTGCCTCGGCATACGAACAGATTCGTTGTGGCCGTGGACAGTTGGTTTTCCCACGTCGTTACTGCGCGCAGTAACTTTGTGGGGTAAATCATGGGGCGGCGTGGGGCATCGTGCGCAGTTAATCCCATGCCCGCCCCCTCGGCTTCTCAGCCCACAGGGCT
>NC_041393.1:593339449-593372105 GCF_002162155.2 Triticum dicoccoides
GGAGCGGCACAGTACACGCGCCCTTTTTCCCCGCTCCCCCGCCTCATCTTGTGTTATCTCCCTCTTGCCTCCGCTGTTGAGTAAGAGCATTCCACACCACGGTGATGAGCTCTTCCTCCGCCGCGGCCCCCGCCGTGCGCTCCGGCGTGTGGGACGGCTCGGAGGTAGAAGAGGAACACATCGAGTTCCTCCGCCGGACACGCCGTCTCCCCAGCATGGACCTCGTGCGCGCCCACGCCGCGCCGAAGGGGGAGATCCGGCCGGCGCCGGAGGAGGGCGAGCGGGTCATCTTCCGCTCGCACCTCATGCGCGGCCTGGGGCTGCCGGCGAGCGGCTTCTTCCGCTCGTTCTTGGAGTTCCACGGCCTTCAACCGCACCACCTCACTCCGAATACGGTGGTGTTGCTCTCTGCCTTCGCCACTCTGTGCGAAGGTTTCCTCGGTGTTCTCCCCACCATCGAGCTGTGGGGAGAATTCTTCTCTTCTAAGCTCGGTACGCACGTCGCCGGTGTACCGGCTCAGTGCGGCGCCTACATCGCGGTGCGGCGCTCGACGGCCGACAACCCATTTCCTCCCATCACGCTGATCAAGTCGGTGAAGATGTGGCAGCGCTCATACTTCTACGTGAAGAACCTCGCCTCCGACAGCGACTGGGTCAACCTGCCACCTTACAACGCCGCCCCCCTAACTGGGAGGCTCCCCATCTGGTCTCACCGAGTCAAGACGCTGAAACCCACCGGAGCCGCCGCCGTAGCGCGACTCCGAGTCTTGACGCAGTCGGAGGGTCTCGTCGGGGCCGACTTGCTGGCCGCCTTCATGGCGCGCCGAGTTCTCCCGCTCCAAGGCCGGCCTCACCTGATCTGTCAGATGAGCGGCCTCCGAGACCCAAGTCGGATGAGCACCAAGGAGATGCCCTGCAAGGAGGTGGCGAACTTCGTGAACCATATCGTGCACTGCGAGTTCGAGGAGGACAGGCAGTTCGGCAAGGAGCCGTACTCGCGCGACAACCCCCCACCAGTGGTAAGTCGCGTCCCCCTATTGTTTTGTCTTCTTTGCGGCCGGCTCCGGCTTCTGACTCTTGTCGGTTTCTTCTGAGCTAGAATCCCCTTATGCAGCCTACAGCCAGCGCCACGAGACAGCCCCGCGAGTATGTTCCCGATCGTGCGAAGAGCGACGTCGACGACCCCGACTTGGGGGCAGCGGTGATGGAAGCCGACGCTGAAGGCGGGGGAGAAGGAACAGAAGGCGACTTCAGGCCCTCGGCCACCTTCACTGACTGGCCTAATGACGACGCCGAAGGGGAGGTCGCCCCGCGCCACCAGCGGAAGGTCGGCTCGTCGGGCGCCGGCTCCTCCGCCGGCCTGGCTGGCCAAGGCGGCGCGAAGAGGTGTCACGCCAGGCCGAGTGCGCCCGGCGGCAAATTGAAGAAGCTCAAGGGGGCGGCCGCCGTGACCAAACGGGAGGAGGCGGCCGCGAAGGCCAACCGCTTCCGTAGGGAAGTGAGAAGGCCGCCGCTAGTCTTTGCGTAAGTTTTTACGCTTTTTTATTTTCCTTCGGTGAATCTTGTCCGAGTCTTCTTTTATACTCCTCCCATTCTTCTTCAGGGCCCCTCTTTCCCTTGAGAGAGTCGCCGTCCCCTCCGTCATGGGGTCGGCAGAGACGTCCGCCAATACTCGGCGGGCCGACCCCGCCGCCGACCTCCGAGAGGCGACGGAGCGAAATGCGCGGGAGAAGCGTGAGTAGGAGGAGGCCGAACGTCTGGAGAAGGCGGAGGCCGACAGGGCGGCCGCCTCCACCCAGAAGAAGCTGGAGGATGCCGAAGCCGCCCTTGCGGCGAGATGGCGTGCCGAGGAGGCCGCGCGTCACCGATCGGCGATGCTCATCCCCCCACTGTCGTCTGCACCGCCGCCTCCGGAGTTCACGGGGCAGACCGGAGAGGCCGGCACCGCGAACCCCGTCGTGGAGAAGGAGAGCGGCGAGGCTTCTATGTCGGACACTCTCGTGCCGCCACCGCCGCCTCCACCGCCGTCTGGGAGACCGCACGACAAACAGCCGATGGGTCCGTCAGAGCCGCCGGTCACGAACGAGGCCAAGGCGCGGCTGCTTCTCCAAGTCGCCTTGCCGGTGCGCCGCCGTCTTGAGAGGGCGACCTCGGCGCCGCGACCTCGGGAGACCGGCGCCGCCAGCTCGGCAGCCCTAGACGCTGAGGCAACAAGCACCATGCCCATCGGGTGGTTGCGTGGAGGCGGCACTGGGCCGCTAAATCAAGCGCTTCTGGACGTTCAAGCGAAGCTGCGCGCTGAAGGCGACGCCCTTCAAACTAGCACCAAGGCGCTTCTGGCAGCACGGACGGCCGTCCGAGTACGTTTCCTTCTTCTTTTTGATTCTTGTTTTTCTCTGTGGGGGCGCGCCAGCGCACCCACTGGGTGTAGTCCCCGAGTTCCGGGCTGGCTGCTGAGAAAGCGGTTCGGAACTCCCTCTGGCGAGTTCCAAATACTAACTTTGTCTTTAATAACTTATTGCAGGAGTATCACAACCTCCGCGCCACTGCCTTCAACCGCAATGTTGAGGAGTTGAGCAAGCGGCCTGCTGACTTTTCAGAAAGCCGGAGTAAGTTCTTCTTCTTCGCGGAGGCGCGCTGACGCACCCGCGGGCTGTAGTCCCCGAGATTCGGGCCGACTGCTGAGCAGTCGGGCCGGATCTTCCCGGCGATCTTCTTTGCTGACGACTTATATGTTAGGAGCCAATGCCGCTCTTCAGGAGCAGCTAGGCGAGGCCAATACCGCCCGGCGTGCCAAGGAAAAGGAGTGTGGCAAGCTTGCCGTGGAGCGCGACCTGCTGGCGGCGCAGCTGGCCGAGCAGAAGGAGCTGCTCAAGAAGGCGCAGGACGAGGCCGGGAAGAAGGAGGCCGCTCTCCTGGACGAGTTTGAGAGCGAGCGCTCCTCCTGGACTGACAGGGAGGCGATGCTGACCTCCGGCTTCCACGAGATCGAGGATATCGTTGATGGTAAGTTTCTTTCGTTTCTTCGGGCTTCTGACTATGTGTTAGGCCGACTTCTGATTTTTCGACTTGCTTCTTTTTTGTCTTGGCAGACTTCTTCCCTGGTCACTCGCAGGCAGTCCCTCTTGCCATCGAGGCTGCTCGTGACGCGCGAAGGGCAAACGGTGAGGATATTGCCGCGAATGCCCCCCGAACCATCGATGAGCAGCTTCTGAGCATTGAAGCCCGTCTTCGTCAGGCTCACCGGCTGATGCGCCGGCTTCAGCGTGCCGGCGCCCAGGCGGTTGCTGCCCTGTGGCCAGGCACGCCGGCTCTGTGCACCGCCAGCCGAACTGCCGATTGGCTGGAGGTCGCTGCCGGCCGTCTTGAGGCCTGGAAGGGCTCCTCGGCCCGGGCCGGAGCGCGTCGGGCCTTAGAGTTCGTCAAGGCGTGGTATCCAGGGCTGGACCTGGACCGTCTGGCCGCGTTCCGGTCAGAAGCCCAGGCCGAGTTGGAGGCCATGGAGGGCGCCCTTATCGAGCGTGCGGCGGCCATCGCCGAGTACACGGACACCAGTGTCTTCGTCCCTGAGTGGGCTGAAGGCGGCGAGGAAGTGCCGCCAGAGTGGTTCGGGATGAACCCGAAGTATGGCGAGGACTCGGCGGAGGACGAGGCGGAGGACGAAGGCGAGGCGGAGGTGCCAGAAGACGGAGCAGGCGGCCAGCCTCACCTCGACCGCGCCTCCAGCAACGAGCCGCGTCGAGAGAAGGCGATTGCCGCCGGAGGCGATCAAACCGAGACCGCCCAGCCGACTGCCCCGGCGCTTGACACCGCTGTCTCCTCCGATCCTCCGATCCCAGATGCCGCCTCCTAGGCTGCCTTTTTCGCCTCTGCTTGTTTGTCTTAGTAATCTTTTGAAAACTTTGTTAGATTCGAACAATTCCACCCGCGGGGTGTATCTTGAACTTCTATTCGAAGATTCGGCCAAGGGCCTATGTAAATATTTATCTGATTTCCGTCTTTCCTTGCTTACTGCACTTTAGGCTTTTCCCATTGCCGCCTTCCTTTAGTCGCTGCCTTGCCAGTCGGACAGCCGCTCTACGGACTGTCGCTGGGTCAAGTGCTTGGCTACTTCGGGAAGGCAAGTACTTGGCCGTTTAGAGTTTCTTTAGCAAGTCTGATAGAAAGCGACAGGCCGACTACCCAAGAGTCGGCCATCCTTGATAGAGGCTAATAAAGACGGCGACCGGCTACTCATGAGTCGGCTTTCTACTTCAGAAATGCTGGAGGCCGTCTTACGCTATGTTCGTGCTTTAGGTCCTTAGCCATTTTTCGTGTGGGCGCCCATTCTTCCTCACTCCTGCCCGCCTCACAGTCGCTCTTCGAGCTGCGGCTTTTCTAGGAGGCGGATTGGGCACCGCGCACTACTTGTCTGACTACGGGAAGCTCCTCATAGCGCAAGGCGGCGAGTCCCTGGGCCGACTAGTCTGGCCCGGTGCCAAGCGGCTTGTAATGAAAGTAATGTACTCGAAGGCATAATTCTTATCATATAGATAACAAAAAGGGCAGTCCCCGAGCTCGTCTCGAGGGGCCAAAAGTCTTAGTACTTTAATACAAAGGGGTAGTGTGATACATACTGCATCAACTGTAAAATCTTCGAAGAAGATTTGCATTCCACGGGCGCTCTGTCTCTTTGCCTGTTCTAAACTTGTCATCAATGCGGCCCATGGTCACTTCTGGCCCGTTAATAGTCCGCTAAGTAATTGGGCCGAATTACGGCCCGGTGTATTTCCGGCCTGTTAAAGGTCCGGCTTCATTTGGGCCCATTTACATGCCATCAAAACTTTCGGCCCATAAACGACCGTGCAGGATTTGGGTCATATTCGACCATGTCTGTCATTCGGCCTATTAGAGGCCCACTATAGATTTGGCCCACTTTCGGCCTGTTGTCATTTTCGGCCCGTTAACGTCGGACGTAAACCATGGGCCATATGTGGCCCAACGTCATATCGGGCCCATTAATGGCCCATATAAAAATGACGATAATCTAGCCCGACCGAAGTTCCGGCCTGTTAAAGGCCCGTGTATTAGGTCGACGCATTTATGGCCCGTCTGAATTTCGTCCTGTCAAATATCCGCATCGTAAATGGGCCGCCATTTCGGCCTACTAAGTCCAGTGGGTTATTTGGCACAATCAGGGCCCAATTTCACTTTCGGTCTATTAAAGGCCCATGTTTTTTATGGGCTCGACATATTTATACCTGTAAACGGCCTACTTTTACTGAGGGCCCAAATTATGTTTAGGCCTGTTAAAGGCCCACTATGGGCACAGGCCTACCAGAAAAATTTGAAAGCTTATGCTAATTTAAGCCCAGATATTTTTAGTGGGCTACATGCCAATTTCGGCCCGTAATCGTTTTTAGCCCAATTGGAATGGGCCCAACGAATGTTGGCATGTTGGGCTCCTACGAAGCTTTCGTCCAAATACATTACTAAGACAAACCTACACCATACAAAAATAGCGTCATAATTACTGTAGCTTGTGGCAGCATAATAAATGTTGTATCACAACAAAATAAATTCCAATCATACAACAAAAGGCTTGTTAGCATAAAGTTTACAGTCCTTCCAGATAAAAGCACCATCAGATGTATAGAAGCACAGACCATTTGACCTGAGTGCTAATGTTTCAGGCTGTAGAATCTGATGGAGCAGCACGATCTCCACCTTTTTCCGCCATTGCTCTTCATCAACGAAGTGAATGTCTGATAGTCTGGTTTCAAAACCATTCATATCTTGACGGCATTTCTCAACCACTATTCCTGTTTCCAAAACAACGTCCATTAGGGACTGGACTTGTGTCTGGAGCACAGATATATTACTCTGTCTAGCATGAAGATTTTGTTAAGTAGGCGATTTGGACGAGATTACCTTGACAACCAACCTAGAATTACGCAGGAAGGTGCTTTTTGCACTGTTAGTGGAGAGATACTGACGCACTGCAGCAAGAGGTGACATTGTGCCTGTAGTAGCCTCGTCACCTTCAGGTGGTTGTGGATGTTCAATCATTTGTTCCATAGCTTCCTGAAAGTTTGAACTTGTAGATTAGTGTACTAGTCAGTTACTAATGAGACAAAAACAAACAAAGTAGGTTAAACGTTTATACATAACTTATTTTGGTGAACTACTGTAATACATTAGCATGTATTGTAGTGCCAACTACATAATAAAATCACTTTCGGAACATATGTCCATGTAGCATGCCTACTGTATTGTCTATTTCCTCACATTCGTTGACATCTAAGGATAAAGAGACATGGTTTAAAGTAGGATGAACATAGTATGACATCATTCATATCATGGGCAAACAGATATAAAACAAACATGCTATTTTATCATTGTGTGTGCACGTGAACATAACAACTAGATTACAGATCAAGACCAAAAGAATATCCTTCATCTCTTTTAAACCATGTAAGGTGAAATGATACGTTAAGACAACTGTGTATAAAAGTGAATAGAGTAACTGACTTTGCCTGCAAACCAAGTAGTTAAATGACACATCATAGTACCAATCAGTTCAAGGCAGGAGGAGTAAGGACTTACAACAGTGGGTTGAACTGGTGTGCTCATGCCCTTCATCTTGCTAGTGTGGCAATCCTTGAAGATTTGCACTGCATTTGGTTCAGGTTCTTTTTGGTCCGCACGGGCTTTCTGCTGTATTTGGAACTGTTGGAAATATGCCCTAGAGGCAATAATAAAAGTATTATTATTATATTTCCTTGTTCATGATAATTGTCTTTTATTCATGCTATAACTGTATTATCCGGAAATCGTAATACACGTGTGAATACATAGACCACAATATGTCCCTAGTGAGCCTCTAGTTGACTAGCTCGTTGTGATCAACAGATAGTCATGGTTTCCTGGCTATGGACATTGGATGTCGTTGATAACGGGATCACATCATTAGGAGAATGATGTGATGGACAAGACCCAATCCTAAGACTAGCACAAAAGATGGTGTAGTTCATTTGCTAGAGCTTTGCCAATGTCAAGTATCTCTTCCTTCGACCATGAGAGCGTGTAACTCCTGGATACCGTAGGAGTGCTTTGGGTGTATCAAACGTCACAACGTAACTGGGTGACTATAAAGGTGCACTACAGGTATCTCCGAAAGTATCTATTGTTTTATGCGGATCGAGACTGGGATTTGTCACTCCGTGTAAACGGAGAGGTATCTCTAGGCCCACTCGGTAGGACATCATCATATGCGCAATGTGACCAAGGAGTTGATCACGGGATGATGTGTTACGGAACGAGTAAAGTGACTTGCCGGTTACCAGATTGAACAAGGTATTGGATACCGACGATCGAATCTCGGGCAAGTAACATACCGATAGACAAAGGGAATTGAATACGGGATTGATTAAGTCCTTGACATCGTGGTTCATCCGATGAGATCATTGTGGAACATGTCGGAGCCATCATGGGTATCCAGATCCCACTGTTGGTTATTGACCGGAGAACGTCTCGGTCATGTCTACATGTCTCCCGAACCCGTAGGGTCTACACACTTAAGGTTCGATGACGCTAGGGTTATAAAGGAAGTTTGTATGTGGTTACCGAATGTTGTTCGGAGTCCCGGATGAGATCCCGGACGTCACGAGGAGTTCCGGAATGGTCCGGAGGTAAAGATTTATACATGGGAAGTCCTATTTTGGCCACCGGAAAATGTTCGGGATTTTTCGGTATTGTACCGGGAAGGTTCTAGAAGGTTCCGGAGTGGGGCCCACCTGCATGGTGGGACCCACATGGACGTGGGTAGTGGGGGCAAGGCCCCACACCCCTGGTCAAGGCGCACCAAGATCCCCCCTTAGAAGGAATAAGATCATATCCCGAAGGGATAAGATCAAGATCCCTAAAAAGGGGGGATAACAATTGGTGGGGAAGGAAATAATGAGATTTCTTTCCTCCCACCTTGGCCAACGCCCCAATGGACTTGGAGGGCACGAAACCAGCCCCTCCACCCCTATATATAGTGGGGAGGCCCATGGGAGCTATACACGAAGTTCTGGCACAGCCCTACCTCTCTTCCTACTCCTCCTCTCCCATGGTGCTTGGCGAAGTCCTGCTGGATTGCCACGCTCCTCCACCACCACCACGCCGTTGTGCTGCTGTTGGATGGAGTCTTCCTCAACCTCTCCCTCTCTCCTTGCTGGATCAAGGCGTGGGAGACGTCACCGGGCTGTACGTGTGTTGAACGCGGAGCTGCCGTCCGTTCGGCACTAGGATAATCGGTGATTTGAATCACGACGAGTACGACTCCATCAACCCCGTTCACTTGAACGCTTCCGCTTAGCGATCTACAAGGGTATGTAGATGCACTCTCTTTCTACTCGTTGCTGGTCTCTCCATAGATAGATCTTGGTGACACATAGGAAAATTTTGAATTTCTGCTACGTTCCCCAACAGTGGCATCATGAGCTAGGTCTATTGCGTAGATTCTTTGCACGAGTAGAACACAAAGTAGTTGTGGGCGTTGATGTTGTTCAATATGCTTACCGTTACTAGTCCAATCTTGTTTCGACGGTATTGTGGGATGAACCCGGACCGACCTTACACGTACTCTTACGTGAGACAGGTTCCACCGATTGACATGCACTTGGTGCATAAGGTGGCTAGCGGGTGCCAGTCTCTCCCACTTTAGTCGGAACGGATTCGATGAAAAGGGTCCTTATGAAGGGTAAATAGCAATTGGAATATCACGTTGTGGTCTTGTGTAGGTAAGAAACGTTCTTGCTAGAAACCCATAGCAGCCACGTAAAACATGCAACAACAATTAGTGGATGTCTAACTTGTTTTTGCAGGGTATGCTATGTGATGTGATATGGCCAAGAAGAATGTGATGAATGATATGTGATGTATGAGATTGATCATGTTCTTGTAATAGGATTCACGACTTGCATGTCGATGAGTATGACAACCGGCAGGAGCCATAGGAGTTGTCTTTATTTATTGTATGACCTGCGTGTCATTGAAGAACGCCATGTAAACTACTTTACTTTATTGCTAAACGCGTTAGTCATAGAAGTAGAAGTAGTCGTTGGCGTGACAACTTCATGAAGACACGATGATGGAGATCATGATGATGGAGATCATGGTGTCGTGCCGGTGACGATGATGATCATGGAGCCCCGAAGATGAAGATCAAAAGGAGCAAAATGATATTGGCCATATCATGTCACTATTTGATTGCATGTGATGTTTATCATGTTTATGCATCTTGTTTGCTTAGGATGACGGTAGTAAATAAGATGATCCCTTAAAAAATTTCAAGAAGTGTTCTCCCCTAACTGTGCACCGTTGCTACAGTTCGTCGCTTCTAAGCACCACGTGATGATCGGGTGTGATGGATTCTTACGTTCACATACAACGGGTGTAAGACAGTTTTACACAGCGAAAACACTTAGGGTTAACTTGACGAGCCTAGCATGTGCAGACATGGCCTCGGAACACGGAGACCGAAAGGTCGAGCATGAGTCGTATGGTAGATACGATCAACATGAAGATGTTCACCGATGATGACTAGTCCGTCTCACGTGATGATCGGACACGGCCTAGTTGACTCGGATCATGTGATCACTTAGATGACCAGAGGGATGTCTATCTAAGTGGGAGTTCATAAGATGAACTTAATTATCCTGAACATAGTCAAAAGACCTTTTGCAAATTATGTCGTAAGCTCGCGCTTTAGTTCCACTGTTTAGATATGTTCCTAGAGAAAATATAGTTGAAAGTTGATAGTAGCAATTATGCGATCAGTAGAAAGCTTATGTCCTTAATGCACCGCTCAGTGTGCTGAACCCCAACGTCGTTTGTCGATGTTGCGAACATCGAACATACACGTTTTGATAACTACGTGATAGTTCAATTAAATGGTTTAAGTAGAGGCACCAAAGACGTTTTCGAAACGTCGCGGAACATATGAGATGTTTCGAGGGCTGAAATTGGGATTTCAGGCTCGTGCCCACGTCAAGAGGTATAAGACCTCCGACGATTTTCTTAGCCTGCAAACTAAGGGAGAAAAGCTCAATCGTTGAGCTTGTGCTCAGATTGTCTGAGCACAACAATCACTTGAATCGAGTGGGAGTTGATCCTCCGGATGAGATAGTGATGTTTCCCCAAAGTCATTGCCACCAAGCTGCTAGAGCTTCGTGATTAACTATAACATATCAGGGATAGATATGATGATCCTTGAAATATTCATGATGTTTGACACCGCGAAAGTAGAAATCAAGAAGGAGCATCAATTGTTGATGGTTGGTGAAACCACTAGTTTCAAGAAGGGCAAGGGAACAAAGGGATACTTCATGAAACGGCAATTCAGCTGCTGCTCTAGTGAAGAAACCCAAGGTTGAACCCAAACCCGAGACTAAGTGCTTCTGTAATAAGGGGAACAACCACTGGAGCAGCATTACCCTAGATACTTGGTAGATGAGAAGGCTGGCAAGGTCGATAGAAGTATATTGGATATACATTATGTTAATGTGTACTTTACTAGTACTCCTAGTAGCACCAGGGTATTGGATACCGGTTCGGTTGCTAAGTGTTAGTAACTCAAAATAAAAGCTACGGAATAAACGGAGACTAGCTAAAGGTGAGCTGACATATATGTTGGAAGTGTTTCCAAGGTTGATATGATCAAGCATCGCACGCTCCCTCTACCACCGAGATTGGTGTTTGCGTTGAGCATAGACATGATTGGATTATGTCTATCGCAATACGGTTATTCATTTAAGGAGAATAATGGTTACTCTATTTTTGAATAATACCTTCAATGGTCTTGCACCTAAAGGAATGGTTTATTGAATCTCGGTCGTAGTGATACACATTTTCATGCCAAAAGATATAAGATAGTAATGATAGTACCACTTACTTGTGGCACTGCCATGTAAGTCATAATGGTATAAAACGCATGAAGAAGCTCCATGTTGATGGATCTTTGGACTCACTCGTTTTTGAAAAGTTTGAGACATGCGAACCATGTCTATTGGTGTATATGCATGAAGAAACTCCATGCAAATGGATCGTTCAGACTCACTTGATTTTGAATCACTTGAGATATGCAAATCATACCACATGGGCAAGATGACTAAAAAGCCTCATTTTCAGTAAGATGGAACAAGATAGCAACTTGTTGGAAGTAACACATTTTGATGTGTGCAGTCGAATGAGTGCTGAGGCATGCAGTGAATATCATTATGTTCTTACTTCACAGATGATTCGAGTAAATGTTGAGTATATTTACTTGCTGAAACACAAGTCTGAATTATTGAATGGTTCAAGTAATTTCAGAGTGAAGTAGCAGATCATTGTGACAAGAGGATAAAATGTCTATGATATGATCATAGAGATGAATATCTGAGTTACGAGTTTTGGCACACAATTAAGACATTGTGGAAATTGTTTCGCAATTAATACCGCCTGGAACACCATAATGTGATGGTGTGTCCGAACATCATAGTTGCACCCTATTGGATATGGTGCGTACCATGATGTCTCTTATCGAATTACCACTATCGTTCATGGGTTAGGCATTAGAGACAACCACATTCACTTTAAATAGGGCACCACATAATTCCGATGAGATGACACCGTATGAATTATGGTTTAGAGAAACCTAAGTTGTCGTTTCTTAAAAGTTTGGGGCTGCGACGCTTATATGAAAAAGTTTCAGGTTGATAAGCTCGAACCCAAAGCGGATAAAATGCATCTTCATAGGAAACCCAAAACAGTTGGGTATACCTCCTAATTCAGATCCGAAAGCAATATGGATTGTTTCTAGAATCGGGTCCTTTCTCGAGGAAAAGTTTCTCTCGAAAGAATTGAGTGGGAGGATGGTGGAGACTTGATGAGGTTATTGAACCGTCTCTTCAACTAGTGTGTGACAGGGCACAGGGAGTTGTTCCTGTGGCACCTACACCAATTCAAGTGGAAGCTTATGATATTGATCATGAAACTTCGGATCAAGTCACTCCCAAACCTCGTAGGATGACAAGGATGCGTACTACTTCAGAGTGCTACGTAATCCTGTCTTGAGGGTCATGTTGCTAGACAACAATGAACCTACGAGCTATGGAGAAGTGATGGTGGGCCCGGATTCCGATAAATGGCTTGAGGCCACAAAATCCGAGAGAGGATCCATGTATGAAAACAAAGTGTAGACTTTGGCAGAACGGCTCGATGGTCGTAAGGCTAATGAGTACAGATGGATTTCAAAAGGAAGACGGACAATGATGGTAAATGTCACCATTAAGAAAGCTCGACTTGTCGTTAAGATGTTTTCCGACAAGTTCAAGGAGTTGACTACGATGAGATTTTCTCACTCGTAGCGATGCTAAGAGTCTGTTGGAATTATATTAGCGATTACTGCATTATTTATGAAATCTTGCAGATAGGATGTCAAAACATTGTTTCCTCGACGATTTTAATGAGGAAAGGTTGTATGTGATACAACCGGAAGGTTTTGTCAATCCCGAAAGATGCTAATAAGTATGCAAAGCTCCAGCAATCCTTCTAAGGACTGGAGTGAGCATCTCGGAGTTGGAATGTATGCTTTGATGATGATCAAAAATTTTGGGTTTGTACAAAGTTTATGAGAAACTTGTATTTCCAAAGAAGTGAGTGGCAGCACTATAGAATTTCTGATGAGTATATGTTGTTGACATATTGTTGATCAGAAATGACATAGAATTTCTGGAAAGCATATAGGGTTATTTTGAAAGTGTTTTTCAATGGAAAGCCTGGATTAAGCTACTTGAACATTGAGCATCAAGATCTATAAGGATAGATCAAAATGCTTAATAATACTTTCAAATGAGCACATACCTTGACATGATCTTGAAGGTGTTCAAGATGGACCAGTCAAAGAAGGAGTTCTTTCCTGAGTTGTAAGGTACGAAGTTAAGACTTAAAGCTCGACCACGGCAGAATAGAGAGAAAGGACGAAGGTCGTCCCCTATGCTTAAGAGGTAGGCTCTTCAGTATGCTATGCTGTGTACCGCACCTGAAGTGTGCCTTGCATGAGTCAGTCAAGGGGCACAAGAGTGATCCAAGAATGGCTCACAGGACAGCGGTCAAAGTTATCCTTAGTAACTAGTGGACTAAGGAATTTTCTCGATTATGGAGGTGGTAAAAGAGTTCGTCGTAAAGGTTACGACGATGCAAGCTTGACACCTATCCGGATTGCTCTGAGTAGAGAGACCGGATACATATAATGGAGCAATAATTTAGAATAGCTCCAAGTAGAACAGTTGTTTGGAATAGCTCCAAATAGAGCATGGTAGCTGCATCTAGGAGATGACATAGAGATTTGTAAAGCACACACGGATCTGAAAGGTTCAGACCCGTTGACTAAAACCTCTCTCACAAGCAACATGATCAAACATAAAACTCATTGAGTGTTAATCACATAGTGATGTGAACTAGACTACTGACTCTAGTAAACTCTTGGGTATTAGTCACATGGCGATGTGACCTGTGAGTGTTAATCACATGGCGATGTGAACTAGATTATTGACTCTAGTGCAAGTGGGAGACTGTTGGAAATATGCCCTAGAGGCAATAATAAAAGTATTATTATTATATTTCCTTGTTCATGATAATTGTCTTTAATTCATGCTATAACTGTATTATCCGGAAATCGTAATACACGTGTGAATACATAGACCACAATATGTCCCTAGTGAGCCTCTAGTTGACTAGCTCGTTGTGATCAACAGATAGTCATGGTTTCCTGGCTATGGACATTGGATGTCGTTGATAATGGGATCACGTCATTAGGAGAATGATGTGATGGACAAGACCCAATCCTAAGACTAGCACAAAAGATCGTGTAGTTCATTTGCTAGAGCTTTGCCAATGTCAAGTATCTCTTCCTTCGACCATGAGAGCGTGTAACTCCTGGATACCATAGGAGTGCCTTGGGTGTATCAAACGTCACAACGTAACTGGGTGACTATAAAGGTGCACTACAGGTATCTCCGAAAGTATCTATTGTTTTATGCGGATCGAGACTGGGATTTGTCACTCCGTGTAAACGGAGAGGTATCTCTGGGCCCACTCGGTAGGACATCATCATATGCGCAATGTGACCAAGGAGTTGATCACGGGATGATGTGTTACGGAACGAGTAAAGTGACTTGCCGGTGACGAGATTGAACAAGGTATTGGATACCGACGATCGAATCTCAGGCAAGTAACATACCGATAGACAAAGGGAATTGAATACGGGATTGATTAAGTCCTTGACATCGTGGTTCATCCGATGAGATCATCGTGGAACATGTGGGAGCCATCATGGGTATCCAGATCCCGCTGTTGGTTATTGACCGGAGAACGTCTCGGTCATGTCTACATGTCTCACGAACCCGTAGGGTCTACACACTTAAGGTTCGATGACGCTAGGGTTATAAAGGAAGTTTGTATGTGGTTACCGAATGTTGTTCGGAGTCCCGGATGAGATCCCGGGCGTCACGAGGAGTTCCGGAATGGTCCGGAGGTAAAGATTTATATATGGGAAGTCCTATTTTGGCCACCGGAAAATGTTCGGGATTTTTCGGTATTGTACCGGGAAGGTTCTAGAAGGTTCCGGAGTGGGGCCCACCTGCATGGGGGGACCCACATGGACGTGGGTAGTGGGGGCAAGGCCCCACACCCCTGGTCAAGGCGCACCAAGATCCCCCCTTAGAAGGAATAAGATCATATCCCGAAGGGATAAGATCAAGATCCCTAAAAAGGGGGGATAACAATCGGTGGGGAAGGAAATAATGAGATTTCTTTCCTCCCACCTTGGCCAACGCCCCAATGGACTTGGAGGGCAAGAAACCAGCCCCTCCACCCCTATATATAGTGGGGAGGCGCATGGGAGCTATACACGAGGTTCTGGCACAGCCCTACCTCTCTTCCTACTCCTCCTCTCCCATGGTGCTTGGCGAAGCCCTGCTGGATTGCCACGCTCCTCCACCACCACCACGCCGTTGTGCTGCTGTTGGATGGAGTCTTCCTCAACCTCTCCCTCTCTCCTTGCTGGATCAAGGCGTGGGAGATGTCACCGGGCTGTACGTGTGTTGAACGCGGAGGTGCCGTGCGTTCGGCACTAGGATCATCGGTGATTTGAATCACGACGAGTACGACTCCATCAACCCCGTTCACTTGAATGCTTCCGCTTAGCGATCTACAAGGGTATGTAGATGCACTCTCTTTCTACTCGTTGCTGGTCTCTCCATAGATAGATCTGGGTGACACGTAGGAAAATTTTGAATTTCTGCTACGTTCCCCAACAGGAACAAGTCAATATAGATACGATAATATGGCACACAAAAAATAAGGAAGTAGCAGCTATTTACAAGAGCCTCGCAATGTGCAATATAGCTACGAGATCCTGTTGTCTGTTGGAATTTCACTTTAGAACGGTTGGTTTTGTTCTTCAAACAGTTAGCCTAGAAGAAGATACGCTTGTCAGGCACATACATAAATACAAGTTCAATATGTGGTCATATCAAAAACATATAGCCTACCTGATACTTTGGATCGGACCAGTGTTTAACGAGGGCTGTCTAGTCTTCATCTGTAATATATTCCACTGGAGATGTTTGGGCGATTTCATTATTAGCCTTGCCATCAAAGTGAGATTTTCTAAGGTGGTACCGATACTGTCGCAGAGCAGACTGAAAAACATGAGTGCATGCTTGTTTAGTTGCATCATCTTTCGGATCCAACTTGAACCTTATCTGTTGAAAAAAGAATGTGAGTCTTATTAGGAGGAAGCTAGAAAGTATGGGACAGAGCAAGACAATATTACTAATTGGGATGAATAACATTACTTACAGATAAATGGTCAAGGAAGGTGTTAAACTGGGTATTGTCTTTCTCATTCATGTACTAGATCCACGTTGGTGTTGATGCTCATGAGGTTCATCTGATCTTGCCAAGTCCTGTTGTGTCAACAGTGCTTCGGAAGTAGTGTTAGGTGTGAAGGCAGCTTGGGAACTGGCCAGTTCCGGAGCAAACGAATGAGTAACTGGTTGAGATGTTGGTACAGTTGAAGCGGATGCTGCAGCGAGTGGAGCAGGTGATACTGTGTTTGTAGATTTAGCCGGTGGACTTGGACCTTCTACTGCACTATAAGTACCAGCAGAATCTCGACGGCAGAGCCTTTTCCGTTTCACCCGACGAGTAACAGCACTCCCTACTATATTATTTTCCTTGCTCTTTTTTGACTTTGCCATGTCAAGCTGTACCCACAACACAAAAGAATAAAATCACTCTTCAGAACTCATTGATGCATGATACAGACAAGCAATACTTTGATGTAAGACAACCGTATGAGGATCGAATATGTAAGAAAAACAGGACGGCATGACATATTCATAGCTACGATGTGCAAACTAAGCAGAAGGATTTTCAAGAAAATAGAAGTAATGCAAGCTAGACACCATATGAAAGATGCAACCAATATTACTCTGCCAAGTTAAAAGTGTCTTGTCATAAGTGGCAATTCAAAAAATTAGAAGCAGTACAACATAGAAATCAATGCAAGATGCAACCACTATCAAACTGCCATGTTAAAAGCGTCCAATCATGAGTTACTGATGCGGGATACACAACAGCAGTACTTTGATGTAAGAACATGGTATGATAGATAGATGCAGTGTATTCTAGACACAGAAAGCCATGTCATATGCACATGTATAACGTATAAACTCAGCAGGTGCAATTTAATCAAAATAGAAGAAATACAGGCTAGACAACATATGCAACATGAAACCAATTATCACACTGTCAACTTAGAGCAAGCACCTGCGATGGTGGAGTGCGGAAGATGAACTCATCATGTAGACTTGGGACTTCAACTTCATTAGTAGTAGCAGTGGCAAATCTAGAGAGTCTTTGTTTGCGTCAGTGCGGAGTACTACCAACATCCCCTAACTTACTCTTTTCCTTCCTATTTTCTGATATTGCCTTATGAAGTCAAAACCACAAGAAGATGAATAAAATTAGCTCTATATAACTGGTTGATGCATGATACAGACGAACACTACTTTGATGTAAGGCAAGCGCAGGAGGATTGAATATATACAAAAAAGATAGCATTTCATATTCACACGTACGATAGGAGGATGGAATATGTATGAAAAAACAGTAAGCGGAAGGCATTTCAACAAAATTAGAAGAAATGAAAGCTAGGCACCATATGAACATGCAACCAATATCACTCTATCAGTTAAAAAGTGTCTCGTCGTAAGTACCATTTCAAGAAATTAGAAGCAGTACAAGCTAGAAGACAATGCAAGATGCAACCTACATCATAGTCCCAAGTTAAATGTGTCTTATGGGTAAGTGATCGTTGCAGGTATAAGTTGTAAGCTACGCAGATGCAATTCAACATAATCAGAAGCAATACAAACTAGACATCATACGGAAAACGCAACCACGTATAACAGTTCCAAGTAAGAGCAAGCACCTGTGATGGTGGAGTAGGGGAGATGTGCTCATCGTGTACACGTATGTTCTAGAAACAGGAACACGTGTCATATTCACAGGCATTATGTGTAAAGTAAGCAGATGCAATTCAATTTAGAAGCAACACAAGCTAGACATCATACGCAACATGCAACCACATATAATAGTGTCAAGTTAGAGCAAGCACCTGTGATGGTGGAGTAGGGGAGATGTGCTCATCATCTACACAACTACGTTGACTGTCCAGCCTTGTGTTGTCTGGCGAATCTTGTTGGGAGGATGGCAGAGTAGAATCTGTAGAGACCCCCTGTTTGAGTTGCTCCGAAGGACCACCATCATCCACTGCCGGACTAATTTCCTTCAGCTGTAATGATTTTGCATTGTGAAGTCAAACCGATAAGAAAAAGGAATAAAATTCGCTCTTCAGAACTCATTCATGCATGATACTGACGAACACTACTCGGATGAAAGGCAACACATGATGCAAGGATGGAATATGTATGAAAAACAGGATGGTGTGACATATTCACACCTATGATGTGGTAACTAAGCAGAAGGCATTTCAACAAATTAGAAGCACTGCAAGCTAGACACCATATGAAAGATGCAACCAATATCACTCTACCAAGTTCAAACTGTATGGCGTTTCAACAAATTAGAAGCAGTATATGCTAGAAATCATATGCAAGGCAACCAATATCACAGTGGCGACTTAAAGGTGCCTTATCATAAGTGACTGATGCGAGATATGCAAGAATAGTAGTCTGATGTAGAAATAGGAACACATGTCATATTCACAGGCATTATGTGTAAAGTAAGCAGATGCTATTCAACAAAGTTAGAAGCAATACAAGCTAGACATCATACGCAACATGGAACCACATATAATAGTGCCAAGTTAGAGCAAGCACCTGTGATGGTGGAGTAGGGGAGATGTGCTCATCATCTACACAACTACGTTGACTGTCTAGCCTTGCGTTGTCTTGCGAATCTTGTTGGGAGGATGGCGGAGTAGAATCTGTAGAGAACATTCGTTTCAGTTTCTCGGAAGGACCACCATCATCCAATGCCTTGCCAATTTCCTTCAGCTTTATTGATTTTGCATTGTGAGGTCATACCGACAAGAAAAAGGAATATCATTTGCTCTTCAGAACTCATTCATGCATGATACTGGCGAACACTACTCTGATGAAAGGCAAAATCATGATACGAGGATGGAATATGTACGAAAAAATGGACGGCTTGACATATTCACACCTATTGTCGGTGTCAAAACCGGCGGATCTCGGGTAGGGGGTCCCGAACTGTGTATCTAGGCGGATGGTAACAGGAGACGAGGGACACGATGTTTTTACCCAGGTTCGGGCCCTCTTGATGGAGGTAAAACCCTACGTCCTGCTTGATTAATATTCATGATGTGGGTTACAAGAGTAGATCTACCACGAGATCAAGGAGGCTAAACCCTAGAAGCTAGCCTATGGTATGATTGTTGTTCGTCCTATGGACTAAAGCCATCCGGTTTATATAGACACCGGAGAGGGCTAGGGTTACACAGAGTCGGTTACATTGGTAGGAGATCTACATATCCGTACCGCCAAGCTTGCCTTCCACGCCAAGGAAAGTCCCATCCGGACACGGGACGAAGTCTTCAATCTTCTATCTTCATAGTCTTGGAGTCCGGCCGATGATGATAGTTCAGCTACCCGGACACCCCCTAGTCCGGAACTCAATCAGTAGCCCCTGAACCAGGCTTCAATGACGACGAGTCCGGCGCGCATATTGTCTTCGGCATTGCAAGGCGGGTTCCTCCTCCGAATAATTTACAGAAGATTTTGAACACCAGGATAGTGTCCGGCTCTGCAAAATAAATTCCACATACAACCCTAGAGAGAATAATATTACACAAGTTCAATCTGCTGACGTATTTTGTGGCGTAACATCACACCACTACCAAGCCTTCAAATTGTTTTTATTGTTGCATCTCAGTGCGTTTAGCGAGGCGGTTTCCTTGGCACGTCTTGTTGAAGAAGAGATCGTGTTCCCCTTATTCCGGGATTCCCATCAACACGGACGTGGGCAACCCAACCGCGCCATCAATCGCGACGCTTGGGGGATAAGCGAGTTTTACCAGGCCGGTGGGGACACGTGTTTCTGTCCGCCCATATAAGGGGATAAAGATCCAACCTTTTTACCTGCGCCTTCTTCCTCCTTGGCTTATCCATCTCTGTGAACTCGAGCTCTAGCGCCCAAGCCCGCACATCTCACCTCAACCTTCTCCAAATATGTCCGGAGCGGGAGGCAAGTGGAGGGCCTCCTCCGTCACGGAGGGGCATATCCAGAAGCTGCGCAGCGCCGGATACTTGTCCAGCGACATCGCGCATCGGCTCCCCGAAGAGGGAGAGCTCATCCCCACCCCTAGGCCCCATGAGAGGGTAGTATTCCTTCCCCATTTCCTCCGCGGACTAGGCTTCCCACTTCATCCCTTTGTCCGGGGGCTCATGTTCTACTACAGCCTAGATTTCCATGATCTGGCCCCGAATTTTATTCTCAACATCTCGGCGTTTATCGTCGTGTGCGAGGCCTTCCTCTGCATCCAGCCCCACTTCGGCTTGTGGCTCAAGACCTTCAGTGTCAAGCCGAAGGTTGTGAAGGGCAGCCAAGCGGCGTGCGGAGGCGCCATGGTGGGCAGGATGTCCCACGTTACGTGGCTGGAGGGCACCTTTGTGGAAACCATCAAGGGGTGGCAATCGGGGTGGTTCTATATCACCGAGCCGCGTGATCCCGAATGGGCAGTGGCCCCCGAATTCAGATCCGGCATCCCCACACGGCTCACCTCCTGGAAAGAGAGCGGCCGGATTTGGGGCGATTCGGAGGAGCTGACCGGACTCCAAGCCTGCGTCCAAAAGCTGGTGGACAAGAAGCTCAAGCTTGTCAACGTAGTCCAGGTCATGCTCATCCGCCAGATTCTCCCATGCCAACGACGGGGTTTCAATATGTGGGAGTTCGATCCGGCGCAGCACCAGACTTTGAATGGGCTCTTCGACACTACGTACGAAGAGGTCTGGAAGGTGCTGTTCAAGGGCGCCGAGGCTCCCGCATCCGCTACCGAAGATCGCGGATTCAGCTCGCAGCGTCCAGCTGACGAGGTAAGTGATATTGTCCTTTACGGGACGCTTGTTAATCATAGATTGACTCTATGCGGGATCTAAACTCCCTTTCCTTTGACAGGGCTGGCTGAAGAAGGCCGCACAGGCTATCTGTCTGGCCCCATTGCCAGAGGACCCAACTGACGCCCGCCTAACAGGGCTGCTGGCTCCGGCACCCCACGTGGTGCCGGAGAAGAAGGCCAAGAAGAAGGCCACAGGGACTCGGAAGAGTTCCTGTTTTCAGGTGCTATTGGACGATGAATCCGAGGCCGACTCCTCCCACCAAGGCGAGGAGGAGAAGAAGAAAGCCTCTCCCCCAGTGGGGGGAGGCAAGAAAAGGAAGGCCTCTCCAACAAGGGAGGCCGAAGGGTCCAAGAGGGAAAAAACTCTTCCCCCGGACTGTTCCGCCAACACCAGTGACGACGACGAGGACTGGCCTCCATGGGCCAAGCCCCTGGCGAGATCGTAAGTATCCGAACTCCCGAATAACTTCAAGGTTTTCGTTTTCCGTCACATTATGTCTTTCTAATGCCGCATACAACCCTGCAGTCCGCCTAAGGATGATCTCCCCACTTCGTCGAGTGGGTCCTTAAGGGCGTCGGATATGGATTCTCTTCCGACTGCCTCCACCCCCCATGATGCGGACGATGCTGAGGTGGGATCCTAGGAAGGGACCAACCAGGAGGAGAGGGCCCCAGAGGTGTCGCAGGACAACCTCCCAGACTTTGTACCGGACTCAGCCCCGGAACCCATAGTGGCTCCGGAGTCCGGCGGGCGACCCCTTTGGAAGAAGGGCAAGATCGTGACGCCGGCTGCCTCCGTCCAACCGGAGGTGCTGGATAATTTGCTGGAGGCGCTCAACGGCGCCTCCATCGAAGAGGCACACCGCACTGTTATGAGTGCGATGATTCAGAAGGTTCAGCTCGCCAAAAGCGGGCTGACCGAAGCCTGCAGCAGCCTTCTAACAGGCTTTGAGGTAAGAATTTAAATATATGTAAAATGGTATCACATAGACAGTAGCCCCTGATGCTCGGTTCGGTGTTCAGAAAGAAAAGCCGGACTGAGGATCTTTAGAAAGATAAATGCAGGAGTCATGAAAATATGTCAATATGGGATTGCAGGCTGCGCTGCTGACCTCTGTCGCACTGACTGCGGAGGTCGAAACTTTGAAGGAAAACCTCAAGCGGTCCGAGAACGAGCTCGGCCATGCCAAGAAGCAGCTCGAGGAAAAAGAAGGTGAGTAATACCTTATGAAAATTGTACCTTACAGAAAAGGATTTGGTTGCAAGAAAAATGACAAGTATAACTGGGGTATTGCAGGGTCCACTAACAAGGTGGCGACCCTGAAGGAGGCGGTGGCCGCGGCCGAACGCAATGCGGCTGTGGAGCGCACCGAGCGAGAGAAACAGGAGGCGTGAGTGGCGGTGGTACAACAAGAGCTCCAGGATCTCGTGAAGAAACACGAGAGCCTGGAGCGTGACTCAAAGACTCGAGAGTCTGAGCTTGCAACGGCTCTTGAGAGTGCCAAAGCCGCTAAGGCCGAAGCCTACAGGGCCCTCCAGGAGATAGAGGCGGTGAAGAAAACAGCAGTGGGTAAGGCATTTTCCATGCAAAGTAAGCATGTGAGTGTTAATTACATGTTGCTTATCCGAATTGGGAGCTCTCCAGGAGCGTTCGCAGATCTTCCCCGCAGCGTGTCCGATGCTGCCGCGTTCTACCGGGCCGAGGAGGGGAGCTCAACGGAGAAGGTCTTCTGGTCTCAGTATGCTGAGGCTGGACATCCAGTGCCCCTTAGCGACCAGCTGAAGCAGCTGGTCGAGCTCCACAAGGCGGCCGAACAGGCCATGAAGGGCCTCATAGTTCGGTTGTGGCCTAAGGAGGCTATGCCTGGGAGCTACTTCGGCCTGGTGCGGCGGCTGGTGGACGCTGCCCGTGGGTTGAAGTTATCAAGCACTCCGCCTGTATCGAGGGTGCGCGTCGGGCCCTTGCCCGCGCAAAGGTGCACTGGGGCAAGATGGATGCCCAGAAGCTTGTGACGGACCCCCCCCCCCAGAGGGCAAGGAGCATCGCACGCCCGAGATGTATTATAGGATTGTGCTGAAGGGCGCCCGCACTATTGCGGGTGAGTGCTCCAAAGATGTAATATTTGAGTAGACTCACATTTTGTTATCCTGTGCGCTGAAAACTTGTTCATATGCGCTAAGCAACGCTTGTTAATTTAAAATATTACCTTCTGTGCGGCTGTTTATCAAATCTGAGAGATGGCAAGTCGTCGGCTTCAGCCCCCATGCCACGAGTGCTGGGGTGTTCGGGATAAACTCGAGCGCTCTTGTTCCCATGTTTGGGTCCATCTAGGGAGGCGCTCGACACAACGAACAAGGCAACCGGACTTATAATGCTTGAACACTCTCACTTAGCCATAGAATTCTATAATCTTAAATTTCGGCGAAGCCTCTAGTTTTCGGAAGGCCGAATTTGGGGCGCTATCCATGCCTTGACCGGACAGAATCCGGCTCCTCGCTCGAAGCGGCATAAGTCTTTAGGGACTCTCAAAGAACCTCTCGAACAGCGACCAGCTCTCGCATCATCATGACGGTCAGTTTTAGCTTTCTCCACTGAGGCGTTAACCCAGCTCAACTGGGGCGCAATCGCAGTGGTTCTCCCAGTGCTACCTTAGCCGATAAAACGGAACGTAAGGTACCAAAACATGGGAGCCGGGCAAACCCAACTATTGACCCAAGAACATGATTCGGAGCCGATGCATATAATGCTATAAGTTCGGGGTGCCGCACTTGTGAAAGTGTTCGGACTTATCACACCATAACGCGGGAAACATAAGCCCCTGGTGTATTTAGCCGTACCAAAACGTACGGATGCAACATGTCATAGATGAACATATGTGTAAGAAAGAAATGCGATTAGAAGCAAAAATGTGCTGCATTGCTTTATTCAAATAAAAACTGCTGTAAGTGCAGGACGATACAAGTGGTGCGGTAAGCAAGGGATGGGACTGTTTAACATGTCCCCCTCCAGGGGTAGGCTACGGAATAATGCATAAAACAGATTTAATGCTCATAATGGAGACCACCTAGATTTTCGTTGTAGCCTTTCTCCTTCCCTGGCTGTTGTATCATGGGTTCGGCATGTCTGCTGCCGGACACGGCCACTTATGAACGGAGTCCTGTGGGTAAAAATAAAAGGAAAAGAAACGACACACTTAAGAGCCCCTGGTGCGGTTGAGCCGCAGTTTGGGCTTATCGTGGTTGAGCACCTTGCCCCATGCCCATGGTATCTTCAGAGCGTAATGGAGTACGCGAAGGGTCTATCTTAATGTTGTACAGGGGCTGGGGTTGGGGCCGCACTGCTACGCGTGCTAGGAACGCGCCAGGTGGTCGTGTTGTAGGTTACACCGGGCACGCTTAGCTGTGTCAGGCCGCTTAGCAGCCGGACTCGAGAATTGCCTTAAAAGGCTGCTTTGTACTTCTGCCGCGAGAGCCGCTGTATGTTCCTCCATTCGGAGGGAGCGTTCAGTGTTTCCGTTCACCGTGATGACTCCTCTAGGGCCTGGCATCTTGAGCTTGAGGTATGTGTAGTGCGGCACCGCGTTGAACTTTGCGAACGCGGTACGTCGGAGCAAGGCATGATAGCCGCTGCGGAACGGGACTATGTCGAAGATTAACTCCTCGTTTCGGAAGTTATTCGGGGACCCGAAGACCACTTCCAGTGTAACTGAGCCTGTACAATTGGCTTCTACACCTGGTATGACGCCTTTAAAGGTCGTCTTGGTAGGTTTAATCCTTGAGGGGTCTATGCCCATTTTGCGCACCGTGTCCTGATAAAGCAGGTTTAGGCTGCTACCGCCGTCCATCAGGACTCTGGTGAGATGAAATCCATCGACGATTGGGTCTAGAACCAATGCGGCGAACCCACCATGGCGAATGCTGGTGGGGTGGTCCCTTCGGTCAAAGGTGATCGGGCAAGAGGACCATGGATTGAACTTCGGGGCAACTGGCTCCATCACGTATACATCCCTGAGTGCACGCTTCCGCTCCCTTTTGGGTATGTGCGTGGCATATATCATGTTCATCGTCCGCACCTGTGGGGGGAAACCCTTCTGTCCTCTATTGTTCGGCGGTCGGGTCTCTTCCTCGTCGTCGCTATGTAGCCCCTTGTCGCTGTTTTCGGCAATTAACTTGCCTGCCTGCTTGAACACCCAACAGTCCCTATTGGTGTGGTTAGCTGGCTTTTCAGGGGTGCCATGTATCTGGCACAAGCAGTCGAGAATTCGGTCCAAATTGGACGGACCCTGAGTTGTTCTTTTGAATGGCTTTTTCCGTTGACCGGGTTTAGAGCCTCTGAATCCGGCATTGACTGCCGTATCCTCACTTTTATCGCCGTTAATGTGGCGTTTGTTTTTGTAGAGACGCGACCTGCCACTATGGTCCTTGATATCCGGACTGCCAGAATTTTTGTTGAGGTTGTTGGTACGTGCTAGCCAGCTGTCCTCACCCGCACAGAAGCGGGTCATGACTGATGTGAGGGCTGCCATGGATTTCGGCTTTTCCTGTCCCAGGTGTCGGGCAAGCCACTCATCGCGGATGTTATGCTTGAAGGCCGCGAGGGCCTCGGCATCCGGACAGTCAACGATTTGGTTTTTCTTGGTTAAGAACCGTGTCTAGAATTGTCTGGCCGATTCGTCTGGCTGCTGAATTATGTGGCTTAGGTCATCTGCATCAGGTGGTCGCACGTACGTGCCTTGGAAGATATCGAGGAATGCGGCTTCCAGGTCCTCCCAACTCCCGATTGACTCTGCTGGCAAGCTGTTAAGCCAGTGCCGAGCTGGTCCTTTAAGTTTGAGTGGGAGATATTTGATGGCGTGGAGATCGTCTCCGCGGGCCATATGGATGTGGCGGAGATAGTCCTCGATCCAGACCGCGGGGTCTGTTGTGCCATCATAAGATTCAATATTGATGGGTTTAAACCCTTCTGGGATTTGATGATCCATTACCTCATCTGTGAAGCACAGTGGGTGTGCGGCGCCTTTGTACTGGGCGATATCACGACGGAGCTCAAAAGAGCTTTGTCTGTTTGTGTTCGGCCCGGCCGGACTTACTGTGTCCGGGGTGACGGTGATCGTCACGTATCATGGGGCACCCACGTGATCCATAGATCGATCTTGATTGTCTTGCCTTATCCTCCAATATGTCTCGCAGGTCCGGAGTGTCCCCCTGTGGCCTTGTGCTTTTCGAGCGATGCCGGGGTACGAGGCTAGTGAAGGGCCTTGAGGCCTCTCTGTCGCGACCACTGGGTAGTCAATCAGCCGTATTGTCTCCTGGTGAAGCGGGATCATATGCCTCCACCTCTAATCGGGGGAGCAGCTTACGTTTGGGGTAGCTTTTGGAGGGGCGTTCGAGTTCATGCTCTTCGGCCGCGAGGACTTCGGTCCATCTATCGGCTAGCAGATCTTGATCAGCTCTAAGCTGCTGCTGCTTTTTCTTGAGGCTGTTTGCCGTGGCCATAAGCTAGCGTTTGAAACGCTCCTGTTCGACGGGATCCTCAGGTACGACGAATTCGTCGTCGTCGAGGCTTGGCTCGTCTCCGGAGGGAGGCATATAGTCCTCTACCTCTTCTTCGGCCGCTCTCTCATGAGGGTTGGCGTCCCCCTCCTCCTGTGCTGGATCTTGCTGGAGTGGGTTGTCTTCGGTGCTATTCGGTGTATTATTGTCTCCGTTGCCGCAATCCTCATTCTTGCTATGGCGGGATTTAGAGCGGCGCCGCTGACGCTGACGCTTGGGCTGTTTCTTGGAGGGGTCATCCTCCGCTATTCCTTCGCCGTTCCCATCCTTTGGGATATCCACCATGTATATGTCCTATGAAGAGGTGGCTTTCCAGTGCCCGGTGGGCGCTGGTTCTTGGTCGTCTCCGGCATCGTCGTCCATACCGTCGATGTCCTCAGAGTCGTAATCTAGCATGTCGGTTAGATCATCGACAGTGGCTACCATGTGGGTGGTCGGTGGGCTCTGAATTTCTTCGTCGTCCGCATCCCAACCGTCCTGGCCGCAGTCCGGCCAGGCCTCTCCTGATAACGAGGCACTTTAGCGAACTCAAGATGTCGCCAAAAGGTGAGTGTTGAAAGATGTCCGCCGCGGTGAACTCCATGATCGGCGCCCAATCGGATTCGACTGGAGGGGGCGCGGGAGGTCCGGAGTCCGGCAAGGAGTCCGGCACCTCAGAGTCATGAGCTTCGTGGGGGACAAGATCGGTGTTAGGCTCTATCGCCGTAGAGGTTGCAGCCCCTGAGGTGGTGTCTAGCCATCCATCCTTGGTCTGCGCAGCCGGCTCCGAGTCGAAGATCGGAGCGGGTTCGAGTGCGGCCTCCAGGGTACTGTCTGGCTGCAGAGCTAAATCATGCCCATCGTGACAGTACGGCACGCTCGGCTGTGGCTCGAATCCGTCGAGGATCATGTCCCCGCGGATGTCAGCCGTGAAGTTCAAACTTCCAAATCTGACCTGATGGCCAGGGGCGTAGCCTTTGATCTGCTCCAGCTGGCCAAGGGAATTGGCCCGCAGTGCGAAGCCGCCGAATACAAAGATCTGTCCGGGGCTGCATCGTTGTTGATGATCGAAGAAGCCATCGAGCCTATCGGTGACGACACAGAGGAACTCTCAATGAAAGCACCAATGTCGGTGTCAAAACCGGCGGATCTCGGGTAGGGGGTCCCGAACTGTGCGTCTAGGCGGATGGTAACAGGAGACGAGGGACGCGATGTTTTTACCCAGGTTCGGACCCTCTTGATGGAGGTAAAACCCTACGTCCTGCTTGATTAATATTGATGATGTGGGTTACAAGAGTAGATCTACCACGAGATCAAGGAGGCTAAACCCTAGAAGCTAGCCTATGGTATGATTGTTGTTCGTCCTATGGACTAAAGCCATCCGGTTTATATAGATAGCGGAGAGGGCTAGGGTTACACAGAGTCGGTTACATTGGTAGGAGATCTACATATCCATATCGCCAAGCTTGCCTTCCATGCCAAGGAAAGTCCCATCCGGACACGGGACGAAGTCTTCAATCTTCTATCTTCATAGTCTTGGAGTCCGGCCGATGATGATAGTTCGGCTATCCGGACACCCCCTAGTCCGGAACTCCCTCACCTATGATGTGGTAACTAAGCAGAAGGCACTTCAACAAATTAGAAACACTTCAGGACACCATATGGAAGGTGCAATCAATATCACTCTGCCAAGTTAAAACTGTCTCGTCATAGGTGGCGTTCATCAAACTAGAAGCAATACATGCTAGAAATCATATTCAAGACGCAAACCAATATCACACTACCAACTTAAAGGTGTCCCATCATAAGTGACTGATGCAGGATACACAAGAAGAGTAGTTTCATGTAAGAACATGGTGTGATAGACAGATATAGTATGTACCAAAAACAGGAAAGCGTGTCATATTCACATGTATCATGTGTAAGCTAAGCAGATGCAGTTTACACTAATTAGGAGCAATACGAGCTAGACACCATATGCAACATGCAACCAGATATCACACTGCCAAGTTAGAGCAAGCACCTTGGATGGTGGAGTAGGGGAGTGGAGACTTGGACCATGTAATGCACTATCAGTACAAGGAGAATCGGTACAGATGCTCTGTTTATGTTGCCGCAGAGGACCACCATCATCGCTTTCCTTACTCTTTTCCTTCCTCTTTCTTGATTTTGCCTTGTCAATTCAAAGCCACAAGAAAAAGGAATAAAATTTGCTCTTTAGAACTTATTTATGCATGATACTAACGAACACTACTTTCATATAAGGCATCCGCATGATATGAGGATGGAATATGTATGAAAAACAGGACGGCGTGACATATTGACATGTATGATGTATAAAGTGTAAACTAAGCACAAGGTGCATGAACTTGTTAGAATCGATGCAAGCTAGAAACCATATGAAAGATGAAACCAATATCACTCTGCCAAATTAAAAGGGTGCCCTAACAAATGTATTTGACCAAATTAGAAGCAATACATGGCAACAGGCTAGAAATAATATGCAATATGCAACGAATAAAGGTGACTCATCTTAAGTAATTGATGCAGGATATAGAAGAGAGGTAGTTTCATGTAAGAACAAGGTTAACACATAGATGTGGTGTGTACCAAAAATAGGAAGGCATGTCATATTCACAGGTATAGTGTGTAAACTAAGCAGATGCAATTTACCCTAATTAGAAGCATTACAAGCTAGACACCGTATGCAACATGCAACCACATATCACACTACGAAGTTGGAGCAAGCACCTGTGATGGTGGTGTAGGGGAAGTGTTGTCTTCAGGTACAGAGCAACGTTCAATATCTTCATTTAGGCTTGTTGTTTCTTGAGAATCACGTGGAGAGGATGAAATTGCATTCTTTATAAGAGTATTGCGTCTCATATTAACCCACGCTCGTGACTATCTCATCATAAGCGATAGACGCAGGATACACAAGAACAATAGTTTGATGTAAGAACATGGTGTGATAGGCAGATGTAGTATGTACCAAAAACAGGAAGGTGTGTCATATTCACATGTATAATGTGTAAGCTAAGGAGATGCAATTTAACAAATTAGGAGCATTGATGAGGGATACACAAGAGAAGTAGTTTGATGTAAGAACATGGTTAATAGAAAGACGTAGTATGTACCAAAAACAGGAAGGCATGTCATATTCACAGGTATAATGTGTTAACTAAGCAAATGCAATTTACCCTAATTAGAAGCATTACAAGGTAGACACCATATGGCACATGCAAACACATATCACACTGCCAAGTAAGAGCAAACACCTGCGATGGTGGTGTGGGGGAATTGCAGTGATCAAGTAGAGAGCTACATTGACTATCTTCATTTAACCTTGTTGTTTCTTGAGAATCATGTGGGGAGGATGACACTGCACTCTTTAAACGAGTAGGGCGTCTCACAGTAACCCACCCGGGTGACTATCTCATCATAAGTGATTGACGATGGATACAAAAGAGCATTAGTTTGATGTACGAACATGGTTAATAGACATATGTAGTATGTATCAAAAACAGGAAGGCATGTCATTATCAAAGGTATAATGTGTAAAGTAAGCAGATGCAGTTTAACCAAATTGGAAGCAATACAAGCTAGACACCATATGCAACATGCAACCAGATTTGACAGCGCGAAGTTAAAGAAAGCACCTAGGATGGTTGTGTGTGGCAATTGAGATCATCAACTGTAGAGCTACTTTTACTGTCTCCAACTGCTGACACTACACCCATTAGAGCGTTGAAACACTTACTGTTTATCTTCAAATTACACTGGAGTGACTTCTGTCTTTTCTTTTCAGCATTCATCAACACTGCGTCAGAGTCTGAAATACCCATGCATAAAAAACCAATAGTGTGAGTATGGATGAAGTGTGTGCACAATTAGTATAGTGTAAAGGTAGCAAATAGCAGGTCGGTGAGAAATAAATGATGGGAGACATATGATAGCCCTACAACATGCATGGCACACTCAATTACTACAAGATTCTATGAAAATAACAGTCGACTGAAAGCAAATAGGCCAGTCCATTTTTTCTGCACCGTCCGATGTACAAAGAACGGGGAGATCGCCTTCATCTACCTCCAGCTAGTCAGTGTTGACGATCTTCCTCGAAACGCCAGCGACCACCGGCCCAGTATTCCTCCCCTGCCTGTGCCCTCCCCTCGACCTCACCGCACCGCGGTGCTTGGCACCCCCCGGGGGCATCCATTCAAGCCCCGCCGACCTCCAGATCGGGTGCAAGCAGCTCCTGTGCCCCACACCCCTATGATAGACACCGATGCGCCGCTTCCCCGGGGAATAGGCGGACTAGGTGCTCTGCGCGCCTAAGCGGGTGCTGCTTCTTTTAATTGCGGTTCGACTGACCCTGAATTGAAATCCAGGCGGGCTACTGACCTCTAGCGAAGGTGAAATAGTAAAAGGGAGGAAACCTTGTGCATTTAGTATCACGAAGAAGATGCAGTAAGAAGCGCTCAACTAGTTTCTTTCGTGGGATAAATACGGTGTGAGCGGAGACGTAAGATTTGCACGAATAAGGGAAGAGGAGTACCTCTTTCTGCTGGCAGTGTTGTGTCCTCCTTCTATTTTTCCGATGATCTTGTTGTTCGCCGGAAACCAGAAGTTGTGGAGGACGGTGTAGCCTTGGATGAACCCATGGCCAAGTTGTTGAGTGTGGTGCGGTGGGCGTCTGTCGGTGGCAGGGAAGCAGATCCAAGGCGGCGAACAATGGCGTAGCGGGAACAGCTCCGGTGCGGTGGACGGTTGCGATAGTGGAGCCGCAGCAATGAGGCGCAGGACGGCGTGGTCGGAGTGGTAATGGTACGGCGCACGTCGGCGTCAGCGTCGTGGAGGCAGCTCTGCCTCGGCTTCAGCTGCTAAGTCCTTGAGGGCGTTGCGGTTGCGGTTGCGTTGGACGACGACGTCGGGGTACTGGCTCCAGCGTGATGGAGGAGGGCGGCGGTGGATTGGCCGCTATGGGGTGGAGGACGGAGGAGGTTGGGGTTTCGTGGCTGGTGGAGAGGGCGTTTTCGCGCTCATGGAGTATGAATGGGGAAACGGAGGGAGGCGGGGAACTAAGGGGGAATAATGTTTCGGGTTGAGACACGCTTGTTTGAAATTTGGGGAAAGTTACAAACTTTGCCCCCATCTAAAATTTCGGACATATTGCGGGTTGGGGGTAGGACAGTCATGTCCGGGGTCCCAAATGTGGGCGGGATAGATTTCGGCCGAGCGCATGGGTGTTTAGGCGCCCACGGCGTATGAATGCTTCTCGGAGGCGGTTGAGACTGGCGTCTTGGTGAAGTTACAAACCTACCCCAGTTTAGACCTTTGGACATCGGGCCGATAGGCTACACGGGCCAGAGTTAGGACAGTAATTTCCTACCACCAAAACATTTGGCAGCAGAGGCCTATTTGGCGCTTTGTTTAATATTTGGGAGCAGAAGCATTAACGTTTTCGGTTCTCTTGAATTGAACTTTCACGATTTGTCAAACTTCACAAATCTTTACTCTTGAAAATCCTAAAGATACAATTATTTTGGAATGGAGGGGTACATTTTAATATATATTGTACACGAGTATATATTAAAAAATATGCAACTTACCTCAGTTCATGCATGGTTCCAGGTATAATCTCCTTGGTTGCAAAAAAAGTTAGATATGCGTATGAATATATATACCAGGTTCAAACTCACAACAAAGATTAATGCCCCCTTTTACATCTGATTTACAAATGCCATTTTCTCGGGTTCAAATAGATGAATGCACTTCCTATGAATTCGAATCTTCAAAACCCCCTTTATGCTGAATTCGACATGTATTTTATTTCATAGCTAGCAATTTGGAATGTATCCATGCAAGTGACAAATGTATAAAGTGCTTCACACTAACAACATGGAGTGCACTAATTAATGTTTATATATGAATTGCAAAAGTATCCATTGCCTGTATTTCAAAACACTCTCACTCTATGGATCGATAATATGAAATAAACACATGCACATGCTAGAATTCAATAGAGTATGGGTGTCTGATAGACCGATTTTCATCCATACGCAATTTTGCAAAATTCATGATCTCATCCAAAAATAATAATGCCATTTATATTTTAATTTAATGCGTAGAACCACCTTTTACACGTAGATATCTCTCTATCTAATGCATAAGTGCACACAGTTTATATGCATCGACATTTCTCTTTCACACATGCTCACAATCTCTCTCAGGGTGTCGGGGTGTCTCACGCACATGCTCTCTCTGTTTCTCTATCTCTCTTTCTGACTACTATGTACCACTCTTTTCACTAATCTCAGTTGGAAAACACTATTTCTCTCACATGCATATATACACATACACGGTCTCTACTAGCCCTCTATACGCACATATATGTGCCTACGTGTCTCCCGCACGCACATTATCTTTAGGCCTCTCTCGCACACATTG
>NC_041393.1:593372611-593385405 GCF_002162155.2 Triticum dicoccoides
ATAGTAGTTGGCAGATATGATTTCATCATATCATTCGGTAGGATATCCCTGGCTGTTAGGCTGGATGGTAATACGAGGCAAAGTTTTACCCTAGTTCAGATCGGGCCCTTGCAGCTGAAGAAAGAGCCTACTCCTGATACTATATATTAGTGTTAGGGGTGTGTACAAAGTACACATGAATACCAGGCATTGTGCGTGTGTGTATACTCTCGACGAACTAGCCCCCAAGCTTGTATAACATACTAAGGGCCTAGGGTTACAAATCATATATAGTCGGCTTATCACCAGTGGGGATAGAGTCCTCCGCGACTCTGGTAGCTTCGTGTTGTACGCTGAGTCCTCCACATGGGTCTCCGTATAACACGTCTCGGTCCAACCTATATGTGGCGTAGGATGGAACTGTCCCATGAGTCTTCATGTTGACCATCCACAACTAGAAATGATGTGCCCACCACACCACCCACGCAATCGGCCACTAAGTAAATAAGCATATAAAATAGTACAACGGTATCTAGCTCACGATACGTCTCCATATTTTGTTGATGACACTGACGCACTTTGCATTTGATGCATTCTCCGTATTTTGTTGACGACACTTACAGTCATTGTATTTGAAGTGAAAGCACGATATGGTCACTGGACTTCAGAATAAGCTCATCACGGTCACCATGTACATTTTGTCGTGCTAACCAACATGTGGTTGGATGGTTAGAGGACAGTGCTTTCTCAAGCCCACCAAGGGGTAAAGTCCCGGTGCTCGTATTTATCTTGTGTTAATTTCAGTATTTTCCGGCGATGTACGTTCAGTGGGAGGAGACATTCCACTCGACTACAAGGCACCTATGGTGACCTCGTAATTAAAATCTCAAGATCATATATGCTGGCCCACTCTCTCGAAGGTGCAGCGGCGGACCGGCGGTGGGGAGTGGTTTCGGGGAGGGCGGCCCGGGCGCGGGCTGCGGGGGCGGGCGGTTTGGCCGGTGGTGGCTGGCGGCTCGGGGAGGGGGGTGGAGTTTGAAGATAAACGGGACGCCCTTGATTTCGTATCCAACTGCTGGAAAATATAATGACCAGAGATGAAAAAGCCAGTCGACTGACGTGTAGCCTCACCCCACACGTACACATGCACGTACACTTGCACGCACGCAAGACACGCACGCATGTAGGCGTGCAACACTAACACGTACACATAACGTACACACGCACGCATGATGGCGTGCAACACTGACACGTACACATGCACTCACGAACACACGCACATACGCACCCATGCATGCAACACTGACACGCACCCTTGCACGTACGCACCCTTGCACGTACGCACCCATGCATGCAACACTGAAATGCACCCTTGCACGCACGCAACACTCGCACGCCTGCATGCACACAACACACGACGCAAGACACACGCTTAACTACATGAAAAAGATGACGTCACACTCAATGAACAATCATCGGTTTATGAAATGCCCGCTTCTGACCACCATGGCCCACCATGTGGTTCCTCTGTTGTATGCTGCCTGCGTTGGGTCACTGACATGCAGGCCATGCACCCAAAGAGCCCACACGTCAGTGCAAGAACGGCGCGGTGTCCTAGGTCAGAGTCAAGGGCGCCACTCGCGGGACGCCCGGCTGAACACGCCTTCGTGCCGCATTCAAACGCCTCCATGAAACCCGCCCGTGTGGAAGCCGAGAAACCCACTCTGGACACACGTCCGTTCATGACCGGGCCGGCATTAAACGCAACGCCGGCCGAGCTCCTCCCTTCCGTCGTCTATTTAATCTCCTATTTAAACGAGGCCAAACGCCGGCCAAGAATCGCACACCTCCGCCGCTCCCCTATGACCTCCACCATTTTGTCAACTCTTATAATGCCTTACAAAGAATAGTTATTCCGCATCCAAGCCGGCTGGGTAGCCCGCCGGATACGAGCTATGTAGCTCGCTGATCCACCTCCCTCCCCTCGCCCGACGGAGCTAGTTGCCGCCCCAAGCCAGTGCACGGTTCAGCAACTCACCGCTCTAGGCCAGCTCGACGAGGAGCGGCGCACGGGCGTCGTTGCTGCCGTCTATGTCGCCGCCTCGTACCGCGTCTCCCGTTTCTGTGGCCGAGACTCCCATGCCGGCGGCCGCGCCATGCAAGCAGCGACAGAAGCCGGGTGCGCGGAGAGCGACGAGTCGGTGGCCAGCGCCTCCGCGTCTGCCGCCATCATCGAGGAGAAGTAGAACATGGGAGGCCGCTGTCGCTAGGGTCCAATGAAGGCCAATGAGGAGGCGACGCCGGCGTACACAGCAGGGGTCTTGCCGGATCCTTTTGTTGCGAGGACCTTCGTCGACCCCGCATGGGCTCCACGGAAGAGGTCAATGTTAGGATGAGCTCGAGCCGGTGCCGGCCATGGCGAAGTAGTGGCCGGTGATGAACTCGAACCGGTGCCGGCCACCATCATCTTCGGCACCAGCCAATGATATCAGTTGGGCAGTGGGGAAGCGAGCCGTCCTTTGTGCTGAAGCATATACCTCCGAGGCTCCCAGCAGTCCGGTGATCGTGTTGCCGGACATGAGGAACACAAATCGATCGCCGGGCTACCATTTAGGCCATGCATTATATACCAGTGCTGTCCAGAACTAGCACCGCGTAGTTCATTTGAATGTAATGAAATCCGTCATGTTTGTGTGAAAATCCGGTATTTTATATGATTTCCGTCGTTGTTTATATGAAATACTCCGGTGGTTGCGTGAACGAGTATCAGTTTGTCTACGTATTTGCGTGAATTTTGTCCGGTTGGTTGAGTTGCTGTCAGAATGTGTGCGGCTACGGTTGGATGAGGTAATTTGCGGGTCGCCGGTCGGTCTGCGGGCGGCTCGGGCGGTGTTGTGGGACAAAAAAACACAGCTCGTGCGAGCCCGTCTCCAACGTGCGCGCTGGAGGATGCATGAAAGCATGAGCACCCGAGCCGTTCCTCGTTCATCTGTGGCAAAGGCACCGGTGGACAAAAGGGTCGCCAATATTTTGGCTACCCCGGGCAAGATCCAAACAGCCCCTCCCAACAGATTCAAATCCCTCATTCGCCGTGGAATTTTGCCATGTGTTGTTTTTATGGACTAGCAAGATGCCCGTGCATTGCACGGAACATCAAGATGCATTTTTTTACAAACTCCCGGATGCATGCAAGGGATAATTAATGTCCTCCTTTGCTAGTACCACGAGGCAAACACCATTAATATTGCATTGATTAGTGTTAGTGGCCTTGTATATCTGCAAATTGTAATTTTGATAGTGGCCCCTTGTATATAAAAATGGAGGGAGAATTATGAGAGATATGGTGAGGAGGAGTGGGGAGTGGTGCCATGGTGGTGACTGGTGGTCAGACTGGGCGGAGGCATGGGGATGGACGGCGCATTATGTCTAGGTTTGTATCTCTCTCACACACACCCACGTAGGTGGGGGACGTGCACGAAGAGAAGAGGTGCACGCACGGCGCACGTACTCCCGTCTCTTTCCCAACCACACCCACGCGGGTACACGGTGGAGCTGATTTCTGTACAAAAAAGGCAGCCCACGTGGTAATTTTGCACGTGTACTGGTTGTCCACTTGGTGGAGGGAGGATCGTCTACCACAGGTGAACAAACAAATTGCGACTTGACGCGTTATGTTAAATTAAAAAAAGAGGCAAACCATGTGGGGCCTACCTTAGAGGCAAGGCTCTATACACTGGAGTACTTTTGATGTGTCCCGTCAACTCGCAGAACAAGGATAAACTTGCTTAGTACGCTGTCTCCCCCGCCCACGGGCGCGGTGGCTCCCAGGATGAAGTGAAGCTGGAGTACTACTATACGCCTTTACGCCCGCTCCCTCGCCCACGCGCGCGGTGGCTCGCTGCACGAGGAGAAAATTTTACTACTCCCTCCGTTTACTCCTCGTCCCTACTACGTACTTTGGTTAGTACTCCCTCTATTTACTTATAAAAGGCCACTATAAAAAATACATTTTGCATCTATACAAGGCCACAAATAGTAATCAAGAAAAAAGTTACTACTCCCTCCTTTCTAGTTTATGGCTCAATTTCAAAATTTCTCCAACCAAGGTAGACGGTGAGTGGTCAAATTAATTTCGTAGTTTGCACAGTACGCTCGTTTTTCTCAAGAAGTTATGTTTACCGAGGCATTAATTAGAACGAATGCATGAATGACCACTAAATTTCCATGAACTTGTACATGCATTGGTTAGTTTCCTCTTGACACTGCTTGCGTCGGATGATCTAACGCACCTCGAAATCCAACATGTAATGGTACTACTACTAGTATAGTACTAGAATTGAGACTTATCAAACGGAAAAACGAATGTTTTTTAGATGAGCCCTATAAACCCTAGTGGGTACGTACTCCGTAAAAACAGATTTTTCCAAAACTAAGTCGCTCCCTTTCATGAATTCTGTAGTATACTCCTCGGTCGACGTGTAAAGCACCAAATAACAGTGCAGAATAGCAGGGGGGACGCACCCCACTCATACCGGCCCAGTGTTAGTAATGAGCAAAGAGACATCAAATCACAATGCCGCACCTTCCCAGACGGACAAAGCAACCATTATTTCACACTTCGGTTCGACATCATCTCAAACCACGTACTAGTATTGCTTCTGCCTCAAGAGGGACATGCGCATCGCCTTGGTACATCATGACACGTGGGGCCGCATGATAGGCCATGCTCCCCTGCCGATCGCTGGGTAAAATCACCTCATTTTTACTATACTTCCTCCGGATCGGTATACTACATGGCATGCACGTCGTTCAAGGATGAGAATTTAACTAGCTATATATATGATGAACAGTATGCTATCCTTTTAAAAAATGTATACTTTTGTACAGTAGTACTCCACTATCGATGGATTGCGCCATGGAGCAAAAATTGAAATTAAAAAAAAAGGTGGTACATATAGAGAGCGCTCGTCGCCAAATTATGCATATAGTACTATTAAAAAAGCTAGTACGTGCTTAATTGGGGTGCTAAATTCTATTAAAGAAATACTAGTACTAGTATGTACATACTGAAGAGTTAGAGTAACGAGAAGAAACATAACATAGTTCTGCTGGGGGCTCAGCACAACACACCCCTCAAATTAAACTAAGCACACCTGAAATTAAACTATGCAACTAATCCGGTAGACCCTGCATTAGAAGTTTAGAACCGCCATGAGCAACGACACTGGCACCTTACTCGGAGTCCTCGTCCACGTACTCGACTTCGTCCTTGTCCCTCTTCCTCTTGGCCGATACTTCTTTGCTTGAACCGCCAACTTGGCTGCTGCTCTTCATCCAACCCTTGTAGATATTGAAACAAAGGTAGCCACCCATTGCAGCGTAGTGGATGTGGTCTATATCTAGCACATTCCGCTGCCATGCATGACGATGAAACGTGTAATGAGGTTTCTCCAGTTTGTGGTATGAAGGATGAACCATGGCTCCTGCCAGGGTCAGCATTAAGGGCTGACGAGAGGGCACCAGCCGATTCTTCTGGAGGTCGAAGGGGTTGCCTACAACGAGGCCTATCCGATGCAGGACTTCTTTGTCGTTCTTAAAGTCTACCGTAACGAATTTGACTGTTCTTAAAATCCTGGCACTCAACGTCAGCATGGCATATGTGGTAGACCAAGCAAACTATATGTACGCAAACCTGGATCACGGCGGGCTTCTTCCTCTCTTCGTCCTTTAGATCCTTCTCTCGTCCCATGACTGTGGTGTACTCAACATCTAGCCCAGCGACCCACTCATCATGTGAGTTTTCGAACATGCGTCTGAAGCGAGAAAGGCATCCTTTCACCGTCGCGGAAGTACGGGTGTAGATGATGTCGAACTCATCACTGGTGATGGTTCTAACCTTGTACTGACCGCCGATCGGGGAGATATGGGACGCCATGGATTTGGGAGGAGGGTTAGGATTAGTGGAACTGCCGTAATGTGAATGGACGGGACGACTAGGAGCAAACCACCGTAGTATTAAAGGACGTGCGGGAAAGAGTAGGAGCGAACTGCCAGCGTGCGAACGGCAGGGTAGCGGCTTTCCATTCTCCCATGATACGGGCTTCCGACAGCCCTTGGATCTGAGATCGAATGGTTGCATGGCGTGATTCCAGACCTATGGGTGAATATCCTATCCTGGAGGGTTATTCTTAAAATTTTCAGCAACTTAGCATGCGACCGTTTGATCTCAGATCCAAGGGCTGCCAGCAGCCCGTATCATGGTCGCGCCTACCACGACCATCGCATCGCTCGTGTGGTCGCGCCTTTGGAGATTTAACACGGTGCGTTAGGCTATCTGATGTTGGCATGTCATACATAGTCATCACTTAGTCACTCATACTACAACAAGGTTGGCTATAAGTGTATTTTTTTTACTCCTCTCTATCTCTTTCTTCGTACTCCCTCCGTCCCATAATATAAGAACGTTTTTTACACTAGCTAGTGTAGTGTCAAAAATGTTCTTATATAATGGGACACAGGGAGTACTAGTATTTATTGCATTTGCCAAGGAGTGACCTCTTCCAATGAAATGGTGTTGCTAAGTTTGCTTCATTTAATTAGCTATAGACTCAAAATTGTCTTTTCACCTAGGTACACGCGCTTAGCACCGTTTCTTCCTTGGGTCACCAAACTAGTCTCTCTCTTCTTGATTAACTTGCCACGTCAGACTTTATGCCTATGTTGCAAGCTTATGCACCTGTAGGAGCAAGTAAGTACAATAGTGCGCTTTGCCGCTTTACATGGCATTTTTGCATATGTGGAGGAAAGAGAGGCAAGGAAAAAGTGGAGAAGTGGGCTCTCATGCAAGAGCCAGCCTCTACTACCACATGGTAGAGCATTGGGAGAGGCACCTGTATGGAGGTGGTCAGGAATCAGGAGACTCACGCCGGTCGTAGCGCCACAGTTAAAATGATAATGGCAAGTCAAATCACGGGGGCCCACCTTTCCAGCAGTAACTCGCTGTCAAATCACACAGCCCTACATTTGCAGTAGCCTGCTCCCTCGTCTTCTCGCGTCTCTGTCGAACCGACTAGGCGGAACTGCCCCGCCTACCGTGCAGGAAAAGCCCCGCCCTCGACTTTTAAATACAACTACTCCTTACGCCGGATGCTTTTGGTTGAAGTTATCGTATGAATGGATTGGGACCATTCAATTTTTTTGGGATTGAACCATTCAATTCATGTGTTTGGCTGAATATTTTTTCAAGAGTACGCCTAGGCGTACCTTAGCTTTATAGAAGGCGTGTTTGGCTGAATATAAGAGATGAGCTAATTATTTAAGACGGGACCACCAATCATGCTCACATAGTCATGCATGCAAAGGGTGGCCATTTGATTCAACCGATTTGGTTGGGTGGAATGGTTCAGCATCTTCAAGGCATATTCTCTTCTTTTGACTCGAACCATTCATGTGCTTTATAACCAAACATGTCTAAATTCTGAACAATCCCAACCCATTCATGACCACCCTTGCAACCAAACGCACGTCATCTTACGAAAACCAAATAATCCCACAATACTAAGGCGCGGTGCATTAACTTCTACCTCGTTTCTTGTTTCTTCACATATCAACCAATAAGAATCCAATGATATACTTTTTGGTGACATAGTAACTCATATTTAGTTAGTCAAATGGATGACCTAGAACTACGTGCAGGCCCTATACACCGAGACGCCTACAAATAAAAAACCGAGACAAAGAGGGTAGTTCAACACGTATCTTTTTAGATCAATATAGTCGGGATTTACCAAGGAGCAAAACCAAGTGGTAGGATGCTCCTGTCGTGTTGGCGTAGCAACTCAAGCAGGGTCAGTCCGCACATGAAATTGCGACACACTTAACAGGACCCCTTTGGCAGACATGTGGCTCATCCACCGTCTTGTTCCATGTTGACGTATAATGTGCTTCCTAGTCTCTTCCATCAGATCGGTCTTTTGGTTGCATTGGCTAGAGCATGCACTTCTACATTCCACGTGCGATGCACCAAATTACAGTTCGGAGCAGCGGTTGAAATTGGAGGCACCCCAGTCGAGCGCCGCAGTAGTAGAAAATGAGCGATGAGGGGTCAAATCACAAAGCCCCACCTTTCCCGCATTAAGCTGGATGGACGAAGCAACCATCATTTCACTCTAGCGCGCAAGAGCATAAAGATAAGAGAAAACAATGATGCGTGCGGCAGCTACCTAGGGCACCCTAGGGTATGGGTCTCCACTACAGATCCTTTTTTTTGGAAGCGCCTCCACTACAAATCGGCTTCTCCCTTGTCCTCTTGAAGACAACCGATGATGAGTGCGGCGGTAGGGTTTGTAGGAGTACTACGGCGTGCGGGGCCACGTCGTAGTAAACGGGTTCGAGTCGTCGCCTTAAATATGTGTGGGCTGCTTGGTTTTACGGGAATGAGGCAGCATTTTGGGTTCGGGGACTTGTGGAGATATAGCACGTACAAAAAATTGTGGACGTAGGTTCGACCGAAAGGCAATGATGCATGGGCCCTGCATTTTGATATACCTGGGGCCACGTGAAATTTTCTACTCTACTCAAAACTAGTAAGGTACACATGTATTGAACACGCATGAGATTTCGAAACCAAATTATGAATAAATACATACTATAGCATGTAAAGCTTTGAGTCATATATGCATGATGTAGATGTTCGTTTAGTTCTTATAGTTCATCTCATTCAAAATCAATTAGTTATATAAAAATGTTAAGATTCATGGGGTTGTGCATTGTAAATCATAAAGTAAAAAACAAATAATGGCAATTAATTTAGAAAAATAATAATCAATTATGATACAGAAGATTCTAGAACAAAGGAGAAGTGCTTGTGTTTTGAGGTTTGTGCATTATGCTTAAGTTCAACCATGGAGTCTTCTAAATTGTACATGTGGCAGATCTGGTGGAATGTTGATGATATCCAACAGCCAGTAGTGCTCGGATTTGCCCATCTCTGCACAGTCGGGTTAGCTTCATCCAGCGACCATGTTTCAAAGTTATTGGCACACTATATAGTTCTTGTGCCATAGTTGCATGTTTTGGAAAAAAGCTACTAGTGGGTTGTACTATCTATTTAGGAATAGAAGATGCATACGTGGAAGTTGTAGGGAAAGAGATGACATGGAGCATCTCAATTCCTATGAGTAGGGATTGGAAAAGATATGTCATTTGGTTCACATCATAGGAACTTTTCTATTGAATCTAGAGATGACATGTATATCAATTCCTATGAGGGGGGGTTAGTAAAGAGATATAATTTGGTTCATATCATAGGAACTTTTCTATTGAATATATGCTAATGTTTATTTTCCTTTGAAATTAAGGGAGTATAGGAATCCATTCATATGAACCAAGAGGCTCTAAAGCTATAGAAATGATATCATGTTTATTTCCTTTGAAATGTAGAGTATATGAATCTATTCCTATGAACCAATTGGCTCTAAAGGAAAAATCATATAAAAATCATATCATATAGAGTTTCCTATGATATTCCTCGACACTAAAGGATGGTTGAAATTGCTGCGGGTGATACGATGGTCTTTCTTTGTAGACTCCTCACCCATCTTTATAGTTACCTATCGAAGATGAATGAAATGATATATACAGGGTATTCTACATGTGCAATTTGGTACACGAAAACTCGATAAAATTTTGCGAGGTTCTAATTTTCAATAAAGCTATATGCACTGCATTTCGGAATGGAGGGAGCATACGACAGTTGCTAACACTCATGTGGAAGATTTGTGTGTAGGAGGAGTGGCTGTTCTGTTAAATGACATGGCAAAACTGACACTGTCGGAATGCGATCTAACGGTTCTTATGGCGTTCGTCGGGAAAAGGCTTGTGGCGAACATTTGTCGGATAATGATTTACGGACACATGCATTGCATTGATACGTGCCCCCCTCTCTCTCACGCACACGCACCCTCATGAGTCACGACTCTCCCGAGTCCTCTCGCAGACTCGCACGTTGCACCCATCCTCTATCTGCAGGTAGACGTCACGCACATATGTGCTCTTCACACCCTACCCTCAGAACTTCTAAAAAAAAGACAACGCGCACATTTTATTTTAGCTCACACGTCACACACTTATACTGTTACTCTTGCGGCGAACGTTCTTTGGGCATAGTATATATTGTACACTCACGAAGAGAAGCGGTGCACGCACGCACTAGTTCTCTCACACCCACTCGCAGGTACACGTAGGAGCGCATTTTTTGAAGCCGGTACAACAAAATCACTCCACTATATATAAAAGTAGGAGCCTTAGCGCTTGCTTTACTAGGGTTCCTCTCGTTCACTCCCTCATGCTCTCCAGATCTAAGCAAGACATAGGTGGCCACACTCTCTCTCTTAGCTCACGGCTGGTCACAAATCCGGCCGGAGAACCTCGACCGGGGCAGGGGGTGTAGATGCATCGTTCACGCTGTCGTCGGCGGCGAGGGAGGAGACCAACGGCTGCCCGTGCGTCCCGATCGGCGGCCGTGCCGTTCTCTCCGAGAGAGCGCCGGCTCGGGAGGGCCTCCGACCCCTTCTTCCTCCCTGCGGTATTGTGGCCAAGATGCGGCCTCCCAGTGCCGTCTTTGCCACATGCCGACGACCCTCAGGTATATATTCCTTCAAAACCTGCCTTGCTCTACTACCCTAGCTCTTCCCCCTTCATGTGGATCCTTTTCTACTTCCGTCCGCTGTTACAAAGCCACATAGACTTCTACTATTATTAGAAGTAAAGCTAGTTCATACAGTGAACTCAAAGCGTTGGTTCAAACAGGGAAGAAAGTGGTAAAGCTGTAGCATGAATCTAGGACTTGGTTCTAAGAGGAAACGGGGGAAAGTAGTAATATGTGTCACTGTTTACATAACCGTATTTCGTATTTGCGCAAACAGGGATGTCTGTCTCCATATCGTTTCGGGATGTCTGTCTCCGTATCGTTTCTATCCGCACAATCAAAAGCACAAACCTCAGTTTTAGTACAACTGCACAAAATGAGATGCCTATCCCTCTTTGCCGTTGTCTAACCTCCCGTCTTCAAGGTATCCCTACATTGGTAGTAACTAAGGTAGAATGACCAACACAATCTAAAACAAGCTGATTCGTACGTTTTACTTCCTGATTGCAGTGCAGGGACGAGCGAAAACAACTGCATCCTAGTCCGGAATGCACTTTCTACCAGTTCATCCATGGACCGAGGACTAGCTGGCACGGATGCACGGTGGTTTTTTGGACAGGTGCGCGGACAAGAGGCATTGTGGTCTGCTTATTTCTGTAAATAGCGGTGCTTAAATTTAGTGGAATGCACAAGCATTTCAGCTGGTCAGTACACTGCATGGTTCAGTTCAGCATTCCAGCTGAGACCACATTTATAGTTGGTTATTCTGGAATGAGAGAACCTAACCCTGGATGGTGGCAACAAGAAAAAACCAGAGTGAACTCCACGAAATTTAAGCCTGCCGGGAGGCCCTTTGCTCAGAGAAGCCTTGCTTGTTTTTTCCTGATTTGTAAACCTTCTCACAACTTTGTTTTTTGCTGTAAACTAGTATATGTTTGTTATGTTCTATGAATCATTGAGATGTATAAAATTGCTTAACTTATGCTTTTCAAGATTCTTATGAAGACGAGTTTAATTGTGAGTGTTCCACATGAGCGCTGGACTACCGTGTGAACGCTTGGAATTTATTACATTGTGGCCTCAATTAACTGCATGAACCATTGTAACAAGATACATAGTAGTTGCTTACATGTCAGACAACAGATTGTTGATTGTTAGCTGGTCGATAGCCTAGTGTTGAAGCGAGCTGAGCCAATGTGTCGTGTTTTGCACAACTGCTTACAAGTGGGGTAGCACCAACAGTATTTACAAGTACTAATGTATACGTCGGCGCACGGTTCTCGAATGAGTGCTCTATTTCATCAAAACACACACTGCTCGTATGATAAACCGTGACAACTTATGTCTTACCATGCCATATTCATGAAAAAACTAGTGATGATGCATCTGTTTCGGCAACAATTACGATGGTTCTCACATGATTCACGGGGACACAAAAGTAGCAGCAGTTCCCATAGACAGATTTAAACAGAGCACTAGCCCCAGAGGGGTCGATAACAAGCAAGGTTCGGATAATTAGACACAATCCAAACTACTATTAAACACTAGCTGGGGCAACTATTTCATGCCTCGATCTAATTTGGGCTGGACACAAGAACATCATCGAGGATGTCCCGCAGCAGCTCAATCCTGTGAACCTTCATGAAGACAACCTTGTGGCCTTGCCACTGATAAATTTGTTTGTGGAGGAATGCCACGTCATCTTCCTGTGTAAGCTTGACAAGAACAGTATGCCTCACAAACGAAGGAGTAGCTTTGAACTTCTTGTTCTTCAGTACACCCTGGACAACACGCCTGACAACAGTGAGGCTGGAATACAACTCTTCATTGGTATAACCGCAAATGGCTTCCAGGATCCAACGGCCTAAGAACTCTGTTATCCTAGTGCGTATATTCAGGTCGTCCGCCTCATAGCGAGTGACATGCACAACTACACAATCCTTGTCGGCATCAGGGCTCTAATTGAAACAGAAACAAATTCTGAATTACTTTTCAGTATAAGAACCACAAGTTATTTAAACCACTACGTATAGCATGGCATCGAAGCTAATAAAATTTTGCATTATTAATCACCACATACTTCCTTTTCTAAAAAATTCACCACATACTTAGATGAAAAACCACAATCGAGATCGGCAAAGAAGGAAATCACCTTGGGCAGCTCAGC
>NC_041393.1:593385723-593399029 GCF_002162155.2 Triticum dicoccoides
TCTGTCCCGTGGGGATCAGCCTCCCGCGTCTGCTCCAATATTGGCAGATCTTTGCTTGGTTCTCCTTGGTCCATCATGAAACTGACGAATACTAGGAGACCACTAAAAGGAAAACACAATCGCAATGACAATGAAACAAAAAAGAGAGTGAGGATCAGTTACTGCTTTGCAAAAGTTCTTTTTTTCTCTGAACGAAAATATACCAACATCACGGATTCGCTTACCTTCCCTTCGTTGGGAGAGAAGAACAGTGGCAGATGCAAGTGTTGCCTTTCTTGAAGACGGTGAGGGAGAAGGGGATTCAGCGAGGAGTGAAATGATGGTTGATTCGTCCGTCAAACTTAGACTGCGGGGAGGTGGGGTTTGTGATACGACGGCTCGTTACTGCTGCGCTACGACCGAGGTGACTCTCCGCCTGCATACTGCCTGCTAATTTGGTGGATGGCATTTGGGCCCGCGCGCTGCATGGCCCGCATGTCGGTGAACAAAAGTATAATGAAATTCAGTAGAGGGAGACGTTTGAATGACCTAGGAGGAGCCAGAAGTGGTAGAGTGTCTCCATTGTACTAGTAGTAATTGTTTTTCTGGGTAGCTGTAGAGTGTCTCCACTGTACTAGTAGTAATTATTTCTCTGGGCCCAAGACAAAACAGCCAATCCACACTAGTAAATAGTAAAATCAATTCAAAAGGCGCTACCCACACCCAGCACACCGCCCCCCCTCCCCCACAAAAAACCTGGGTGCTCTTCTTCCTCCTTGCTCCCACCCACCTCACGTCAGCTCGCTCCACTCATACCCCCAAATTCCTCACCTCACTCCCACAGAAAACCCCAGCTCCCCTTCTTCCTCACTCCTATAGAAAACCCCCAGCTCCCCTTCTTCTTCGCTCGCACTACAACTAGGCTCGTCATTCGTTACTCTGCTCAAATCCGTGCGTGCGACGCGACGCCCTCGAGGTAAATGGAGTCAGCTGACCCCAGCGCCAAGAAGATGAGGCTCCCCCCAGCGGCGACGCCTGTTGTAGATCCCGCTCCCGGCAGCGCGGGGAGAAGCGGCAACCCCGCCCCCACCGGACCCCAGGAACCCGTAGAATCTCGGGTGGACCACATCAGTGATCTCCTGGACGCCGTCCTTGGGGAGATCATCTCGCTTCTCCCCACCAAGGATTGCTGCCGCAGCCAAGTCCTCTCAATTTGGTGGCGCCCTCTATGGCGCGTCGTGCCCCTTAATCTCGACTATCGTCAGCTATCTCTCTTCAATGATTTTGAAATCCCCAGAGCCATCATCTCCTCCCACCAGGGCTCCATTCAAAGCCTCTGCATCCCGTCATGCTACCTGAGCAAGCATACCATGCCCTACACGGTGGACGCCTGGCTGAAATCCCCTGAATTCACAGAACTACAGCTGCTTGAGTTATACTATTCCCCTGGAAATCACATACCACATACAGAACGCCATGAACTTGTGCCCTCAGCACCGATGTCCATCTCGCAATTTTCCTCCTCTCTCCACACCGCCACCTTTGCACTGTGCTACCTTCCAGACAATCTGGTACTAAACCTTTGACTCCCATTTCTCAAGAAACTTTCACTTGTGCGGGTTCGTATATCGGATGCCTCATTGCACAACATCATCCACTCCAGTTGCCCTGCGCTGGAGTGCTTGGTGCTTGTTTTCACAGTTAGAATCGGTTGTCTCCAAATAAAGTCGCCTAACCTTGTAAGAATTGGAATTTCTTTTGACGGAAGGTAGATCATCATCCAAGATGCCCCTTCACTTCAAAGGTTGATCCTTGATTCTAGTTATTCACCGTTGCAAATAACCGTCCTATCTGCGCCTAAACTGGAGACCTTGGGTGTAATACATGATCTCTGTGCTCATTTCAATATGGTGTTTGGCTCCACAGTTCTTCAGGTACTTTATATTATCATCTACACTTGTAACCATATGCTGCATTTTAAATTTCTATGCATAATTTATATATCATCTTGGAGTACACATTTTGTACTAATGTTATGTTCTATGCTCAATGAAGAGTTTCTTCATCGATGGCCTATCAATGGTGCTAGATTCTGTCAAGATCTTATATATCCAAATGAATAGTTTTGATCTAAACAAGATTATTGGCTTGCCGCAATGCTTTCCATGTCTGGAGAAGTTGTATATAAAGGTGATAATTTCACGCACATTGGAAGCCCGCATATAGTGTACTAGAATTAACCGTTCAGCTGTTGCTCTTTCCACACTCTTCTTTTAGACCTTAACTTTTTTCAATTTTCATGTCTATTTAGGCAACAGGACGTGGTAAGAAAGTTATAACCAATCGGTGGATTTGTAAGCATCGGGATTTTCTCACTTCTCACGAGATTCAATTGAAGACAATAACGCTAGAACGATATGTAGCCAACCGTGCAAACACAAGATTTGTCACATTCTTCCTGCTGAATGCGAGGTTACTGTTGTCCATCAGGCTTAAGTTTATTAGCAGCATAGTTTTGACGGATGGGTATGTCGAAGAGCAAAAAAAGGAGTTTCAGGTGGGCAAAAGAGCTTCTGAACGTGCCGGGCTTCTATTTACAACATATTGTGGTCATAATCCAGTAAATTTTACGATCCAGGATGTTCATTCTATGGACCTGACTGATCCATTTGACTATGACTACCGAAAACAGTGCTGGAGTTAGATGTTGTTGCCCTTTTCAATCTGGATTTTTTTGTAAACCTGATGAACAATCAACCCTCGTGCTTTTGTATAGTTTGTAAGCTGGAGTTAGATGTTCCTGCCCTTTTCAACTCGGCTATGACTGTCATATTTTATTTGAAACAAGGCAAATGGCTTGCCATTCGTTTAATTTAGAGTGAAATATTGTAACAAATCACAACCAAGGGAAATAACATGACTCACGCCGCCTGCTTGAGCTCACTATGCATTACAGAAGCCAAGTGACTAGCCCCCACCACCCCCACTAGTCAACCCTCGTACTCCCCTCCGCCTGCGACTGGACCGGCGCATCTTCAATGGCTCCTGTTCGTTCCGTCCGAGGCCTCGCCGTCGTCCTCCGCCCTGCGGCCTTGGTTTGCTCGCCGTGCGTGGTGCGCCGCCCTCTTGCATTGTCAACGTCGTCAACAACCGAGAGGAACAAGGAGATGACTGTACATGGAGGGATAACAGTAGGGACCCACCAGCGTCATGGCAGTACGCAAGCAAGTGCCTCTATAATACAAGCCCAAAAATATGGTTCCTCCTAATAGTTGGACATCTGGGGCTCACGCCATCGTCAACGTAGTCAATAAACGAGAGAATTACACTACGAGTGGCTGACACCAGGGACCCAGCAAGTCGCGCAGTTTTTTTTTGAGGAACAAGCAATTTGTTTACCACATCATGAGCGACGGATCAGGGTAACAACGGGGTTGTGCGGGGGCTGTGGCCCGTCTAGCCAGGGTTTTATTTATGTTTACCACATCATGAGCCCAGTTGTGTTTTTTCCTTGCTGAAAATGGCTAGCCCAGTTCTATTTTTTTAAGAGAAATACCCAAACAAGTCCTACTTTCTTTGTCGGCCCTGCTGGGCTGCAAATGTTTCAAGACGAGGAGAGTTTCATTCGGTTTGCGTGGAATTAGTTTCATTTTGTTTCATTACAAGATCTTAAATTCCATTGATTTTTATGCGTGGACAATTATTTTGATTTTATATTGATATAAATTATTTTTCAAAATAGTTTGAATGTGAATCGATATTTCTGCATTAAAAACAGTTGACCGCACCGAAATATGCAAAATTTCGTATAATTTTTAACCGTGGCCACAATATGGGGTATAATGCTAACAAAAAGAAGATGGGCTCCCAAAAAAATTAGAAATAATGGCAAATGAGCTGTACATTATTAGAAATAATGGCAATGAGCTGTATACTGTTTTCCACAGATTTGAGGCTGACTAGTGCGCCTACTACAGGTTGACGCGTATGCTTTCATAAAAAAAAGTTTGACGCACACGCAACGCCGTGTCAACTTAGTCAACACACAAGAGCAGTGACTGTTGGATATCCATCCAACGATTGTCGTGCTTCTTCAATCTCTGCTCTTCATGCTCCAGCCGCTCAAACAAGCGTCGGCGGGACTGCCTACTCCCTCCTCCCGCGGCCGGCTATGCTGCCGTGCAAGCCCCACGGCCCCACCGTACTATAACACCCACGATGTGGCTATATCTCCCACGTGTCGAAGCACGACTTAGAGGCATAATCGCATTGCGGTTTTGTCCCAAGAAGGGTCATCTTCACAGAATCCCATGTAATGAACAAGACTGGGATAAGGAGTTGGCTTACAATCGCCACTTCACACAATGAACATATAGTTCATACATCATTCAGAGTACACACATAGTCCGACTACGGACGAAGCCAAAAGAAAAGAAGATAACCCAACTGCTAGATCCCCGATCGTCCCAACTAAGCTCCACTACTAATCAACAAGAAACGAAACATAGCAACGACAAAGATCTTCGTTGAGCTCCCATCTGAGCTCGGTAGTATCACTTGCACTAGAATCATCGGCACCTGCAACTGTTGTGACAGTATCTGGTGAGTCATGAGGACTCGGCAATCTCAAAACCCGCGAGATCAATACTATTATATCTTAATGGGAAAGGAAGGGGTAAAGTGGTGAGGTTGCAGCAACGACTAAGCATGATATGGTGGCTAACATACGCAAATAAGAGCGAGAAGAGAAGCAAAGGAACGGTCGTGAAACTAGCAATGATCAAGAGGTGGTCCTGAACTCCTACTTACGTCAAACATAACCCAAAACCGTGTTCACTTCCCGGACTCCGCCGAAAAGAGACCATCGCGGCTACACACGCGGTTGATGTGTTTTAATTAAGTCAAGTGTCAAGTTCTCTACAACCGGATATTAACAAATTCACATCTGCCACATAAACGCGGGCACGGCTCTCGAAAGTTTATACACTGCAGGGGTGTCCCAACTTAGTCCATCACAAGCTCCAACGGTCAACGAAGGATATTCCTTCTCCCAGGAAGACCCGATCAAACTCGGAATCCCAGTTTACAAGACATTTCAACAATGGTAAAACAAAACCAGCAAGACCACCCGACTGTGCTGACAAATCCCGATAGGGGCTGCACATATCTCGTTCTCAGGGCACAACAGATGAGCAATCCGTACAACTAAAACCAGACCTCAAGTTTCCCTGAGGGGACACTGCAAAGGGCTCTAGTTCGGACCAACACTCAGAGGAGCACTGGCCCAGGGGGGTTAAAATAAAGATGACCCTTGAGTCTGCAGAACCCAAGGGAAAAAGGCTTAGGTGGCAAATGTTAAAACCAATGTTGGGCCTTGTTGGAGGAGTTTTATTCAAAGCGAACTGTCAAGGGGGTCCCATAGATCACCCAACCGCGTAAGGAACATAAAATCAAGGAACATAACACCGGCATGACGGAAACTAGGGCAGCAAGAGTGGAACAAAACACCAGGCATAAGGCCGAGCCTTCCACCCTTTACCAAGTATATAGATGCATTAATTAAATAAGAAATATTGTGATATCCCAACATAATCCGGTCCAACATTGAGAAATCTTCAACTTCACCTGCAACTAACAATGCTATAAGAGGGGCTGAGCAAAGCGGTAACATAGCCAAGCAACGCTTTGCTAGGAAGGGTGAAAAGGTTAGAGGCTGACATGGCAACTTGGGAGGCAGGGTAAACAAGTGATAGGCAGTGCAGAATTGCGATAGAACAAAGCAACTAGCAAGCAAAGATAGAGGTGATATCGAGGGTAATGGTCATCTGCCTGAGATTCCGCTAGGAAGAAGAACAAGTCCATGAAGAAGACAAACGTACATAATCGAACGAATCCTCACAACTCCGGAACGAAACCGAAGCTAACGAGAGAAGCAAACCGGAAAGAAGCAAACAACATGGTAAACACACAAGCATAAACATGGCATGATGCACAAACAAGTATGATGCATGTCCGGTTTAATGAGGCATGGCATGGCAAGGTGAAGAAAACAACACTACAATTTAAGTGGAGCTCAATATGCAACGAGTTGCATATTGACGAAACACCACAATCAATTATTTAGTTCACACTCATTTAGGTACACATCAATATTAAATGTTGTTAAACATGGCAAAAGGTGAAACATAAGCAAACCACCTATTTAGGCAAGTTTAAATGAAGCCGGAAACAACAAACAACAATTCCGGAAAATCCCCATATGTCATTTAGCAATTTAAAGCAATCAACAATTTTAAGCATTTAAATGTGGTTATCATGATGCGGATGACATGCACAAGTTTTATGCAATTTTATGAAAATGTTGACATGAGCATGTTATGAAGCATTTGTTCACCATGGCGGAATGAAAAGGGTGCCACGGCGGCGAAACAGAAATGGTGCCACGGCGGCGAAACAGAAATGGTGCCACGGCAACATTCCGATGGTCCGGCAACTCATCAAGATGTCGGTGCGAACGAAAGTGTGGATGTGCAGAACATGCAAAAGATGGTGAGGTGATCCCAGATACCGGGTTCCCACGTGTCGGTGGCATGGAAAAAGAGTGAAAAATCGGACACGATGCAAACACGGGCATCTCATACAACATGCATTCGTACACGGGCGGTCATCTCGTCGTTATACCTTTGAAGCGTGCGTTTCGGGGCGGTTCAAAATCATCGAGGGAAGTAGTCATTCACGGGTCGTAGGGGAAGTAGTCGTACACGTTTCATAGTCGTACATGTCGGCGGTAGTGGAAGTAGTGGTACACGACGACGGTAGTGGAAGTAGTGGTTCACTTTTCGTAGATGTTCGGGGTCACAACGAGGAACTTGACGTCCATGGAGTCTTCGAGGATCGACGGTAGTGGTACACACGTTGTTGGGGAACTTGTCGGTCCGGTCTTGGCAACGGTAGTTGTACATGGGTCGTAGACGTTCTCGGGTCATGGGTAGAGGTACTTGGCGCAACGTCGTGTGTAGTTGTACTCGGTGTCCTCGGGGCAACGACTATAGTCGTGGTACTTGGCGTCTCACCGTGTACTTGCACACGGAGTCGAACAGAGGGCCTTGACGATTCCACGGGTATGAAGCAACGGAAACGCACATGCCTCCCCTGTACTTGGCGCAATCCGAGAAGATCTCAACGATCCAGCGAGGCGACGTGGTACAGGGCAGTCTTCGTCTTGGCCGAGCAGCGGTCCAAGCGAGCAGCAGCTCTGCTCAATGCAGAGCAGCACAGAGCGATGCCGAGGAAGTCAACGCGGGGAAGATGCGTTCGCTCATCTCCTGGATGAGGCCGAGGAAAATGTGGGATATGGCGCTGAGGAAGGAAGTCCGGCGAGGTGGCGACGCTGCTGGTGGAGGAGGATGTGGATGGAGAAGGCCTGAAACAGGACGAAGACGGCAGGTTCAAGGCGGAGGTCGCCGGATCCGGCGAGGAACTTGACCGGAGCGGCGGCCTTGCTGTGGTCGGGGACGAGTCAGGAGACACGAGGACGAGGCACGGGGCACCAAGGCAAGGAGGAGGGCGCGACGGTGATGCTTGGCAGCAGGAGGGAGCAAGGCACAGAGGCAAGAAGGCGCGGCGGCGGCCATGGCCTTGGCGAGGAGGGTGGCTGCGAGGCTCATGTGGCGCCATGGCTGCACGAGCTCGCGGACAGAGCTGCAGGCATGAGCAGCCGAAGGAAGGCGTCGGCGCGGGAGGAGAAGCAGGGCGTGGCGCCATGGCGGAAGCAATAGCGAGGAGATCGGGCGCTGGCGCTCCTCCTGGCGCTAGCTGTGTGCGTGCGTTTGTGGAGTGGCGGCGCTGGAGGAATCGAGAGGGAGAGGGGATCGATTGGTGCATGCTAGGTTAAAACAGGGAGCTGGCTGGGCTTTGGGCTTAGAGGCCGGCTGGGCTGCAGGCTCTCTCTCTCCCTTCCTCTCATACTTTCTTTAACATAAAAGAATTAGAGAGAAGAAAATAAAAAGAGGGTTAGGGAAAGAAGTTGGACATGGGGATTATTTTCCAGACTCATAAAAATGAGCTTGACCCAAGAAAAATGGAGTGGGCAAGATTGTAAGACTTAAATTCAAAGTCATTTGAATTTAATTCAAATGGTTTGAACAAGGACTAGGATTTAGAAGTGTTCAAAAATGTTGAGAAATTTGGAGGAACCTCGATAAATGGAGAAAGAATTATGGAGAAAGTTTGGAGAACGAACTTGAAGCAAAAGGCATGAGAATTAAATTGCAAGTGGGTTGCGGTTAATCCCAAACTAATGGAATATTTATAATAGCTCCATAAATATTAGGAGGATATGTTATAAAGAGAAATCACCATGTGAATTCCCTCGATTTAAATAGATCAAAAGATCTATGAAAATTATTTAGTTGAGTTGAGATGCAAAGATTAATGACAAGATGGCATGATGACATAATGCAATGCAAAAATAAAAGAGCAAGCACAAAAGAAACACACGGTGATCACAAAAAATATGGATGTCTTCTGGAGCATCGGTCTCGGGGTGTTACAACACTCCACCACTACAAGAGGATCTCGTCTCGAGATCTAGGATGGCACCGGTGAGAAACGGAAGAGGAAGAGAAGAGGTAAAATTAAGTTGCTTCTTCGACCAATGAGTGAAACCAAAGAACCTTGAGAGGTTGAAAAGTTGAAAGAGAGAACACAACAGAGTTGAACACAATTGAGAGCACTTTGGTAGAGAATAGAAAGAAGGAACACCATGTGAACTTTGGAGGTTGCAAACCTATGAATAACGAGTACAATGGACAAGAAGGAATTGGAACCACTCTGGTTGACACGAGATAAACAAGGAACAAGGAAGAACAACTTTGGACAACACTCTGGTTGAAAAGAGATGCAAGACTTGATAAGATGAAAAGAACTTGAAGAGATGACACAACACTTCGGTTAAATGGATAAGCACAAAAAGAACACGATCCTCAATACGAGAAGAGGAGTGAAGAGAGCAACATCACAATGCCTTCGGAAGAAAGAATAGAAGATAGATCATTGGAATAACAGAATGGTGAAGAAAATGATAACTTCTACCACAATTGAAATTGGAAAGCATACTAGCAAGAAGGTTAGAGTGGAGTTGTTGGAAAACCAACAATGGAAGGATATGATCCTCGTGGGCTTATGGAGACATCTCAAAACTTGAGGTGAAATTCTGCCACTAACGAAAACTAATGCTTGCTTGAGATCAACAAAGAGATGAAAACTGCTTTTGCCGAGAGGATAGGAGAAAACTTGGATCATTGATAAGCACCACAATACAACATTCCTTAGGGAAGGCTTTAGGTGAAATATGACACAAGATAACTCCAATGAAGATATTAATGGATTTAAAATACCTCATTCTTAACAACATGAGAATCGCGAAACATGATGGAAATTGTCAAGAGTGACATAACACCACCTCAAAAGATAAGGTAGAAACAATTGCACTTCGAAATGCAAAAAGAAGAATGCTTGAATGCCTCAAAAACAAAACATGTGTTGGGCACCATGTTTATTTTAGAGTATAGGTTGGCGGGTCATAAATTCGAGAGAAATCTTGAAGAACAATTGAAGAATGAAAAGAATCCTTGATGGACCACCATGTAGAGCCTCCATGAAGAACTCCGGTAATAAAAGGATGATAAAAAAAGAGAAGTTGAAAACACAGGATGAAGCCTTGCGATGATTTAGAAGGAGCTTCGCGACGAGATAATGCGGAAAACTTGGAACTCCGGAAAAGAAAAGATGAAGCATCTCGAACCAAGAAAAATGACATGATGAACAACTCTGGAAAGAAGAAACTAGATCACTTGGATGAAACAATAATAAGAATTACGTTATGCGTATCCTTCACCAATTTAAATTGATGACAAGCAACGGATTTGGCATACTACTTATTCCCCTAGAAAGGGTTAAGAGAGATATAGCGTAAACTTGAGAAGGTATTGATGGAACCACCGGTGGGATTTGGAAACAACGAATGAATTGATATGATAATGAAGGAAGTGAAATCTTGAACGAACCACCGTAAGAATTGAAAAAGAACGTAGCAAAAGCACAATTCACTGGGAAGAATTTGAAAACGAATGAAGATACTTGAAGGGATTTAGATACCTGAGAACGAAGAGATCATGAACTGATTGGAGGATATTTGAACGATGCACCGATAAGATTTGGAGAACGATAGCTACATGCTGAGAATGAAGAATTATGACATGATGGCCTTCGGAGGAAAGAAATGGAAACAACTCATGAAATGCTCCAGATAGGTGAAAAGAATTCTCACAATCGAATGCAATTATGAGAGGATGGTATAAAGCTAGAACCATGAATCTCTGGAAGAATGGGTAAGGATTTAAGAGGAACTCTTCTTCGGTCTTCAAAATTCGAGAATGACAACGAGAAACACCACCATGAATTGTTGAGACACTCCGGAAGGATTAAAAGAAAAAAGTTGAGCCAAAGATGAAAAGAATTTGAAAGCGACCTTGGAGAAGGCATGTGACTGATGAAAATTCATTCTTACGTCAAACTTCGAAAGGAATATGTGAATAGCTCCGGGAAAATTAAAAGAGTCAGGTAAGATCCTGGGAAAAGACCTGTGGGTTAGGGCCCACTCAAGAGAAACACCGTTGAAATGATTTTACAGAGAGATTGCACCGGTTGAATTAAATGGCTTGAATGAGATAACAATCTCCAAATAGCTTGAACGGATTAAGAATGGAAACATGAATCTTCTGAGATATCTTCAACACTCCGGATATGAACTGGGAGAGGTGAATAAATAAGAGAGCCTTGGATAAGAAATTCACATGGGAAGATATGTGAAACAAAAGGAAGAGATATGATCAACACCGAAAGCTTGAGTTAAATCCACCGGAAAAGAATACGAGAATGAAGAATGATGAACTTGAAGCTCCGTTAGTATCATCCTAAGAATCGCGGGATAAGAGCATTGACGAAAAAGAATAGAGAGACTTCTCATCAATCAAATGGATACCCGATTAAGAAATCTGAGTCCTTGAAGAAAAGGGTGGGAGGGCGGGAAAAACAAGGACAACTTGGGACGGATGAAACAAACACCATTGAGAAAATTGATCTCGCAAATGTTGAAATGATCGAGTCCACTTGAAGAGAAGCACACCGGTTGGAGAAGAATTATCATGACGACCTCGATGATCAAGAAGGATTAGTATTCACATAGAAATATGAGAACACCATTTAGGAAAGGTATGGATTCAACATTTGACTTCGAAGCAACTCGAATACCACAAATAAAACAAAACAAAGGATTTGGCTTGCAGAATAAGCCAGAAACAAACATATGATAGAGATTTCGTTCGAAGTTTTTGTGGTGGGGCCCACACGGGCTCGATCGTACAGCACCATCATGTACAAGGCAGTGCACATGAAATATGAAGCGTCCCCGAACCAGCATAGCCAAGGGTTCTTTAAGACACAACGAGACCACTATAAAGACGACCGTAGATAGGCGGACCACTAAACGTCAAACCCCAATCTCATATCATGCATCTGTCGGAAAGAAAAAATCTAGAGCTACTTGAATTCCCACCTATAAAACTCCCGAAACTTTCTGGTTATGCAATCTGGTGTTGGGGATACAGGGGAAGCAATATATATCTCACCGAAAACTAACAATCCCTACATCCAAGTTGTATCCATCCGTCAACACATAACCAAGAAACCTTCGGAAATCGTGTACCTCAACCTTCGAAAAGCATCCGTTATACGAGCTATGGCAATACTCCCGAACTCCCCAGTACTGGGTGGCGTCGAGGTTATCTCACCAACAACTGCATAAAAGAGATTTTCAATGTCGGCAAAACTCAGGTATTCCAGAACTGCAACGATAAAATTATGACGACAACACCTTGGAGCTCAACTCCCCGCGACACTGCCACAACCCCTAAATGTTAGGAGGCACCTAGAACAATGTTCTCGTCATAAGAATATCAGAACGATACCAAGATACCCGCGTGATCCTAAAAAAATTTAGTGAAATCTGAGGAGAAGAAAGTTAAAACATCTACGTCAGGAGACCTCAGCAGAGCGACGAAGGGGCTGAGGAGTAAAAAGAGTCCTACTCTCTGATATATATATAATCCTAGGACTCAAAACATTTTTGTTCTAGACTCAACAACACCAGTGATTCGATCAAGCAGGGGGCTCCTAAGTCGGGGATGGCTCTAATTACCAACTTGTAACACCCATGATGCGGCTATATCTCCCACGTGTCGAAGCACGACTTAGAGGCATAACCGGATTGTGGTTTTGTCGCAAGAAGGGTCATCTTCACACAATCCCATGTAATGAACAAGACTGGGATAAGGAGTTGGCTTACAATCGCCACTTCACACAATGAACATATAATTCATACATCATTCAGAGTACACACATAGTCCAACTACGGACGAAGCCAAAAGAAAAGAAGATAACTGAACTACTAGATCCCCGATCGTCCCAACTGGGCTCCACTACTGATCAACAAGAAACGAAACACAGCAACGACCAAGATCTTCGTTGAGCTCCCATCTGAGCTCGGTAGCATCACCTGCACTAGAATCATTGGCACCTGCAACTGTTGTGATATTATCTGGTGAGTCACGAGGACTCGGCAATCTCAAAACCCATGATATCAAGACTATTAAAGCTTAATGGGAAAGGAAGGGGTAAAGTGGTGAGGTTGCAGCAGCGACTAAGCAAGATATGGTGGCTAACATACGCAACTAAGAGCGAGAAGAGAAGCAAAGGAACGGTCGTGAAACTAGCAATGATCAAGAGGTGGTACCGAACTCCTACTTACGTCAAACATAACCCAAAACCGTGTTCACTTCCCGGACTCCGCCGAAAAGAGACCATCACGGCTACACACGCGGTTGATGCGTTTTAAATAATTCAAGTGTCAAGTTCTCTACAACCGAATATTAACAAATTCACATCTGCCACATAACCGCGGGCACGGCTCTCGAAAGTTTATACCCTGCAGGGGTGTCCCAACTTAGCCCATCACAAGCTCTCACGGTCAAAGAAGGATATTCATTCTCCCAGGAAGACCCGATCAAACACGGAATCCCGGTTTACAAGACATTTCGACAATGGTAAAACAAGACTAGCAAGACCACCCGACTGTGCCGACAAATCCCGATAGGAGCTGCACATATCTCGTTCTCAGGGCACAACGGATGAGCAATCCGTACAACTAAAACCAGACCTCAAGTTTCCCTGAGGGGGCGCTGCAAAAGGCTCTAGTTAGGTCCAACAC
>NC_041393.1:593399233-593406564 GCF_002162155.2 Triticum dicoccoides
TAAAGATGACCCTTGAGTCTGCAGAACCCAAGGGAAAAAGGCTTAGGTGGCAAATGTTAAAACCAATGTTGGGTCTTGCTGGAGGAGTTTTATTCAAAGCGAACTGTCAAGGGGGTCCCATAAATCACCCAACCGCATAAGGAACATAAAATCAAGGAACATAACACCGGTATGATGGAAACTTGGCGGCAAGAGTGGAACAAAACACCAGGCATAAGGCCGAGCCTTCCACCCTTTACCAAGTATATAGATGCATTAATTAAATAAGAGATATCGTGATATCCCAACATAATCCGGTCCAACATGGAGCAATCTTCAACTTCACCTGCAACTAAAAACACTATAAGAGGGGCTGAGCAAAGCGGTAACACAGCCAAGCAACGGTTTGCTAGGAAGGGTGAAAAGGTTAGAGGCTGACATGGCAACTTGGGAGGCATGGTAAACAAGTGATAGGCAGCGCAGCATAGCGATAGAACGAAGCAACTAGCAAGCAAAGATAGAGGTGATATTGAGGGTAATGGTCATCTTGCCTGAGATTCCGCTAGGAAGAAGAACAAGTCCATGAAGAAGACAAACGGACGTAGTCGAACGAATCCTCACAACTCTGGAACGAAACTGAAGCTAACGAGAGAAGCAAAACGGAAAGAAGCAAACAACATGGTAAACACACAAGCATAAACATGGCATGATGCACAAACAAGTATGATGAATGTCTGGTTTAATGAGGCATGGCATGGCAAGGTGAAGCAAACAACACTACAATTTAAGTGGAGCTCAATATGCAACGAGTTGCATATTAACGAAACACCACAAGCAATTATTTAGGTCACTCTCGTTTAGGTACACATCAATATTAAATGTTGTTAAACATGGCAAAAGGTGAAACATAAGCAAACCACCTATTTAGGCAAGTTTAAATGAGGCCAGAAACAACAAACAACAATTCCAGAAAATCCCCATATGTCATTTAGCAATTTAAAGCAAACAACAATTTTAACCATTTAAATGTGGTTATCATGATGCGGATGACATGCACAAGTTTTATGCAATTTTATGAAAATGTTGACATGAGCATGTTATGAAGCATCTGGTCACCATGGCGGAATAGAAAGGGTGCCACGACAGCGAAACAGAAATGGTGCCACGGCAACATTTCGATGATCCAGCAACTCATCAAGATGTCGGTGCGAACGAAAGTGTGGATGTGCAGAACATGCAAAAGATGGTGAGGTGATCCCAGATACCAGGTTCCCACGTGTCGGTGGCATGGCGAAAGAGTGACAAATTGGACATGGTGCAAACACGGGCATCTCATACAACATGCATTCGTACACGGGCGGTCGTCTCGTTGTTATACCTTTGAAGCATGCGTTTCGGGGCGGTTCAAAATCGTCGAGGGAAGTAGTCGTTCACGGGTCGTAGGAGAAGTAGCTGTACACGTTTCATAGTCGTACATGTCGGCGGTAGTGGAAGTAGTGGTACACGGCGACGGTAGTGGAAGTAGTGGTTCACTTGTCATAGATGTTCGGGGTGACGACGAGGAACTTGACGTCCATGCAGTCTTCGAGGATCGACGGTAGTGGTACACACGTTGTTGGGGAACTTGTCGGTCCGATCTTGGCGACGGTAGTTGGACACGGGTCGTAGACGTTCTCGGGTCATGGGTAGAGGTACTTAGCGCAACATCATGTGTAGTCGTACTCGGTGTCCTCGGGGCAACGACTATAGTCATGGTACTTGGCGTCTCACCGTGTAGTTGTACATGGAGACGAACAGAGGGCCTTGACGATTCAACGGGTATGAAGCAACGGAAACGCACAGGCCTCCCCTGTACTTGGCGCAATCCGAGAAGATCTCAACGATCCAGCGAGGCGACGTGGTACAGGGCAATCTTTGTCTTGGCCGAGCAGCGGTCCAAGCGAGCAGCAGCTCTGCTCAATACAGGGCAGCACAGAACAATGCCGGGGAAGTCAACGCGGGGAAGATGCGTTCGCTCATCTCCTGGATGAGGCCGAGGCAAAGGTGGGATATGGCGCTGAGGAAGGAGGTCCAACGGGGCGGCGACGCTACTGGTGGAGGAGGGTGTGGATGGAGAAGGCAGGTTCAAGGCGGAGGTCGCCGGATCCGGCGAGGAACTTGACCGGACCGGCGGCCTTGCTGTGGTCGGGGACGAGTCAGGAGACACGAGGACGAGGCACGGGGCTCCAAGGCAAGGAGGAGGGCGCGGCGGTGATCCTTGGTGGCAGGAGGGAGCAAGGCGCAGAGGCAAGAAGGCACGGCGGCGGCCATCGCCTCGGCGAGGGGGGAGGGTGCGAGGCTCCTGTGGCGCCATGGCTGCACGAGCTCGCGGACGGAGCTGTAGGCACGAGCAGCCGAAGGAGGGAGTCGGTGCGGGAGGAGAAGCAGGGCGCGACGCCATGGCGGAAGCAGCAGCGAGGTGATCGGGCATTGGCGCTCCTCCTGGCACTAGCTGTGTGTGTGCGTGTGTGGAGTGGCGGCGCTGGAGGAATCGAGAGGGAGAGGGGATCGATAGGTGCATGCTAGGTTAAAATAGGGAGCTGGCTGGGCTTTGGGCTTAGAGGCCGGCTGGGCTGCAGGCTCTCTCTCTCCCTTCCTCTCATACTTTCTTTAACATAAAAGAATTAGAGAGAAGAAAATAAAAAGAGGGTTAGGGAAAGAAGTTGGACATGGGGATTATTTTTTCGGACTCATAAAAATGAGCTTGACCCAAGAAAAATGGAGTGGGCAAGATTGCAAGACTTAAATTCAAAGTCATTTGAATTTAATTTAAATGGTTTGAACAAGGACTAGGATTTAGAAGTGTTCAAAAATGTTGAGAAATTAGGAGGAGCCTCGATAAATGGAGAAAGTTTGGAGAACAAACTTGAAGCAAAAGGCATGAGAATTAAATTGCAAGTGGTTGCGGTTAATTCCAAACTAATGGAATATTTATAATAGCTCCATAAATATTAGGGGATATGTTATAAAGAGAAATCACCATGTGAATTCCCTCGATTTAAATAGATCAAAAGATCTATGCAATTTATTTAGTTGAGGTGAGATGCAAAGATTAATGACAGATGGCATGATGACATGATGCAATGCAAAAATAAAAGAGCAAGCACAAAAGAAACACATGGTGATCACGAAAAATATGGAAGTCTTCTGGAGCATCGGTCTCGGGGCGTTACACGTACTCCCATCGCTGGCCTAGCCATCCCTCTACTCACCCACACATGATGTTATTCTCCAGCGACGGCAAACGAACTAGTAAACCCTCGTACTCCTCCGCGTGGGAAACAACTGCCGAGTATTCCCTGGCTCCATGTCGTTCCCTTCCTAGGCCTCACCGTCGTCCACTGCCCTGGTGCTCTCGGCGCGACCTAGTCAACGTGGTCAATGAACGACATCCATCGGAAGTGGACTGTACATGGAGAGGCTGATAGTTGGGTCCATGGCCGCACACAAGGAAATGCCTCCTTATTACACGCAAAATAATGATTCCTCCACCTGGCAGCTAGGACCCATAGGAAGGGCCTCTGTATTTCGTGAAAAAAACATTCCCCCCGCTGACAGGTCGGACCCACCAGCTATATCTTCGCACGCAAGGAAGTGCCTCCTTATTACGCCCAAAAAAATGATTACCCCCTGCTAGCTGGGACCCACCATAATGTTGGGCTGACTTGTGGGCTTACTAAGTTGACGGGGATGGAGGGATTTGTCAACTTAGTCAATACTCCAGTGACCGTATCATGTCCATCCAACGGCCATACGGCTTCTTCAACCTCTAGTCTTCTTGCTCCAGCCGCCCAAAGCAGCGCTGGTCGTGCCGCCTGCTCCTGCCTCCCGTGGCCAGCTATGCTACTGCCTGCTCCTGCCTCCTGTGGCCCGGCTCCCTGTTGTCCCCTTCCTAGGCCTCGTCGTCGTCCACCGCTGTGGTGCTCTCGGCGCTGCGTGGTCAATGTGGTCAATGACCGACTTCCATCGGACGAGTACTGTACATGGAGAGGCTGACAGCTGGGTCCACGGCAGCCGCAAGCAAGTGCCTCCTTATTACGCGGAAAATAATTATTACTCCACCTGCCAGCGGGGACCCACCGGACGGGCCACCAGTATTTTGCGAAATAAATCGTTTCCCACTGACTGCTGGGACCCACCGGACGGGGCACCGTATTTTGCAAAAAAAACGTTCCCCCCGATGTCAGCTCGTACCCACCGGAAGTGCCTCCTTATTACGCACAAAAAAATGAATACTCCCCCGGCTAGCTGGGACCCACCTTGGTGGGAGGCTGTCTTGTGGGCCTACTAAGTTGACGGGGCCGAAGGGCTTTGTCAACTTAGTCAATATGAACGATTCTAGCTCTAGTGACCGTACGATGTCCATCCAACGGCCGTAGTGCTTCTTCAACCTCTGGTCTTCTTGCTCCAGCTGCCCAAAGCAGCACCGGTCGTGCCGCATGCTCCTTCCTCCCATGGCTGGCTGTGCTGCCGCGGAGGCCTCACCGCCCCCTACTATTCCCACCGCTGGCCAGGCCCTGCGGCGACGGCAACCTCACACGGCAGTTGAACCAGTAAACCCTTGTACTCCTCTCCGTGCGGGCTTCCAATGTCGCGTCTTCCCCAGCTCCGCGTCGTCCCCTTCCTAGGCCTCGTCGTCGTCCACCGCCGTGGTGCTCTCGGCGCAGCATCGTCAACATGGTCAAGGAACGACTTCCATCAGAAGAGTACTGTACATGGAGAGGCTGATAGCTGGGTCCACGGCCACAACCCAGTTTTTTTGTGATTTTCCAATTAAGTCGCTTTGTCAGGCCTGTTGGGCTGCAAATCTTTCAAGACGGGGAGAGCTTTTCATTCGGCTGGCCGAGAAAATGGCCCATCAGTAATGAGAAATGGGTTGTACATTTTTAAAACACATCAAACCGGCAATTAGTTTCAAATATATTTTTTTCATTTCAAGATTTTAAATTACGTTAATTTTTCTGCGTGGAGAATTTGTTGGATTTTATATTGATATACATTTATTTTTAAAATCAGTTTGAATGTGAGTCGAGATTTCGGGATTAAAAATAGTTCGGACCGCACCAGAATATGCAAAATTTCATATAAGTTTTTAACCGTGGCCACAATATGGGCTGTAATGCTAACAAAAAGAATATGGGCTCCAAAAAAACCTTAAGAACTAGCAAATGGGCTGTAAATTATTAAAAATAATGGCAGATGGGTTGTATGCTCTTTTCCACGGATTTGAGGCTTTCCTAAAAAAAGGTTGACGCACAAGCAGTGACTTTTGGATGGCCATCCAACGGCCATCGTGCTTCTTCAATCTCTGCTCTTCCTGCTCCAGCCGCTCAAACAAGCGCCAGCGGGACTGCCTGCTCCCTCCTCCCCACGGCTGGCAGTGCTGCCGCGCAGGCCTCACCGCCCCACCGTACTCCCATCGCTGGCCTAGCCATCCCTCTACTCACCCACACCTGCTATTATTCTCCGGCGACGGCAGACGAACCAGTAAACCCTCGTTCAGTCGTACTCCCCTCCGCGTGGGAAACAACTGCGGAGTCTTCCCTGCCTCCATGTCGTTCCCTTCCTAGGCCTCGCCGTCGTCCACCGCCCTGGTGCTCTCGGCGCGGCCTGGTCAACATGGTCAACGACCGACATGCATCTGAAGTGGACTGTATGTGGAGAGGCCGCAGCTGGGTCCACGGCCGCACACAAGGAAATGCCTCCTTAATACGCGCAAAATAATGATTCCTCCACGTGACATCGGGGACCCACCGAAAGGGCCTCAGTATTTCGCGAAAAAACGTTACCACCGCTGACAGCTCGGACCCACCAGCTATATCTTTGCACGCAAGGAAGTGCCTCCTTATTACACACAAAAAAATGAATACTCCCCCTATTAGCTGGGACCCAGTATAGTGGCAGGCTGACTTGTGGGCCTACTAAGTTGACGGGGACGGGGGGCTTTGTCAACTTAGTCAATATGCACGATTCTAGCTCCAGTGACCGTACGATGTCCATCCAACGGCCGTAGTGCTTCTTCAACCTCTGGTCTTCTTGATCCAGCTGCCCAAACCAGCATCGGTCCTGCCTCGTGCTCCTGCCTCCCGTGGCCGGCTGCGATGCGACGGAGGCCTCACCGCCCCCTACTACTCCCACCGCTGGCCAGGCAATCCTTCTACTCACCCACACCCCCTGTTATTCTACGGGACGGCAGCCTCACACCGTAGCGAACCAGTGAACCCTCGTACTCCTCTACGCGTGGGCATCCACTGCCATGTCTTCCCCGGCTCCATGTCGTCCCCTTCCTAGGCCTCGCCGTCGTCCACCGCCCTGGTGCTCTCGGCGCGGCATGGTCAACGTGGTCAAGGAACGGCTTCCATCGGACGTGGACTGTACGTGGAGAGGCTCACAACTGGGTCCACGGCCGCAACCAGGAAGTGCCTCCTTATTACGCGCAAAATAATTATTCCTCCACCTAACAGCGGGGACCCACCGGACGGGCCACCATATTTCCTGAAAAAACGTTCCCCCTGACTGCTGGGACCCACCAGCTACACCTTCGCACGCAAGGAAGTGCGTCCGGGCAAAGAAAATTATTCGCCCCCTAACTGCTGGGACCCACCAGCTACATCTTCACACGCAAGGAAGTGCCTGACAGTCGGGACCCACCTGGCCGAAGCGTACGTAGCGTTGTCATTCTGGTCGCGAACGTGTACGCACATACTGGTCGATGTAGAGGCGCGCACGTGTCGTAGATGTAGAGGCGCGCACGTGTCATAGATGTAGAGGCGCGCACGTGTCGTAGTAGAGGCGTGCACGTAGCATGTACACGTACGTACAGCGGTGAGGGTCCAAGAAAGAAAATACGGCCATGTATGTACATACGGGCAGGGTCTCGAACGCCTACTCGCGCATACGTACATGGCTGGGTCGGAACGGAGAAACAACATCGTTGTTGTGTTCATGGGGAGCCAACCGGCTGGGTCGGAACGGAATGCGTGGTCGTGTTCATCGGGAGGGCTTGGAAGGAACATGCGATGGAAACGAGGCCTGGAGTACCGCACAACGGAGGAAACGGCCTTGTGTTCGACCAGCCACATTTGAAACGGGGTCCTGTTGATCGAGAGGGGCCTGGCGTACCACAAAACGGAGGAAACGGTCCTCCTACGGTCGAAACGGGGGTCCTGTTGATCGGAGGGGTGTGGCGTACCGCAAAACGGACAAAACGGACTTGTGTTGGAGCGCTACGGTCGAAATGGGGGTCCTGTTGATCGGGAGGGGTGTGGCGTACCGCAAAACGGACGAAACGGACTTGTCTTGGAGCGATATGG
>NC_041393.1:593407014-593489798 GCF_002162155.2 Triticum dicoccoides
CACTGTTCATCCTAGAGGCAGCATCGATCGGCTTCAGTTAGCAGCAGTAGCGAAGGAATCGCTCCATCGGGTTCAGTTAACAGCCATCAATCGATCGCTCGGGTTTAGTAACGCATAGCCTGAAGTGCAATCGCTCGGGTTTAGTTAGAGCCCAACGCCTCGCTCGGCTTCAGTTAGAGCCAACGCCTTGCACACACGCGCGTATGTACAAGAGAAACGCGCATCGCTCCGCCCCGACCTCCCACCGTAAACGGCAACTCCCCAAAATTTTCCTCCCCCTCGCTTCTACCACGGTTTTTTCCGTCATGGACGGCCCAAAGAATGTCATGCAGTTGCGTCTCCGGCCCGCCCAGGACGAAAAGCCCATTTTCTGTCATGATTTTTTGTCATAGAAGTAGGAGCCCACCACATCTATGATGATACCGGGTTTTGTCACAATTATCATCATAGAAGTGTCATATGTATGACAGGAAAAAAATTCGTTCGGCCCAAAATGTCACGGATGTGTCTTTTTTTTAGTGGGGACTTGTCCAGGAGCTTCACGGAGACACGAGAGACCTCAGGTGAGCTCGGGAAGGCTCGGGACGACTCAGGCCACCGGACACGACGACGGCAGAGACGGGCATGTCATGGGCGAGCTTAACGCGACACAACCACGATGAGTCCGAACAGGGCAGTGATGCAGAGAGAAGTAGGGATTGAGGGAGTCCAGGATTAAGGGGTCCTCGTACAGGCGGACTATATACTTTGGCCAGACTTTTGGACTATGAAGATACAAGAATGAAGACTTCGTCCCGTGTCCGAATGGGACCCTCCTTTGCATGGAAGGCAAGCTTGCCAATTCGGATATGTAGATCTCCTTCTCTGTAACCGACTCTATGTAACCCTAGCCCCCTCCGGTATCTATATTGTCGGCGTTCTGGGAACGGGGGTCCCCAGACTTGCCTGCCTGCGGCCTATGGCGTAGCTCAAGCGGAGGCCTAGTACAGCCCAGCTTCATCAGCTCAAGCTCAAGACCCTCGCGAGGGGCCCAGCCTTGCGGGGCGGACGACAGGAAGCTTTCTCAGGAGCAGCCTCATCAGGCGGGCCCGCGAGGAGGCGGAGAGATCAAGGCAGGGGTACCTCGCGAGGTGTCCGTGACGCAAGCCATGACGATCGAGACCAGGCGAGCGCCAGGCGAGCGTCGGCCTGTGCAGTGTCATTGTTTCCCTTTCGGTGCAAAGGGGGCAAGCACAGGCCAAGGCATCAGGCAAAGGTTACCGTTTCGGTGCAACAAGACCAAGACCAGTGGAACGGCAGGATGGAGGTCACCGTGGAGCCCAAGACGGCGTCACCGTCAGAGTCTTTGGCAGTCGAAGACCAACTTTAGTCAGGATAAATGTACTAGATGTTCCCCTTCAAAATGGCCAATTGTTGGCTCCCTTCCCGCTCATTATTTGGGAAGAGGCCCAGGACCTCCCTCTCTAAATAGAGCTAGCCACCACAGAGTAGGCATCGAGATTTTGGGCAGACAAGAGAGGGTGGGAGGCGACTGAACTCACCCAAGTAGTTCATCGCAGCAGCTCAAGAACACCTCTCGCGAGGCTGTTCTTCCTTTGTATTGTTCATCATCGGCCCCTGAGGTAATCCACCACACACACACTAGAGTAGGGTATTACACCACAATGGTGGCCTGAACCAGTATAAATCTCGTGTCCCTTGTGTGTTCTTCTTTCTAGCCTAGATTCCTTGCGAGGCTTCGAGACGTGAGTTGGTAAGGGAGAGATCTTCGAGCGCACCCCAGAGTTCGAACCTCAAGGGTCTGCCGGAACCCGAAATCCAACATTTGGTGCGCCAGGTAGGGGTGCGCCGGAATCCTTCTTCCACCGCCTCGCGTTTTCTCATCCGTCACGCCCATGTCTGATGCTCGCCGAGCCTGATACGTCCATTTTGCATCATGCTTTTATGTCAATATTCATTGCATTATGGGCTGTTATTTCACGTTATGTCACAATACTTATGGCTATTCTATCTTATTTTACAAGGTTTACATGAAGAGGGAGAATGTCGGCAGCTGGAATTCTGGGGTGGAAAAGGAGCAAATATTGAAGGACTATTCTGCGCAACTCCAAATGTCCTGAAACTCCACGGAATACCGTAGAATAAATAAAGAAAAATCATCGCCAAAGATGAAGGCCAGGGGGCCCACACCCTGCTCACAAGGGTGGCCCCCCCTGGGCGCGCCCCCTACCTCGTGGGCCCCCTGGTGGCTCTCGGACGTCCATCTTCCCCCATATGAAGTCTTTTGATGAGAAAAAAATAGAAGAGAACCTTTCGGGACGAGACTCCGCCGCCACGAGGCGGAACCTTGGTGGAACCAATCTAGGGCTCCGGCAGAGCTGTTCTGCCGGGGACACTTCCCTCTGGGAGGGGGAAATCATCACCATCGTCATCACCAACGCTCTTCTCATCGGGAGAGGGAAATCTCCATCAACATCTTCACCAGCACCATCTCATCTCCAAACCCTAGTTCATCTCTTGTATCCAATTCTTGTCTCCAAGTCCGGGATTGGTGCTAGTAGGTTGCTAGTAGTGTTGATTACTTGTAGTTGATGCTAGTTGGTTTATTTGGTGGAAGATCATATGTTCAGATCCTTTATGCACAATATTACCCCTCTGATTATGAACATGGATATGCTTTGTGAGTAGTTACGTTTGTTCCTGAGGACAAGGGAGAAGTCTTGCTATTAGTAGTCATGTGAATTTGGTATTCGTTCGATATTTTGATAAGATGTATGTCGTCTAACCTCTAGTGGTGTTATGTGAACGTCAACTACATAGCACTTCACCATTATTTGGGCCTAGAGGAAGGCATTGGGAAGTAATAAGTAGATGATGGGTTGCTAGAGTGACAGAAGCTTAAACCCTAGTTTATGCGTTGCTTCGTAAGGAGCTGATTTGTATCCATATGTTTCATGCTATGGTTAGGTTTACCTTAATACTTTTGTTGTAGTTGCGGATGCTTGCAATAGAGGTTAATCATAAGTGGGATGCTTGTCCAAGTAAGGGAAGTACCCAAGCACCGGTCCACACACATGTCAAATTATCAAAGTACCGAACGCGAATCATATGAGCGTGATGAAAACTAGCTTGACGATATTCCCATGTGTCCTCGGGAGCGCATTTCCTATTATAAGAGTTTGTCCAGGTTTGTCCTTTGATACAAAAAGGATTGGGCCACCTTGCTGCACTTTATTTACTTTTGTTACTTGTTGCTTGTTACAATTTATCCTATCACAAAACTATCTGTTACCACTTATTTCAGTACTTGCAGAGAATACCTTGCTGAAAACCGCTTATCATTTCCTTCTGCTCCTCGTTGGGTTCAACACTCTTACTTATCGAAAGGACTATGATAGATCCCCTATACTTGTGGTTCATCAAGACTCTTTTCTGGCGCTGTTGCCGAGGAGTGAAGCGCCTTTGGTAGGTGGAATTTGGTAAGGAAAAATTTATTTAGTGTGCTAAAATTTTCTGTCACTTGTTACCATGGAAAGTAATTGCTTGAGGGGCTTGTTCGGGGTATCTTCACCCCGTCCAGTTGAGCCAAGAGTTGCTCCTCAACCTACTGAACCTACTGAATCTATTGAAAATGAAAATGCTTTTCAGATTCCTTCGGGTATGATGGAAAAGCTGCTAGCTAACACTTTCGCAGGAGATGGAACAAAGCATCCTAACGAACATCTACGCTTTGTGGATGATATTTGTGGAATATTTAAGCTTGCAGGTATACCCGATGATGCCGCTAAGAGGAAGGCTTTCCCTTTATCTTTGGAGGGAGACGCATTGACATGGTATAGGCTATGTGATGATACGAGATCATGGAACTATAAAAGATTGAAATTGGAATTTCATCAAAAGTATTACCCTATGCATCTTGTTCATCGTGATCGCTATTATATATATAATTTTTGGCCTCGCGAAGGAGAAAGCATCGCTCAAGCTTGGGGGAGGCTTAAATCAATGTTATATTCATGCCCCAATCATGAGCTCTCAAAATTGACAATTCTCAAGAATTTTTATGCTTGGCTTTCTAATAATAATCGCACCATGCTTGATACTTCTTGTGCTGGCTCTTTTATGATGAAGTCTATTGAATTTGGATGGAATTTATTGGATAGAATTAAACGCAACTCTGAAGATTGGGACCTCGACGAAGGTAAGAAGTCAGGTATGACATCTATGTTTGATTGTGTTAAATCTTTTATGGATACCGATATTTTCCGTAAGTTTAGCACTAAATATGGACTTGACTCTGAGATAGTAGCTTCTTTCTGTGAATCTTTTGCTACTTACGTTGATCTCCCCAAGGAGAAGTGGTTTAACTATCATCCTCCCATAGAAGTAAAAGTAGCTGCACCTAATAAAGTTGAAGAAAAGACTGTCACTTATAATGATCCTATTGTTCCTACTTCTGATGTTGAGAAACCCCCTTTCCCTGTTAGAATGAAGGATCATGCTAAAGCTTCAATTGTTGTTCGTAAAAGCAATATTAGGACTTATACACCCCCTGAGCAAGTCAAAGTAGAACCCAATATTGCTATTGTTAAAGATCTGTTGTCTGATAATATTCATGGGCATGTTATTCAATTCACTGGCGAAACTGCTAGAATTGCTAAACCCTCTGATAGAGATAAGTATAGACCTGTGGTAGGCATGCATGTTATTTCTGTTAAAATAGGAGATCATTGTTATCATGGCTTATGTGATATGGGTGCTAGTGCTAGTGTTATACCCATTGACTTATACAAATAAATTATGCATGATATTGCACCTGCTGAGTTAGAAGATATTGATGTTACAATTAAACTTGCCAATAGAGATACTATATCTCCAATGGGAATCGTTAGAGATGTTGAAGTCTTGTGTGGGAAAACCAAATATCCCGCTGATTTTCTTGTTCTTGGTTCTCCACAAGATAGCTTTTGTAACATTATATTTGGTAGACCCTTCTTGCGTACTGTTAATGATAAGATAGACTACAAAAAGAATGTTGTTACTATTGGCCTGGACGATATGGTCCATGAGTTTAATTTCTCTAAATTTAGTAAACAACATCGTGAGGAAGAATTGCCTAGTAAGGATAAAATTATTGGTCTTGCTTCTATTGTTGTACCTCCTAGTGATCCTTTAGAACACTATTTGCTAGACCATGAAAATGATATGTTCATGAAAGAAAGAAGGGAAATAGATGAAGTATTCTTTAAACGGGAACCTATTCTGCAACACAATTTGCCTGTTGAAATCCTAGGGGATCCCCCTCCACCCAAGGGTGATCCCGTATTTGATCTTAAACCGTTGCCTGATAATCTTAAATATGCTTATCTTGATGAAAAGAAAATATATCATGTTATTATTAGCGCTAACCTTTCAGAGCATGAAGAAGAAAGATTATTGAAAACTCTGAAGAAGCATCGTGCCGCTATTGGATATACTCTGGATGATATTAAGGGCATCAGTCCCACTCTATGTCAACATAAAATAAATTTGGAAGCTGATGCCAAACCAGTTTGTGATCCTCAACTAAGTTTGAATCCTAAAATGAAAGAAGTGGTAAGAAAAGAAATACTCAAGGTTCTGGAGGCAGGTATAATTTATCCAGTTGCTGGTAGCCAGTGGGTACGTCCTGACCATTGTGTCCCTAAGAAGGGAGGTATTACTGTTGTCCCTAATGATAAAGATGAATTGATTCCGCAAAGAATTATCACAGGTTATAGGATGGTAATTGATTTCCGCAAATTAAATAAGGCTACTAAGAAAGATCATTACCCCTTACCTTTTATTGATCAAATGCTAGAAAAACTATGCAAACATACACATTATTGCTTCCTAGATGGTTACTCTGGTTTTTCTCAAATACCTGTGTCGGCTAAAGATCAACCAAAGACTACTTTTACATGCCCTTTTTGTACTTTTGCTTATAGACGTATGCCTTTTGGTTTATGTAATGCACCTGCTACCTTTCAAAGATGCATGATGGCTATATTCTCTGACTTTTGTGAGAAAATTTGTGAGGTTTTCATGGATGACTTCTCCGTCTATGGTTCCTCTTTTGATGATTGCTTGAGCAATCTCGCTCGAGTTTTGCAGAGATGTGAAGAAACTAATCTTGTCTTGAATTGGGAAAAGTGCCACTTTATGGTTAATGAAGGTATTGTCTTGGGGCACAAAGTTTCTGAAAGAGGTATTGAAGTTGATAAAGCCAAGGTTGATGCTATTGAAAAGGTGCCATGTCCCAAGGACATCAAAGGTATCAGAAGTTTCCTTGGTCACGCCGGATTTTATAGGAGGTTCATCAAGGACTTCTCAAAAATCTCTCGGCCTCTGACTAATTTATTACAAAAAGATGTACCATTTGTCTTTGATGATGATTGTGTATAAGCGTTTGAAATAATTAAGAAAGCATTAGTCTCTGCACCTGTTGTTCAGCCACCTGATTGGAATTTACCCTTTGAAATTATGTGTGATGCTAGTGATTATGCCGTAGGTGCTGTTCTAGGGCAAAGGGTTGATAAGAAATTGAATGTTATCCATTATGCTAGTAAGACTCTAGACAATGCTCAAAGAAATTATGCTACTACCGAAAAGGAACTTTTAGTGGTTGTATTTTCTTGTGATAAATTCAGACCCTATATTGTTGATTCTAGAGTAACTATTCATACAGATCATGCTGCTATTAAATATCTTATGGAAAAGAAAGATGCAAAACCTAGACTCATTAGATGGGTTCTCTTGCTTCAAGAATTTGATTTACATATTGTTGATAGAAAAGGAGCTGAGAATCCCGTTGCAGACAACTTATCTAGGCTAGAGAATGTTCTTGATGACCCACTACCTATTGATGATAGCTTTCTTGATGAGCAATTAAATGTCATAAGTACTTCTCGTAGCACCCCATGGTATGCTGATTATGCTAATTATATTGTTGCTAAATTTATACTGTCTAGCTTCACATACCAACAAAAGAAAAAGTTTTTCTATGACTTGCGACATTACTTTTGGGATGACCCGCATCTTTATAAAGAAGGAGTAGATGGTGTTATTAGACGTTGTGTACCTGAACATGAACAAGAACAGATCCTACGCAAGTGTCACTCCGAATCTTATGGAGGACATCACGCTGGAGATAGAACTGCACATAAGGTATTGCAATCCGGTTTTTATTGGCCTACTCTCTTCAAGGATGCCCGTAAGTTTGTTTTGTCTTGCGATGAATGTCAAAGAATTTGTAACATCAGTAGATGTCAAGAAATGCCTATGAATTATTCACTTGTTATTGAGCCATTTGATGTTTGGGGCTTTGATTATATGGGACCTTTTCCTGCCTCCAATGGTTACACTCATATTCGAGTTGCTGTTGATTATGTTACTAAGTGGGTAGAAGCTATTCCAACTAGTAGTGCTAATCATAACACTTCTATTAAAATGCTTAAGGAAGTTATTTTTCTGAGGTTTGGAGTCCCTAGATACTTAATAACTGATGGTGGTTCACACTTTATTCATGGTGCTTTCCGTAAGATGCCTGCTAAATACGATGTTAATCATAGGATTGCATCTTCATATCACCTGCAGTCTAGTGGTCAGGTAGAACTGGGCAATAGAGAGCTCAAATTAATTTTGCAAAAGACTGTCAATAGGTCTAGAAAGAATTTGTCCAAAAAACTTGATGACACATTATGGGCCTATAGAACTGCATATAAAAATCCTATGGGTATGCATCTGTATAAAATGGTTTATGGAAAAGCATGTCATTTACCTCTCGAACTAGAACATAAGGCATATTGGGCTATTAAGGAGCTCAACTATGATTTCAAACTTGCAGGTGAGAAGAGTTTATTTGACATTAGCTCACTTGATGAATGGAGAACCCAAGCTTATGAAAATGCCAAGTTGTTTAAGGAAAAAGTTAAAAGGTGGCATGACAAAAGGATACAAAAGCGTGAGTTTAATGTAGGTGATTATGTGTTGCTATACAACTCTCGTTTAAGATTTTTTGCAGGAAAACTTCTCTCCAAATGGGAAGGTCCTTACGTTATCGAGGAGGTCTATCGTTCCGGTGCCATAAAAATCAACAACTTTGCAGGCACAAATCCGAAGGTGGTGAACGGTCAAAGGATCAAACACTATATCTCAGGTAATCCTATAAATGTTGAAACTACTATTATTGAAACTGTAACCCCGGAGGAATACATAAAGGACACTTTCCAGAACGTTCCAGACCCCGAAAAGGAATAGGTATGTGGTACGGTAAGTAAACCAACTCCAAAACAATTTTTAAGGCAATATTTCTCCGTTTTGGAATATTTAGAAAAATAGAAAAATAAGTAGCAGTCCGGGGAGGACACGAGGCCTCCATGAGGGTGGAGGGCGCGCCCTACCCCCCCTGGGCGCGCCCCCCTACCTCGTGAGCACCTCGTGTGCCCTCCGGACTCCGTTTCCTTGCACGATACATATTTCGGTCGGTAAAAATTCATTATATATACTCTCGGAGGTTTTGACTCTCTTATCATGCAATTATCCTTTGTTTTTGTTTCGAGCTATTGTTGCTGCAGATAAGAGCAAGATGTCTTCTCAAGAGTCAGTCGGGGAGAGGCGGGTATCTAACCTGGCACCGGAACCAAGGGTAAACAGCGACGCTGACCACTTTGGGCCGGCAACGGAGGAAGAGATGGAGGCTGACCTGATGAGAGTAGATGCTATGGAAGATCAAGAAGTCACCTCTCGCTTCCGAGCTGGGTTTACGACGGGAGAACTACAGAGCTCAGCTATTCCAAACTCGGTTATCCCTTCCAATGTTAAATTTCTTTCCTATGAAAGTATGAGGAGAAGTATCTCTGGTTCTCCCGCAGCTATGCAACACCCCTGGGTGCAAGGAGCTTTAGCCGTTACAGGGAAGCTTCGTAAGGAAATAATGGACCTCAAGCAGCAGGTCAATAAGCTCGAGGAGGAGAACCGTATTCTGAGGGGGATCATCGCTAAGAATATTACGCCAACAACAAAGAAGGAGACATAATCACATGGGTATGGGCACTCCCCTTGGCAACTGCCAAGCTTGGGGGAGGTGCCCTGGTATCGTATCACCATCACAACTCCTATCTTTACCGTTTTTCTTAGTTCGATCCTATTAGTAGTATCTTGATTTAGTAGAATAAAGTCATGGCATGATCTAGTTTTGAGTTTTGCTTTATGATCCTTCTTTGTAATCGAGTCCATGATCTATATAATAAAGATTAGTATTGAGTCAAGAGTTCATATTGATCTTATTGAAAGTAATGACTTCACATAGAAAGAGTATGATGATTTAAAGTTGTTGGGAGTTGGCAAATATAGCTTTGGTCATCGTTGCAATTAATAGGAAGTAATAAGGAAAGAGAGGTTTCACATATAGATATATTATCATTGACATCTTTTATGATTGGGAGCACTCATTAAAATATGACATGCTAAAGAGTTGATGTTGGACATGGAAGACAACATAATGAGTTATGTTTTCTTACATCTGAGATAAAGTATGTTGTCATGGTTCCTCTATCGTGTTGAGTTTGCCTTTCCCCCTCATGCTAGCCAATTCTCAGCACTAAGTAGAAATACTACTTGTGCTTCCAAATACCCTTAAACCAGTTTTGCCATGAGAGTCCACCATATCTACCTATGGATTGAGTCAGATCCTTCAAGTAAGTTGTCATCGGTGCAAGCAATAAAAAATTGCTCTCTAAATATGTATGACTTATTAGTGCAGAGAAATAAGCTTTGTACGAACTTGTTGTGGACGCAATAAAAGCGACGAACTACATAATAAAGGTTCACATGCAAGGGGCAATATAGAATGACGTTCTTTTGCATGAAGATTTTGTGCATCAACCCTAAATGCGCATGACAACCTTTGCTTCCCTCTGCGAAGGGCCTATCTTTTATTTATTATCCTCTACCTTATGCAAGAGTCACGGTGATCTTCACCCTTCCTTTTTCATTTTATCCTTTGGCAAGCTCAGCATGTTGGAAAGAACATGATATATATATATATCTAATTGGAAGTGGGGGAGCGTGAATTATTATTGTTGACATTACCCTTGAGGTAAAAGGTTGTGGGGCAAAAACTATAAGCCCCTATCTTTCTCTGTGTCCGACTAAAACTCTATAACCACAAAGTATCGCATGAGTGCTAGCAATTATGAAGGACTAAGTGATAGTTGAGTAAGTGGACTTGCTTTTAAGCTCTGAGATAGACTCTTTCCGATGTTATGATAAATTGCAATTGCTTCAATGACTGAGATTATAATTGTTGGTGCCCAATAAAGTTTCTGATTCATATTTTGGCTTTGTGAAAAGATCATCACTAGAACATAAGTAATCATATGACAAAATTTATATATGTTACTGTTATAAAGAAATCATGATGCCCTCATGTACGTATTTTACTTTTATCGACGCCTCTACCTCTAAACATGAGGACACATTTATTGTTATCAGCTTTTCGCTTGAGGACAAGCGAGGTCTAAGCTTGGGGGAGTTGATACGTCCATTTTGCATCATGCTTTTATGTCAATATTTATTGCATTATGGGTTGTTATTTCACGTTATGTCACAATACTTATGGCTATTCTCTCTTATTTTACAAGGTTTACATGAAGAGGGAGAATGGCAGCAACTGGAATTCTGGGCTGGAAAAGGAGCAAATATTGAAGGACTATTCTGGCGCAACTCCAAAAGTCCTGAAACTGCACAGAATACCTTAGAATAAATAAAGAAAAATCGTCGCCAAAGATGAAGGCCAGGGGGCCCACACCCTGCTCAAGAGGGTGGGGGCGCCCCCCTGGGTGCGTCCCCTACCTCGTGGGCCCCCTGGTGGCTCTTGGACGTCCATCTTCCCCCATATGATGTCTTTCAATGAGAAAAAAATAGAAGAGAACCTTTCGGGATGAGACTCCGCCGCCACGAGGCGGAACCTTGGCGGAACCAATATAGGGCTCCGGCAGAGCTGTTCTGCCGGGGACACTTCCCTCCGGAAGGGGGAAATCATCACCATCGTCATCACCAACGCTCTTCTCATCGGGAGAGGGCAATCTCCATCAACATCTTCACCAGCACCATCTCATCTCCAAACCCTAGTTCATCTCTTGTATCCAATTCTTGTCTCCAAGTCCGGGATTGGTGCTAGTAGGTTGCTAGTAGTGTTGATTACTCCTTGTAGTTGATGCTAGTTGGTTTATTTGGTGGAAGATCATATGTTCAGATCCTTTATGCACAATATTACCCCTCTAATTATGAACATGGATATGCTTTGTGAGTAGTTACGTTTGTTCCTGAGGACAAGGGAGAAGTCTTGCTATTAGTAGTCATGTGAATTTGGTATTCGTTCGATATTTTGATAAGATGTATGTTGTCTAACCTCTAGTGGTATTATGTGAATGTCGACTACATAACACTTCACCATTATTTGGGCCTAGAGGAAGGCATTGGGAAGTAATAAGTAGATAATGGGTTGCTAGAGTGACAGAAGCTTATGCGTTGCTTCGTAAGGGGCTGATTTGGATCCATATGTTTCATGCTATGGTTAGGTTTACCTTAATACTTTTGTTGTAGTTGCGGATGCTTGCAATAGAGGTTAATCATAAGTGGGATGCTTGTCCAAGTAAGGGCAGTACCCAAGCACCGGTCCACCCACATGTCAAATTATCAAAGTACCGAACACGAATCATATGAGCGTGATGAAAACTAGCTTGACGATATTCCCATGTGTCCTCGGCAGCGCTTTTCCTATTATAAGAGTTTGTCCAGGCTTGTCCTTTGCTACAAAAAGGATTGGGCCACCTTGCTGCACTTTATTTAATTTTGTTACTTGTTGCTCGTCACAATTTATCCTATCACAAAACTATCTGTTACCACTTATTCCAGTACTTGTAGAGAATACCTTGCTGAAAACCGCTTATCATTTCCTTCTGCTCCTCGTTGGGTCCGACACTCTTACTTATCGAAAGGACTATGATAAATCCCCTATACTTGTGGGTCATCAGAGACCGCGCCGAGCGTCGGGCCGCTCTCGCGGACCATGTCGCCCAGACGGCCCCCGTCGGCGGGCCTCCCCGTTGTTCCCCGTCGCCTGCCGCCCACGCCGCCACCGGTCCGGCGGGGAACGAGCAGCAGGCGTCCTGGTTGCATCCCTCGGTGCGGCGGGAAGGCCGCACCACCACTCCGTTGCTGACTCCAGCAGGCTCGTCGTCGCACGCTCGTCGCGCTCCCGCGGACACGCACGCCGCGCTGCTCCTAGCATGTGAGCTCCTGCACTACCGCCCCGTCGACGACCTCTACGATGAGTGGCTTGCTCGCATCACCGAGCTCGTCAGTGCCGCAGGGGGCTCCCCTGTGCCATCCCTCTCGCTGCATTGCCCTCCGCCCTGTGTGGACAAAGCAGCTCCGGTGGCGCCTCGGCCGCCTCCTCCTCAAGAAGGCGCCCTAGCCCCAAGGTGCGCGGCCCCTGGACGAGACCCACCGCGTCCAGCACCCGCGCAGCAAGGAAAGAGCTGGTCCATCGCCCTCAAGAAGGTGTTCGTGTGCTCCCTGCGCCAGCACGCCATGACCGCGTTCCTGCTCCAGCGCGCCAAGACCCCGCGCTACTGCTGGCAGCAGCACGCGGTGACCTCCAAGATCAAGCCCTTCGTCACCAAAGGCCCTCTATAGCCACTGCAGGCTGCCGCGCCTTCACCACCGAGCTGCGTAGTGTGGCCTGGACGGGCAAGTTCAAGCCAGATCTGCCTCCTTGCTACGACGGTACTGCCGACCCCGCGGAGTTCCTCCAGCTCTATGAGCTAGGCATTGAGGCGGCCAACGGGGACAAAAAGGTCATGGCGAACTGGTTTCCCATGGCGTTCAAGGATGGCACCCGCACCTGGCTCCTAAACCTTCCTCCCAGCACGATTTCCTCTTGGGACGAGATGTGCACTCGCTTCATCGCCAACTTCCAAGGCACTCGCGACCGGCCCCGGCCATGAGCGACCTTCGCCCATCAAGCAACAGCCAGGAGAGACCCTGCAAAAGTACATCCAGTGCTTCAACAACGCCCGCCTCAAGATCCCCAGGTGACTGAGGAAGCCCTCATCTTAGCCTTCTCCGACAGCATGCGTGACATCAAGATGAAGGAAGAGCTAGCAATCCATGAAGACATGTGCACATCTCTGGAGGTGTTCAACTTGGCGAGCAAGTGCGCCAGGGCTGAGGAAGGGCGCCTCTCCCTCCTTGAGCTTCCAGCTGCTGATCCGAAAGAGAAGAAGCCCAAGGCCAAGGACGTGAAGCACAAAGGAGCGGTTGTGCTTGTAGCTGAACCAGACAACAAGCGAGGCAGGGACCAGCCGGAGTCATCCAAGGGCAGCCGGTACTGCGTGTACCACGACCTCCACAACCACAACACCAACGAATGCCAAGATCTCAGGGCTGTGCGAGATGGACGTATCGGCCGATGCCCCGAGCGCAATGATCGGGGCTATGGCCGAGGAGGAGGAAGAGGTGGAGGACGATGGGAAGACCGTGGCCCTCGCCAAGGGTGGCGTGACCGACCTCGCGAGGACCGCTGGCAGGACCAGCCTCACGAGGGAGGTTGGAGGGATCATCCTCGTGAGGATCTCCCGCAAGGTAACGCGAGCCTCCATCCTCTGCCACCACCGCCAAGGAGGAATGAAGACCAGCATCAGGACGAGGGGGCTGGGGGCTTCCAGGAGCCGCACGCAATCGCTTGCATCCTGGGCGGAGCTCAAGCCCCAGCCTCTCAGCGTATCTTCAAGCAATTTGGTTGCGAGGTGAATGCCGTCCTCCCCAAGCTTGAAGCCACATGCCCTCTCAGGTGGTCTACATGTGCCATCATGTTCAGCTCAGTGGATCAGCTCAAGTGCACAGCAACAGCTGGGGTCCTCCCAATGCTCTGTTCCCCATTCATCAGCAATGTGCAAGTCACCAGGACCGTCATTGATGGTGGAGAAAGGCTTAACGTTCTGTCAGTCGAGACGTTCAACAATCTCCAAGTGCCATATGATCAGCTTCAGCCAACCAAGCCTTTCTCAGGAGTCACTGATGGTTCCACTGTTCCGATAGGGCATGTTCGCCTTCCTGTCACCTTTGGGCAGCGCAACAACTACCGCACCGAGCTCATTGACTTCGACGTCGCCCACATTCGCCTGCCGTAAAATGCCATCCTTGGGTACCCATCTTTGGCCAATTTCATGGCAGTGGCTCACCATGGCTACAACGTCCTCAAGATGCCAGGAAGCGGTGGGGTCATCACGGTCCCCTGTGAAGAGAAAAATGCAGTGTGCTCCCTCGAGCACGCCTTCCAAGCCGCGTCGATCGAAGACCCGGACACCAAGAGTGGAAACCTCCCAGGAGCAGCTCCCAATAAGAAGAAGACATCACCTGGTTCAAGGCCGGAGGAGGCAGGCACCTCCAGAGGCATCGCGTTAGGATCCGCACCTGTTCAAGGGGCGCCACCCTCTGTTGCATAGGAAGGCGCTCCCGGCGCCCTCCTCCGGCAAGGCTCGGGAGCTTTCTCCTGGAGGGCCACCGACTTTGCCGAGGTCACGAGGGAGGCGCTCGGGCACCACTTGGAGGCGTGCTTCAAAGAACGTTTCCCTCAGGAAGGTATGTGTCGGATTTCGGGTCCCGGCAGACCCTCAATATTCGAACGCTGGGGTGCACGCAGAGATCACACCCCCTGCCTACCCATGTCTCGTCGCCTTGCAAGGATCTAAACTACGCGAAGAACAACGCAGAAGACACGAGATTTATACTGGTTCAGGCCACCTTTGTGGTGTAATACCCTACTCCAGTGTGTGGTGTGGTGGATTGCCTCTGGGGCTGATGATGAACAATACAAGGGAAGAACAGCCTCGCGAGGGTCTGTTCTTGGCTGGTGCGATGAACTGCTAGGGTAGTCCAGTCGCCCCCCTCTCTCTCTCTCTCGTGTGTTGATCTCTCTCTCTTCCAGATGCCTCTACCCCGGGGGTGGCTAGCTCTATTTATAGAGGGAGGCCCTGGGCCTCTTCCCAAATATTGAGTGGGAAGGGCACCAACAATTGGCCATTTTGAAGGGGAACATCTAGTACACTTATCCTGACTAAAGTTGGTCCTCGCCTGCCAAAGGCCCTAACGATGACGCCGGCTTGGGCTCCACGATGACCTCCATCTTGCCGTCCTGCTGGTCCTGGTCTTGTTGCACCGAAATGGTTGCCTTTGCTTGATACTCTTGCTTGCGCTTGCCCCCCTTTGCACCAAAGAGGAAACAAGGACTCTACGCAGGCCGGCGCCCGCCTGCCGCCCGCCTGGCCTCGGTCGTCATGGCTTGCGTCATGAGCACCTCGCGAGGTACCTCGCCTTGATCTCTCTGCCTCCTCGCGAGCCAGCCTGGCGAGGCCGCGCTCGAGGAGCCTTTTGTCGTCCGCCCCGCGAGGCTTGGCCCCTCGCGAGGGTCTTGAGCATGTGTTGATGAAGATGGGCCATACTGGGCCACTCCTGGGGCCACGCCGCAGGCCGCAGGCAGGCAAGTCTTGGTACCCCCGTTCCTAGAATGCCGACAGTAGTGCCCGGGCCCAAGGCGCGCCTGGACTTGGCTTAGCAGAGAAGCGAAGGGGCAATTGTGAAACGCCGCGGGCCCTAATAGCCTGCGGCCTTGGGCGCCACGTGGCGGTTGATTAGACGTGGGTGTCCTGGCTCCCCCACGATGCCTCGACAACTGCACGAGCTGACAAAAGAGCGATACCCACATAGACTTACCTTCTTTACCTTCTCCACTTGTTGCCCAGATCCCCTTTCTTGCTCCTATTCTTCTTGCTTCCGAAATCCCCAGATCTACTCCAACTCTGCATCCTAGCAAGGCATGGCGCCTCGCCAGACCCCGGCCGGAGCATGGTACTCGCCCGCTCTGGATCCTCCGAATGTGTCGGGGAAGAACCTTGCCCTGACGCGCCAGATGATGGCGGCGCAAGGCAACGATGGGGCGGCCGTGATTAAGGTTGGCTCCGCCCTTCCTGAGGACGAAGGAAGCACCTTCTACCTGCTCTTCGTGAGCGCCTTCGCCGCCGGTCTGGTGCCCCCCTTTTCTGAGTTCTTCCTCTCTATTATCCACCATTACAACCTGCTAGCTCTGCACCTCCATCCCAACTCTGTTCTTCTCCTGGCGATTTTCGCCTACTACTATGAGGCTCATGTCGGGGTAAGGCCCTCGGTGGCCTTGCTATGCCATTACTTCTAACTCTGGGTCTCTCTTGGCCCCATCATTGCATGCACGAGCTTTGTCGCATAAGGCAGCTCCAGCGCCATCTCGAAGCCCGGGAAGAGGAATGAAGGCTTCAGGAGAAAGTGGGTCATGGTGGATGCTGGGCGCAAGCATCCCCGGCTGATTCTGCCCACGGGGCAGCCCAAGTTTGTCGACGCTTGGTCTCGCGCGGAGCTTGATGATCCCCGCACGAAGCCATTGCTGGAGAGGATGGACGCGGACCTGTGGCCGGGCAACATGGCGACGGCTAAGCTGACCGGGGCGTCGCTCCTGAGGGAGTTCCTGGAGCACCGGGTGGCTCCGCTTCGGGAATATTCGCTCCCGCTGTGGAGGCTCGGGGGGGGGGGGCTGACGCCGCCCCTCGCCCGAGCTCTGTAGTCCTGGCCGACGAAGATCTGGCCGTGATCCTCCAATCCTTGGTTGGGGGTGACGTGGCGAGATTGGAGGGTGCTCCCATGCCCCTGTTCCTTCGGGAGGATTGGGAGCAGGTGGTGAACTCCATGCCGGCTTTCGACGGGGACGGGCCTGTGCCCGTGGAGGTTCCTGAGGACCTGGCGGCCCTAGCGACGGTGAACGTATCCTCCAGCGACTCCAGCGAAGAGGAGGAGGAAGAAGAGCAGGAAGAGGAGCCCGATTCCGAGGCGACCGTCGGGGTGTCAAGAGCGTCTCTCCCTCGGCGCAGGTCCCATGCCGGACGACGACGAGGATGGCGACGAGCGAGGTGGCAAGAGCTCGCCCCTGATCCCGAAGAAGGACAGGACGGGGCTGGTTCCCCACGGGTCTGCCCCGGCTCCAAGGCGATCTGCAGATGTGCCTCCTGCTCCTCAGCCTCTTGAGGTAGATCCCAGCAGCCGGCTCTCGGGCTTCAAGTTCGGCCGGAGGTTGCTTGAGCCCGCGAGCGATGACCAGTAAGTGCTTGATTCTTGTTTTGCTTCTTGCTTCGTTGTTGAGGCTTGACGTCCATATTCCTTAGCTAGGTCGGTGCCCGCGGCGAAAAAGCTGAAGGGGGCTCCTAAGGCTTCGTCAGGGGCTGCACTTCCACCCGCAGGAGAAGAGGGCGGCAAGAACCGGGCCTCGCCTGCCCGGTCATCCTCGCGAGGCCTAGTGGGGCGAGCTGGGGCAAGCTCAGCCCCCGTGGCCCAAGCGACTCCCGAGGTGTCCCTTCCTGACGCCACTGCCACTGTCATCGGGGCGCAGAAGGTCCCGACTCATGGTGCTATGATCACATTGTCGTCTTCTCCTCCTACTCCGCCAACTGCCTTTTCTCCGACTCCTTCTACCGTCCTGGATCGTGCTGCTGCTGAGCTGGACCGGCTGCGAGGAGACCTTTAGGGCGCCGACCCTTGCTTGGTGGCCGGGCGCCTGGAGCTGGCCTCCGGCTGGGTCCGCTCTGATGCTTCAGTCCGAGCAGCGCTAGCTCAGGCCGCGACGGCCCGCGACAAGGAGAAGCAGGCCCTCCTTGAGGCCAAGTCCGCTCGCAATGCCGCCTTGGGTGAGGTTGCAGATGTCCAGGGTCGCTGCAAGGTGCTGGAGGGCGAGCTGCAAGGCCTGCGCGAGCAGCTCACCAAGGAGGCCCGTGACCGCCAGGAGAAGGAGGAAGATATGAAGGCTCGCGAGGCTGCCGCCAAGGACCGGGATGCCAAACTTGATGAAGGCCATGGCCGCTTGGGTGCGCTGGAGTAGGCGCTGGAGGCGAAGAGGATCGAGCTGGACGGCAATGCACGGGACCTGGCTGAGGACCGCGTGGTCTTCGCGAAGCTGAAGGTGAAGGCGCGCACCTTGCTGAAGTTGCTTTATGACAGTGGCCTAGAGAGCCCGCTGGCCAGCGCCAAGGACGGCCCCGCCAAGCTGCTTCCCTTCCTGGTCCATGCCCTTGAAGATGTCACCCTCGGCCTTGGCCCCACGGCTAAGGGTGAGGCGCGTGTCCTTTCTTCTGCGGCGCTGACGCGCATCTTCACCCATGTCTACCTCCACGACCCCGACGTTGACCTTGACAGCCTGCTGGAGCCTGTGAGCGGCGAGCTTGCCGCCGTCGCTGCTGAGGTCGTGAAGGGTCGAGCGGAGGCTCTGCTGGCAAAGTTCCGGGCCTTCAGCACCAAGCCAAAGCAAGGCGCCGCCGATCCTGGGGCTCCACAAGGCGAAGTCGCCCAGCGCAGTTCCGTCACCAGCGATGGCACCGTCAGAAAGTGACCCCTTCGCGGCTCCCGTCCTGCTTCTAGTTCCTGCAACATGCATCCTGCCTCGTGGAGGCGTTTAAACTTGTGTTTGGCGTTGTCAAAGCACTCTATGGACTGTAATATTTGCTTTTGAATTCCTTGAGATTTGCGTTTTTCCTTCCTACTTGCTTGTGTTCTACATCAACAGAGCCCGGCCCCGCGCATACCTCAGCCGCCGTTAGCCCCGACCGGAAACCAGGACGGGACCAAGGAGTGAGGGGCTATGTTATAAGTTAGGCTCCTGAGTCGCGATGCTCAGGAGTCCCCCTTGACGCACGAACAACAAGTAGGGAGGTGAGATGTATGGGTGAATTTACTGTTCTACGTCGGCAGAGCCCGGCCCCGCGCATACCTCAACTGCCGTTAGCCTTTCTGAACTAAGGGGTGAGGGGCTACGTGACCAGTTAGGCTCCTGAGTCGCGATGCGGAGGAGTCCCCTTGACGTTCAAACGGCCTTTGTACCTTGGCTCTGCTCGGGGAGAGGCGTGCGACAAACCAGGCCCGAGGGGCCTGGCTAGGTGGCGTACACCTGGGCGTGACCTAGGTGTAGCCCCCGTGCCCAGCCCCCTCGCGCGGCACTCCCGAGGGGAGGTGTTACGATGAGGCCGGACATTGAGCTCTGGGCTCCCTAAGGTTGATGCGGCAGGGGGCCACCCTCAGTTGTTTATCACCACCGCGGAGCATAGCACTTCCGTATGTGTACGGGCATAGCCGCTCCTCGGCAGTGTCGTCAGCCAGCATGGAGCATGGTGCTTCCACTGGTGCGTGGGAGGGGGCTTCCCTCCGGGAGGAGCCCCCGGGGCGTGTACAGCCCCGCCCTGACACGTGGCTGGCACTGTAGGGCCTAGCGAGGTGTATCTGGGCACCCGTGAGCCAGCGCGGGACTCACGGGGCCCTACCTCAAGGCGGGTTACGCCTGGCTCTGGGCCTTTTCTTATAATGTGTTCCTGCAAGTTTGGTTAGATGTCGGCGCTCTACGTCCTTGGGTCCCGGCCCTCGAGCGGGATCAGCGGTCACTGGTATGCTAGGTCGCGATGCCGTGGACAAGGCCAGAGGGTGAGGGCTGGAGAGCCAATAGGAGACCATGAGTCACGATGCTCAGGTGCCCCCCTTTAACGTGCAAGCGGACGACATGAAGTAAGAGGGGTGCCATGGACAAGCATCAAATAACGATCATGATGGGTCAAACGCACGACCCGAATAAACACAAGAGGGATACATGCCACCGGGTCTGGCCTGAGCGGCTTGGGGATGATGCAGCCTGAGGGGTGCCCCCAATAAAGTAAGCTAAAACATGAATCAAAGGGATACATGCCGCAGGGACGGACCCACGCGGCCTGGGAATGATGCAGCCCTGGGGGGTGCTCCCAGCTGAAAATGAAACTCGAAGGATGTCACCTGATAATGTTGAAGATGAAGGGATGCTGAAGTAGCGGACGGCATGCGCTGCGGGAGACGATCTTCACGAGCCCCCAGACCCAGGGGCCTCGGGAGGCTCCGGAGGCGCTGGCGGCTCCTCGCGAACCATCTCCATCTCCGCCAGGACTGCGGAATGCCTGACCACCTCAGCCTCCAGGATGCTCCTCATGAGGCGCTGACGCACAACAGCTATGTTTGGCAGGCTGTAAGGCATGCGAACATAGCTATGGGGTGGACCTTCGCAGCGTCCCACGCGTGAGGGCCAAAGGCGCTCCTGAGAGGCGGCTCGGTTGAGTCCTGGTATGTCTATGCAGACACGCAGCCCGCCATCCTCGCATGGATGGGGAGCTACGGCGGGTAAGCGATGACTGCCACTCATGACTCTTGGCTCCTGCATCTCCTGAATGATCTCGCTGACGAACTCCTGAGGGTTTGTCCCTCCTTGTCTTGCTCCTTCCTGAGGGAAACGTGCTTTGAAGCACACCTCCAAGTGGTGCCGGAGCGCCTCCCTCATGATCCTATCAAAGTTGATGGCCCTCCAGGAGAGAGCCCCCGAGCCTTGCTCGAGGAGGGCGCCGGGCGCACCTTCCTACACGACAGAAGGAGGCGCCCCCTGAATAGGCACGGACCCTGAGGGGCCTACCTCCCGAGGGGTCAGGCCAGGCAATGTCTTCTTCTTCTTAGGAGCAGCCTCGGGAAGCCTCCCGCTCCTGTGATCTGGGTCTTCAATTGATGCGGCTTGGAAAGCATGTTCTAGAGAACACACAGTGTCTCTCTCTTCACAAGGCACAGTGATGACTCAACCGCTTCCTGGCATCTTGAGGACATTGTAGCCATGATGGGTCACGGACATGAACTTGGCCAGGGTGGGTACCCGAGGATGGTATTGTACGGCAGGCGGATGTGAGCGATGTCGAAGTCAATGAGCTCGGTGCGGTAGTTGTCGCGCTTCCCGAAGGTAACAGGAAGGCGGACCTGCCCTATTGGAACCGTGGAACCATCAGTGACTCCTGAGAAAGGCTTGGTCGGCTGAAGCTGATTGTAGGGCACTTGGAGATTGTCGAATGTCTCAATGGATAGGACATTGAGCCCTGCTCCGCCATCGATGAGGGTCCTGGTGACTTGCACATTGCTGATGATTGGGGAACAAAGCATCGGGAGGACTCCGGCTGTGGCCGCGTACTTGAGCTGATCTGCTGAGCTGAACATGATAGCTCATGCTGACCACCTGAGAGGGCGCGTGGCCTCAAGCTTGGGGAGTATTGCGTTAACTTCGCGAGCAAACTGCTTGAAGATGCACTGAGAGGCCGGGGCTTGAGCGCCTTCCAAGATGCAAGCGATTGCGCGTGGCTCCTGGAAGCCTCCAGCCCCCTCGTCCTGATGATGGTCTTCATGCCTCCTCAGCTGTGGTGGAAGAGGAGGGAGGCCTGCGTTGCCTTGTGGGCGGTCCTCGCGAGGCTGATCCCTCCAACCCCCCTCGCAAGGTGGGTCCCTCCAACCTCCCTCACGAGGCTGGTCCTGCCAGCGGTCCTCGTGAGGTCAGTCGCGCCACCCTTGGCGAGGGCCATGGTCTTCCCATCGTCCTCCACCTCTTCCTCCTCCTAGGCCATAGCCCCGATCGCTGCGCTCGGGGCGTCGGCAGGCACGCACGTCTCGCACGGCCCTGAGGTCTTGGCATTCGTTGGTGTTGTGGGTGTGGAGGTCATGGTACACGTAGTACCGGCTGCCCTTGGATGACTCAGGCTGGTCCCTGCCTCGCTTGGTGTCCGGCTCTGCTGCAAGCACGGCGGCCCCCTTGCGCTTCACGTCCTTAGCCTTGGGCTTCTTCTCTTCTGGATCAGAAGCTAGCAGCTCATGGAGGGAAAGGCACCCTTCCTCAGCCCTAGCGCACTTGGTCGCCAGATTGAACAGCTCCAGGGAGGTGCACAGGTCCTCATGAATCGCGAGCTCCTTCTTCATCTTGACGTCACGCACACCGTCGGAGAAGGCCGAGATGATGGCCTCCTCGGACAACTTGGGGATCTTAAGGCGAGCGTTGTTGAAGCGCTGGATGAACTTCTGCAGGGTCTCTCCCGGCTGCTGCTTGATGTGGCGCAAGTCGCTCATGGCCGATGGCCGGTCGCGAGTGCCTTGGAAGTTGGCGATGAATCGGGTGCGCATCTCATCTCAGGAGGATATCGTGCCAGGAGCTAGGTTCAGGAGCCAGGTGTGGGTGCCGTCCTTGAGCGCCATGGGGAACCAGTTTTCCATGACCTTCTCATCCCCGTTGGCGGCTTCGATGCCCAGCTCATAGAGCTGGAGGAACTCCGCAGGGTCAGCCATGCCATCGTAGCGTGGGGGCAGGTCTGGCTTGAACTTGCCCGGCCAGGCCACGCTGTGCAGCTCGGCGGTGAAGGCACGGCAGCCTGCGGTGGCCGTGGGAGGCCTTGGGTGATTGAGAGCTTGATCTTGTAAGTCCTTGTGTGACGCCTCCAGGTGCCGCACGGGGTCTTGATGCACTGGAGCGGGAGCGCGCCCGTGTCGGGCCGGTACGGGGAGCACACGGGTGGCTTCTTGGGGGCCAGGGATCTCTTGGCAGCTCTTCTCTTGCTGTGCTGGCGCCGGAAGGAGTGGGTTCCGCCCAGGGGCCACGCGCCATGGGGCCAAGGTGCCTTCTTGAGGGGGAGGCGGCTGAGGCGCTCCCGGAGCTTCGTCGCCTGCACTGGGCTGGGCGCGGTGCATCGAGAGGGATGGCGCAGGAGAGCCCCCAGCGGCGTTGACGAGCTCGGTGATGCGGGCGAGCCACTCGTCGTAGAGGTTGTCGATGGGACGGTAGTGCAGGAGCTCCCGCGCCAGGAGTAGCGCGGCGTGCGCATTCGCAGGGGCGCGACGGGCGTGGGACGAGGAACCCGCTGGGGTTAGCGACGGGGTGGCGGTGCGGCCTTCTCGCCGCACCGAAGGATGCAGGGACGACGCCTGCTGCTCATTCCCTGCCGGGCCGGTGGCAGCGTTGACGGCAGGCGACGGGGAACAGCGGGGGCGCCCGCCGACGGCGGCCGTCCGGGCGACGCGAGTGGCGAGAGCGGCCCGGCGCTCGGCGCGGGATCGACAAGCGTCTGACATGGATGCGACGGGCGGCGAAACACGAGGCGACGGAAGGCGGATTCCGGTGCACCCTTAATTGGCGCGCCAAATGTTGGATTTCGGGTTCCGGCAGGCCCTCAAGATTTGAACTATGGGGTGCACGCGGAGATCACACCCCTTGCCTACCCATGTCTCGTCGCCTTGCAAGGATCTAAACTACGCGAAGAACAACACAGAAGACACGAGATTTATACTGGTTCAGGCCACCATTGTGGTGTAATACCCTACTCCAGTGTGTGGTGTGGTGGATTGCCTCTGGAGCTGATGATGAACAATACAAGGGAAGAACAGCCTCGCGGGGGTCTGTTCTTGGCTGGTGCGATGAACTGCTAGGGTAGTCCAGTCGCCTCTCTCTCTCTCTCTCTCGGGTGTTGATCTCTCTCTCTCTTCCAGATGCCTCTACCCCGGGGGTGGCTAGCTCTATTTATAGAGGGAGGCCCTGGGCCTCTTCCCAAATATTGAGCGGGAAGGGCGCCAACAATTGGCCATTTTGAAGGGGAACATCTAGTACACTTATCCTGACTAAAGTTGGTCCTCGTCTGCCAAAGGCCCTGACGATGACACCGGCTTGGGCTCCATGATGACCTCCATCCCGCCGTCCTGCTGGTCTTGGTCTTGTTGCACCGAAATGGTTGCCTTTGCTTGATACTCTCGCCTGCGCTTGCCCCCTTTGCACCAAAGAGGAAAAAAGGACTCTGCGCAGGCCGGCGCCCGCCTGGCGCCCTCCTGGCCTCGGTTGTCATAGCTTGCATCATGAGCACCTCGCGAGGTACCCCGCCTTGATCTCTCCGCCTCCTCGCGAGCCAGCCTGACGAGGCCGCGCGCGAGGAATCCTTCTGTCGTCCGCCCCGCAAGGCTTGGCCCCTCGCGAGGGTCTTGAGCATGTGTTGATGAAGATGGTGTTGGGTAACGTAGCAGAAATTCAACATTTTCCTACGTGTCACCAAGATCTATCTATGGAGAAACTAGCAACGAGGGGAAGGAGAGTGCATCTACATACCCTTGTAGATCGCTAAGCGGAAGCATTCAAGTGAACGGGGTTGATGGAGTCGTACTTGTCGTGATTCAGATCACCGATGATCCTAGTGCCGAGCGGACGGCACCTCCGCGTTCAACACACGTGCAGCCCGGTGACGTCTCCCACGCCTTGATCCAGCAAGGGGAGAGGGAGAGGTTGAGGAAGACTCCATCCAGCAGCAGCACAACGGCGTGGTGGTGATGGAGGAGCGTGGCAATCCTGCAGGGCTTCGCCAAGCACCTACGGGAGAGGAGGAGGTGTCACCGGAGGGAGGGAGGCGCCAGGGACTCTCGTATGGCTGCCCTCCCTCCCCTCCACTATATATAGGGGAAGGGAGAGGGGGGAGGCGCAGCCTTTCCCCTTCCTCCAAGGAAGGGGTGCGGCCAAGAGGGGGGGAGGAGTCCATCCTCCCCAAGGCACCTCGGAGGTGCCTTCCCCCTTGAGGACTCTTCCCTCTAGGGTTCCCTAGGCGCATCGGCCTCTTGGGGCTGGTGCCCTTGGCCCATGTAGGCCAAGGCGCACCCCCTACAGCCCATGTGCCCCCCCGGGGCAGGTGGCCCCACCCGGTGGGCCCCCGGGACCCTTCCGGTGGTCCCGGTACAATACCGATGACCCCGAAACTTGTCCCGATGGCCGAAACAGGACTTCCTATATATAAATCTTTACCTCCGGACCATTCCAGAACTCCTCGTGACGTCCGGGACCTCATCCGGGACTCCGAACAACATTCGGTAACCACATACAAGCTTCCTTTATAACCCTAGCGTCATCGAACCTTAAGTGTGTAGACCCTACGGGTTCGGGAGACATGCAGACATGACCGAGACGTTCTCCGGTCAATAACCAACAACGGGATCTGGATACCCATGTTGGCTCCCACATGTTCCACGATGATCTCATTGGATGAACCACGATGTCAAGGACTTAATCAATCCCGTATACAATTCCCTTTGTCTATCGGTATGATACTTGCCCGAGATTCGATCGTCGGTATCCCGATACCTTGTTCAATCTCGTTACCGGCAAGTCTCTTTACTCGTTCCGTAACACATCATCCCGTGATCAACCCCTTGGTCACATTGTGCACATTATGATGATGTCCTACCGAGTGGGCCCAGAGATACCTCTCCGTTTACACGGAGTGACAAATCCCAGTCTCGATTCGTGCCAACCCAACAGACACTTTCGGAGATACCTGTAATGCACCTTTATAGCCACCCAGTTACGTTGTGACGTTTGGTACACCCAAAGCATTCCTACGGTATCCGGGAGTTGCACAATCTCATGGTCTAAGGAAATGATACTTGACATTAGAAAAGCTTTAGCATACGAACTACATGATCTTGTGCTAGGCTTAGGATTGGGTCTTGTCCATCACATCATTCTCCTAATGATGTGATCCCGTTATCAACGACATCCAATGTCCATGGTCAGGAAACCGTAACCATCTATTGATCAACGAGCTAGTCAACTAGAGGCTTACTAGGGACATGGTGTTGTCTATGTATCCACACATGTATCTGAGTTTCCTATCAATACAATTATAGCATGGATAATAAACGATTATCATGAACAAGGAAATATAATAATAATCAATTTATTATTGCCTCTAGGGCATATTTCCAACAGTCTCCCACTTGCACTAGAGTCAATAATCCAGTTCACATCGCTATGTGACTAACACTCAAGGTCACATCCCCATGTGACTAACACCCAAAGAGTTTACTAGAGTCAATAATCTAGTTCACATTACCATGTGATTAACACTCGAAGAGTTCTGGGTTTGATCATGTTATGCTTGTGAGAGATGTTATATTCAACGGGTCTGAATCTTTCAGATCCGTATGTACTTCGCAAATTTCTTATGTCATCTTGTAGATGCAACTGCTACGCTATATTTGGAGCTATTCCAAATAACTATTCTACCATACGAATCCAGTTTACTACTCAGAATAATCTGGATTAGTGTCAAAGTTTGCATTAGCGTAACCCTTTACGACGAACTCTTTTACCACCTCCATAATCGAGAAAATTCCTTAGTTCACCAGTTACTAAGGATAACTTTGACCGCTGTCCTGTGATCCATTCTTGGATCACTCTTGTACCCCTTGACTGACTCATGGCAAGGCACACTTCAGGTGCGGTACACAGCATAGCATACTGTAGAGCCTATGATAAAAGCATAGGGGACGACCTTCGTCCTTCCTCTCTATTCTGCCATGGTCGAGCTTTAAGTCTTAACTTCATACCTTACCACTCAGGCAAGAACTCCTTCTTTGACTGATCCATCTTGAACACCTTCAAGATCATGTCAAGGTATGTGCTCATTTGAAAGTACCATTAAGCACTTTGATCTATCCTTGTAGATCTTGATGCTCAATGTTCAAGTAGCTTAATCCAGGTTTTCTATTGAAAAACACCTTTCAAATAACCCTATATGCTTTCTAGAAATTCTACATCATTTCTGATCAACAATATGTCAAGAACATATACTCATCAGAAATTCTATAGTGCTCCCACTCACTTCTTTGGAAATACAAGTTTCTCATAAACTTTGTATAAACCCAAAATCTTTTGATCATCTTATCAAAGTACATATTCCAACTCCGAAAAGCTTACTCCAGTCCATGGAAGGATCGTTGGAGCTAGCATACCTTTTAGCATCCTTAGGATCGACAAAACCTTTCTGATTATATCACATACAACCTTTCCTCACAAAACTGGTAAGGAAACTCGTTTTGACATCCATCTGCCAGATTTCATAAATGCAGCTAATGCTAACATGATTCCGACGGACTTAAGCATCGCTACGGATGAGAAGATCTCATCGTAGTCAACTCCTTGAACTTGTGAAAAACTCTTCGCCACAAGTCGAGCTTCATAGATGGTGACATTTACCATCATTGTCCGTCTTCCTTTTAAAATCCATCTGTACTCAACAACCTTACGACCATCAAGTAGTTCTTCCAAAGTCTACACTTTGTTTTCATACATGGATCCTATCTCGGATTTTATGGCCTCGAGCCATTTATCGGAATCCGGGCCCACCATCGCTTCTCCATAGCTCGTAAGTTCATTGTTGTCTAGCAACATGACTTCCAAGACAGGATTACGTACCACTCTGAAGTAGTACGCATCCTTGTCATCCTACGAGGTTTGGTAGTGACTTGATCCGAAGTTTCATGATCACTATCATAAGCTTCCACTTCAATTGGTGTAGGTGCCACAGGAACAACTTCCTATGCTCCGCCACACACTAGTTGAAGAGACGGTTCAATAACCTCATCAAGTCTCCACCATCCTCCCACTCAATTCTTTCGAGAGAAACTTTTCCTCGAGAAAGGACCTGATTCTAGAAACAATCCCTTATTGCTTTTGGATCTGAGATAGGAGGTATACCCAACTGTTTTGGGTGTCCTATGAAGATGCATTTATCCGCTTTGGGTTTGAGCTTATCAGCCTGAAACTTTTTCACATAAGCGTCGCAGCCCCAAACTTTTAAGAAATGACAGCTTAGGTTTCTCTAAACCATAATTCATACGGTGTCATCTCAACGGAATTACGTGGTGCCCTATTTAAAGTGAATGTGGTCGTCTCTAATGCCTAACCCATGAACAATAATGGTAATTCAATAAGAGACATCATGGTACGCACCATATCCAACAGGGTGCAACTATGATGTTCGGACACACCATCACACTATGGTGTTCCAGGCGGTATTAATTGCGAAACAATTTCCACAATGTCTTAATTGTGTGCCAAAACTCGTAACTCAGATATTCATCTCTATGATCATATCATAGACATTTTATCTTCTTGTCACAATGATCTTCTACTTCACACTGAAATTACTTGAACCATTCAATAATTCAGACTTGTGTTTCATCAAGTAAATATTCTCAACATCTACTCGAATCATTTGTGAAGTAAGAACAAAATGATATTCACTGCACGCCTCAGCACTCATTGGACTGCACACATCAAAATATGTTACTTCCAACAAGTTGCTATCTTGTTCCATCTTACTGAAAACGAGGCTTTTCAGTCATCTTGCCCATGTGGTATGATTTGCATATCTCAAGTGATTCAAAATCAAGTGAGTCCAAACGGTCCATTTGCATGGAGTTTCTTCATGCATATACACCAATAGACATGGTTCGCATGTCTCAAACTTTTCAAAACGAGTGAGTCCAAAGATCCATCAACATGGAGCTTCTTCATGCGTTTTATACCGATATGACTTACGTGGTAGTGCCACAAGTAGGTGGTACTATCATTACTATCTTATATCTTTTGGCATGAAAATGTGTATCACAACGATCGAGATTCAATAAACCATTCCTTTAGGTGCAAGACCATTGAAGGTGTTATTCAAATAATTAGAGTAACCATTATTCTCCTTAAATGAATAACCGTATTGCGATAGGCATAATCCAATCATGTCTATGCTCAATGCAAACACCAAATGACAATTATTCAGGTTTAATACTAATCTTGATGGTAGAGGGAGCGTGCGATGTTTGATCACATCAAACTTGGAAACACTTCCAACACATATCGTCAGCTCACCTTTAGCTAGTCTCCGTTTATTCCGTAGCTCTTTTATTTCGAGTTACTAACACTTAGCAACCGAACCGGTATCTAATACCCTGGTGCTACTAGGAGTACTAGTAAAGTACACATCAACATAATGTATATCCAATATACTTCTATCGACCTTGTCAGCCTTCTTATCTACCAAGTATCTATGGTAATTCTGCTCTAGTGGTTGTTCCCCTTATTACAGAAGCACTTAGTCTCAGGTTTGGGTTCAACCTTGGGTTTCTTCATTAGAGCAGCAGCTGATTTGCTGTTTCATGAAGTATCCCTTCCTGCCCTTGCCCTTCTTGAAACTAGTGGTTTCACCACCCATCAACAATTGATGCTCCTTCTTGATTTCTACTTTCGCAGTGTCAAACATCGCGAATATCTCAAGGATCATCATATATGTCCCTGATATATCATAGTTCATCACGAAGCTCTAGCAGCTTGGTGGTAATGACTTCGGAGAACCATCACTATTTCATCTGGAAGATCAACTCCCACTCGATTCAAGCAATTGTTGTACTCAGACAATCTGAGCACAAGCACAACAATTGAGCTTTTCTCCTTAGTTTGCAGGCTAAGAAAATCGTCGGAGGTCTCATACCTCTTGACGTGGGCACGAGCCTGAAATCCCAATTTCAGCCCTCAAAACATCTCATATGTTTCGCGATGTTTCGAAAACATCTTTAGTGCCTCAACTCTAAACCGTTTAACTGAACTATCACGTAGTTATCAAAACGTGTATGTTCGATGTTCGGAACATCCACAAACGACGTTTGGGGTTCAGCACACTGAGCGGTGCATTAAGGACATAAGCCTTCTATGAAGCAATGAGGACAAACCTCAGTTTACGGACCTAGTCCGCATAATTGCTACTATCAACTTTCAACTAATTTTTCTCTAGGAACATATCTAAACAGTAGAACTATAGCGTGAGCTACGACATAATTTGCAAAGATCATTTGACTATGTTCAGGATAATTAAGTTCATCTTATGAACTCCCACTCAGATAGACATCCCTCTAGTCATCTAAGTGATTACATGATCCGAGTTAACTAGGCCGTGTCCGATCATCACGTGAGACGGACTAGCCAACGTCGGTGAACATCTTCATGTTGATCGTATCTCCTATACGACTCATGCTCGACCTTTCGGTCTCCGTGTTCCGAGGCCATGTCTGTACATGCTAGGCTCGTCAAGTTAACCCTAAGTGTATTGCATGTGTTCCGAGGCCATGTCTGTACATGCTAGGCTCGTCAACACCCGTTGTATGTGAACGTAAGAATCCATCACACCCGATCATCACGTGGTGCTTAGAAGCGATGAACTGTAGCAACGGTGCACAGTTAGGGGAGAACACTTCTTGAAATTTTAATGAGGGATCATCTTATTTACTACCGTCGTTCTAAGCAAATAAGATGCATAAACATGATAAACATCACATGCAATCAAATAGTGACATGATATGGCCAATATCATTTTGCTCCTTTTGATCTTCATCTTCGGGGCTCCATGATCATCATCGTCACCAGCATGACACCATGATCTCCATCATCGTGTCTCCATGAAGTTGTCACGTCATCTATTACTTCTACTACTACAGCTAACGGTTAGCAATAAAGTAAAGTAATTACATGACGTTTATGTTGACACGCAGGTCATAAATAAATTAAGACAAGTCCTATGGCTCCTGCCGGTTGTCATACTCATCGACATGCAAGTTGTGATTCCTATTACAAGAACATGATCAATCTCATACATCACATATATCATTCATCACATCCTTTTGGCCATATCACATCACATAGCATACCCTGCAAAAACAAGTTAGACGTCCTCTAATTGTTGTTTGCATGTTTTACGTGGCTGCTATGGGTTTCTAGCAAGAACGTTTCTTACCTACGCAAGAACCACAACGTGATATGCCAATTGCTATTTACCCTTCATAAGGACCCTTTTCATCGAATCCGATCCGACTAAAGTGGGAGAGACAGACACCTGCCAGCCACCTTATGCAACTAGTGCATGTTTGTCGGTGGAACCGGTCTCATGTAAGAGTACGTGTAAGGTCGGTCCGGGCCGCTTCATCCCACGATGCCGCCGAATCAAGATAAGACTAGTAATGGCAAGCATATTGAACAATATCGACGCCCACAACTACTTTGTGTTCTACTCGTGCATAGTAACTACACATAGACCTAGCTCATGATGCCACTGTTGGGTAACGTAGCAGAAATTCAACATTTTCCTACGTGTCACCAAGATCTATCTATGGAGAAACTAGCAACGAGGGGAAGGAGAGTGCATCTACATACCCTTGTAGATCGCTAAGCGGAAGCGTTCAAGTGAACGGGGTTGATGGAGTCGCATTTGTCGTGATTCAGATCACCGATGATCCTAGTGCCGAACGGACGGCACCTCCGCGTTCAACACACGTACAGCCTGGCGACGTCTCCCACGCCTTGATCCAGCAAGGGGAGAGGGAGAGGTTGAGGAAGACTCCATCCAGCAGCAGCACAACGGCGTGGTGGTGATGCAGGAGCGTGGCAATCCTGCAGGGCTTCGCCAAGCACCTACGGGAGAGGAGGAGGTGTCACGGGAGGGAGGGAGGTGCCTGGGACTCTCGTATGGCTGCCCTCGCTCCCCTCCACTATATATAGGGGCAAGGGAGAGGGGGGAGGCGCAGCCTTGCCCCTTCCTCCAAGGAAGGGGTGCGGCCAAGAGGGGGGGGAGGAGTCCATCCTCCCCAAGGCACCTCGGAGGTGCCTTCCCCCTTGAGGACTCTTCCCTCTAGGGTTCCCTAGGTGCATGGACCTCTTGGGGCTGGTGCCCTTGGCCCATGTAGGCCAAGGCGCACCCCCTACAGCCCATGTGGCCCCCCGGGGCAGGTGGCCCCACCCGGTGGGCCCCCGGGACCCTTCTGGTGGTCCCGGTACAATACCGATGACCCCGAAACTTGTCCCGATGGCCGAAACAGGACTTCCCATATATAAATCTTTACCTCCGGACCATTCCGGAACTCCTCGTGACGTCCGAGATCTCATCCGGGACTCCGACCAACATTCGGTAACCACATACAAGCTTCCTTTATAACCCTAGCGTCATCGAACCTTAAGTGTGTAGACCCTACGGGTTCGGGAGACATGCAGACATGACCGAGACGTTCTCCGGTCAATAACCAACAGCGGGATCTGGATACCCATGTTGGCTCCCACATGTTCCACGATGATCTCATCGGATTAACCACGATGTCAAGGACTTAATCAATCCCGTATACAATTCCCTTTGTCTATCGGTATGATACTTGCCCGAGATTCGATCGTCGGTATCCCGATACCTTGTTCAATCTCGTTACCGGCAAGTCTCTTTACTCGTTCCGTAACACATCATCCCGTGATCAACCCCTTGGTCACATTGTGCACATTATGATGATGTCCTACCGAGTGGGCCCAGAGATACCTCTCCGTTTACACGGAGTGACAAATCCCAGTCTCGATTCGTGCCAACCCAACAGACACTTTCGGAGATACGTGTAATGCACCTTTATAGCCACCCAGTTACATTGTGACGTTTGGTACACCCAAAGCATTCCTACGGTATCCGGGAGTTGCACAATCTCATGGTCTAAGGAAATGATACTTGACATTAGAAAAGCTTTAGCATACGAACTACATGATCTTGTGCTAGGCTTAGGATTGGGTCTTGTCCATCACATCATTCTCCTAATGATGTGATCCCATTATCAACGACATCCAATGTCCATGGTCAGGAAACCGTAACCATCTATTGATCAACGAGCTAGTCAACTAGAGGCTTACTAGGGACATGGTGTTGTCTATGTATCCACACATGTATCTCAGTTTCCTATAAATACAATTATAGCATGGATAATAAACGATTATCATGAACAAGGAAATATAATAATAATCAATTTATTATTGCCTCTAGGGCATATTTCCAACAGATGGGCCGTACTGGGCCCCTCCTGGGGCCACGCCGCAGGCCACAGGCAGGCAAGTTTGGGTACCCCCGTTCCTAGAACACTGACAGTATGAGGCAAGGAGGGCCAAACCCTTAGGAGTTCATTGAAAGAAACACTCAGGAGCTGCAGGAGTCAAGAGTCATGCGCGGCAGCCGCCGCTTACCCGCCGTAGCCCCCCATCCAGGCGAGGATGGTGGGCTGCGCATCTGCATCGACGTGCCAGGGCTCAACCGAGCCGCGTCTCAGGAGCGCCTCTGTCCCTCGCGCATGGGGCGTTGCGAGGGTGCACCTCACAGCTACGTTCGCATGCCTCTCGGCCTGCCGAACGCGGCCGCTGCTCATCAGCGCCTTTTGAGGAGCATTTTGTAGGATCAGGAGGTCAGGCATCGCACGGTCCTGGCAGAGATGGAGATGGTCCTCTAGGATCCGCCTGCGCATCCGGAGCCTCCCGAGGCTCCTGGTCCCAGGAGCTCGTGACGATCGGCTCCCTCACCGCGCGTCGTCCGATACTTCGACATTGCTTCATCTCCAATGGTATCAAGTGACATCTTTCAAAGTTCCGTTTTCAGCTGGGAGCGCCCGCAGGGCTGCATCATTCCCAGGTCGCATGGGTCCGTCCCTGCGGCATGTATCCATTTTACTTATGTTCTTTGGTTACCCTGTTCGCGGCGCCCCTCGGGCTGCATCATCCCCGAGCCGCTCGGGCCTGTCCTAGTGGCGTTTACTTTTTCCGCATCTATCTAAATGGATTTGCTCCTCCATGCTTAACCTAATTCCCATGATTATCGTCAGCTTCCTACCGCAGACCTCTCCACTCTCATGCTAAGCTCTTGCACGTTAAAAGGGGGGGTGCCTGAGCATCGCGACTCATGGGCTCTTACTGGCTCTCCAACCCTCACCCCCTGGCCTTGACCCACGGCATCGCGACCTGTCATACCAACGGTGGCTGAGCTTGCTATAGGGCCGGGGCTGAGAACGTAGAGCATTTGCATTCTAACCACCTTGCAGGAACATACCATTGATAAAGGCCCAGAGCCAGGCGCAACCCGCCTTGAGGTAGGGCCCCGTGAGTCCCGCGCTAGCTCACGGGTGCCCAGATAAACCTTGTCAAGCCCTACCGTGCCAGCCACATGTCAGGGTGGGGCTGTACATGCCCCGGGGGCTCCTCCCGGAGGGGGGCCCCCTCCCACGTACTTGCGGAAGCACCATGCTCCGCGCTGGCTAACGACACTGCCGAGGAGCGGCTATTCCTGTACACATACTGAAGCGCTATGCTCCGCGCTGGTGATAAACAACTGGGGGCGGCTCACGGCCGCATCAACCTCGGGGAGCCCAGAGCTCGGTGTCCGGCCCTGTTGTAACGCCTCCCCTCGGGAGCGCCACGCAAGGGGGCTGGACACGGGGGCTATGTCCGGGCCACGCCCGGGCGCACGCCACCCAGCCAGGTCCCTCGGGCCTGGTTCATCGCAAGCCCCTCCCCAAGCAGAGCCAAGGTACGAAGACTGTTTGAGCGTCAAGGGGGACTCCTGAGCATCACGACTCAGGAGCCTAACTGGTCAGGTAGCCCCTCAATCCTTAGTCCCGTCCTGGTTTCCGGTCGGGGCTAACGGTGGTCGAGGTATGCGCGGGGCCGGGCCATGCCGATGTAGAACGACAAATCCACTCCTATGCCTCCCTTCCCTACTTGTTGTTCGCGCGTCAAGGGGGACTCCTGAGCATCGCGACTTAGGAGTCTAACTGGTCACGTAGCCCCTCACTCCTTAGTCTCGTCCTGGTTTCCAATCGGGGCTAACAGCGCTGAGGTATGCGCGGGGCCGGGCTCTGCCGATGTAGAACACAAGCAATTAGGAGGGGAAAATGCAAATTCTAGGGAATTCAAAAGAAAATATTACAGGCCACAGGTTGTTTTCACAACGTCAAACACAAGTTTAAACGCCTCCACGTGGCATGGTGCATGTTGCAGGAATTGAAACAAGACAGAAGCCGCAAAGGGATCACTTTCCGGTGGCGCCGCCGCTTGTGGTGGAGTCACGCTGGGCGGCTCCACCTCCCGAGGCCGCGGAGCTAGCAGCATCACCCCCGGGCCTGGCGCCAAAGGCGCGGAACCTTCCCAGCAAGGCCTCAGCTCGGCCCTTCACAGCCTCAGCAGGAGCAGCGGCAAGCTCGACGCTCACAAGTTCCAGCAGGTTGTCAAAGTCGACGTTGGGGTCGCGAAGGTAGATGTGGCTGAGGACACGCGTCAGCGCCGCAGAAGACAAGGCAGGCGGCTCGGCCTCGGCCGTGGGACCAAGGCCGTCTATGACATCTTCAAGTGCACGGACCAGAAAGGGAACAGCAGGAAGGAATGGACAACGTTGGCTCTCGCCCACCCGTACTTATAGTCCGGAGGAGACCAACCGTCGGCCACCATGATCTCAGGTAATCATGACCCATTTTTGCATGCAGGGACTTGTCAAGTCATGCGGTTGCCGAGGCATCGTGGCGAAGCGGAGACGCCCACATCCAATCAACCGCCACACGGCACCAAAGGCCGCAGGCTATTGGGGCCCGCGGTGCTTCACACTTGCCCCTTCGCTTCTCTGCTAAGCCAGGTCCGGGCACGCCTTGGGCCCGGGGGCTATTGTCAGCATTCTGGGAACGGGGGTCCCCAGACTTGCCTGCCTGCGGCCAGCGGCGTGGCTCAAGCGGAGGCCCAGTATAGCCCTGCTTCATCAGCTCAAGCTCAAGACCCTCGTGAGGGGCCAAGCCTCGCGGGGTGGACGACAGGAAGCTTCCTCAGGAGCAGCCTCATCAGGCGGGCTCGCGAGGAGGCAGAGATATCAAGGCAGGGGTACCTCACGAGGTGTCTGTGATGCAAGCCATGACGATCGAGACCAGGTGGGCGCCGGCCTGCGCAGTGTCCTTGTTCCCCCTTTGGTGCAAAGGGGACAAGCCTAGGCCAAGGCATCAGGCAAAGGTTACCGTTCCAGTGCAACAAGACCAAGACCAGCGGAACGGCCGGATGGAGGTCACCGTGGAGCCCAAGACAGTGTCACCGTCAGAGTTTTTCCAGTCGAAGACCAACTTTAGTCAGGATAAATGTACTAGATGTTCCCCTTCAAAATAACCAATTGTTGGCGCCCTTCCAGCTCATTATTTGGTAAGAGGCCCAGGGCCTCCCTCTATAAATAGAGCTAGCCACCACAGAGTAGGCATCGAGATTTTGGGCAGACAAGAGAGGAAGAGAGGCGACTGAACTCACCCAAGCAGTTCATCGCACCAGCTCAAGAACACCTCTTGCGAGGCTGTTCTTCCTTTGTATTATTCATCATCAGCCCCTGAGGTAATCCTCGTGTCCTTTGTGTGTTCTTATTTCTAGCCTAGATTCCTTGCGAGGCTTTGAGACATGAGTTGGTAGGGCAGAGATCTTCGTGCACAGCCTAGAGTTTGAACCTCAAGGGTCTGCCGAAACCCGAAATCCGACATATTTAAACCGGAGGGTTTAGTCCGTAGAACAACAATCATAATCATAGACTAGCTTCTAGGGTTTAGGCTCTATGATCTTGTGGTAGATCGACTCTTGTAATACTCATATCATCAAGATCAATCAAGCAGGAAGTAGGGTATTACCTCCATCGAGAGGGCCCGAACCTGGGTCAACATCGTGTCCCCCGCCTCCTATTACCAGGTGTCTGGCGAGCCACTCGTCTCGGATGCTGTGTTTGAAGGGTGCTAGGGCTTCGGCATCCGGACAGTCGACAATTTGATTCTTCTTAGTGAGGAATCTGTTCCAAAGCTTGCGCGCGGACTCTCCGGGTTGTTGGATTATGTGACTTAAATCGTCCGCATCCGGAGGATGGACATAAGTCCCTTGAAAATTGGCCCTGAAAGCGTCCTCGAGTTCCTCCCAACTTCCAATTGAATTTTCAAGGAGGCTTTTCAACCAGTGTCGAGCTGGTCCCTTTAGCTTGAGGGGAAGGTATTTGATGGCGTGGAGGTCATCCCCACGAGCGATGTGTATATGCAAGATAAAATCCTCGATCCAGACACCTGGGTCTGTCTCTCCGTCGTATGCCTCTATGTTCACAGGTTTAAAACCCTGTGGAAATTCGTGATCCAGTACTTCTTCGGTGAAGCACAGGGGGTGAGCAGCCCCTCTGTAACTGGATGTGTTGCGGCATGCCGTTGGCTGCTGTTGTGTCCGGTGATTATTCCAAACTGGTATCTGATTGGTATGATCATTTTGGTGATCATAGTCCTGTGGCAAGGTGTGTCCTTTAGACCCGTAGATGGACCTGGCCGCGCCGGCTTTCTTATCCAGGAGCTCGCGTAAATCATGTTCAGCATCGGTAGCTGCTCTGTTGTGGTTATGAAGTGGCTTGTCTGGCCACCTGGCTGTGTTGCCCTTTGGTGGAACTGCCTCGTCGTCGAATTCTGGTAGCAGCTTGCGTTTTGGGTAGCTCTTTGTATGGCGATCGTCCCCGTACTTTTCTTTAGTGTCTAGCACTTTATTCCATCTCCGATTGAGCGTTTCCTGTGCGGCCTTTAGCCGTTGCTTCTGCTTCTTTTAGACTTCTCGCAACGGCCATAAGCCCTCTGTGGAGGTTATCTCATTCCAAGAGTGTTTCCGGGATGATGAACGCATCGTCATCCGGACTGTGTTCTTGTCCTGGGGCGGTTTGATTAATTCGTCCCTCGGGATCATTGTGATCGGGCGTCTGCTCCGAGCTGTGTTCGGCGTGACCTGGCTCATCTTGTTCCATTGCTGGGTCCATATGGTCGTTGTTGCCTTCGGAGTTGACTGGGGTGTCGATCTTTCTGGAACTCTTGTCGCTGTTTTTACTGTTGCTGGACTTAGAGCGGCGTCGGCGCCGTAGCTTTGGCTTTTGCCCGGGGGTTTTATCTTCTGGATTGTCGCTGTCTTCCTTCTTGGGCGTATCCACCATGTATATATCGTATGACGAGGTGGTAGTCCAGCGCCCCAGTGATTCTGAATCTTCTACTGCATCGTCATCCATACCGTCAATGTCTTCGGAGTCAAGCACGTCTGATATATCATTGACAGTGGCAATGAAGTGGGTGGTGGGAGGGCAATGAATTCCTTCGTCGCCTGCTTCCTACTCGAGCAGGACATAGTTCGGCAAAGAGTCTCCTGACAAAGAGAGAGATTTTAATGAGTTTAGCACGTCGCCAAAGGGCGGGTGCTGGAAGATGTCCACAGTGGTGAACTCCATTACAGGAGCCCACCCAGGTTCGGCGGGCTTAGGAGCGCGCGGACTGGAACCTACAGCCGGATACGAGTTCGGGGGTCCGGTGTCACAGGCTTCTTTGGGGGTGAGGCCTGTGTTCGGCTTTACCGCTGATGAGTGTGCGGCCTGCGGGGCGGGGTCCATCCACCCGTCCTTAGGCACCGCAGTCTGCTCCGGATTTAGGTCCGGGGCTACCGCAGGGGCGACATCCCGAGCATAGTCTGACAGCAGGTCTAAGCCGTGCTCGTTGTGACTGCCCGGCGCTCCTGGCACAGGCCAGAATCCGTTGAAGATCAAGTCTCCGCAGATATCAGCCGTGTAGTTCAAGTTTTCGAACCTGACCTGGTGGCCAGGGGCATAGCTGTCGATCTGCTCCTGTTGACCAAGCGAATTGGCCCGTAGTGCGAAGCCGCCGAACACGAAGATCTGTCCGGGGAGGAAAGTCTCACCCTGGACCGTGTTATTGACGATTGAGGCAGCCATCAAGCCTTGTAGCGACGACATAGAGGAACTCTCAATGAAAGCACCAATGTCGGTGTCAAAACTGGCGGATCTCGGGTAGGTGGTCCCGATCTGTGTGTCTTAGGCTAATGGTAACAGGAAGCAAGGGACAAAATGTTTACCCAGGTTCGGGCCCTCTTGATGGAGGTAAAACCCTACTTCCTGCTTGATTGATATTGATGATATGAGTAGTACAAGAGTTGATCTACCACGAGATCATAGAGGCTAAACCCTAGAAGCTAGCCTATGATGATTATGAATGTTGTGATCGTCCCTCTAAGGACCAAACTCTCCGGTTTATATAGACACCGGAGAGGGCTAGGGTTTACATGGAGTTAGTTACAAGGAAAGAAATATAATATCTGAATCGCCAAGCTTGTCTTCCACGCAAAGGAGAGTGCCATCCGAACACGGGACAGAGTCTTGAGTCTTGTATCTTCACGCTCCAATAGTCTCGACAAAGTATATAGTTCGGCTGTCCGGATACCCCCTAATCCAGGACTCCCTCAATGGTGTCATCGGACCCTCAGACTCGTCTCCGGCTATAGGCTCCGAACCGCGTGCATCTGTGCTTATCAAATCTGATTGGGCACCGATCATGGAGTTCACCTTGCACTCACCCTTGGGCGACATGCTAAACTCATTAAGGTCTCTCTCTGTGTCAGGAGACTCTTGGCCGAACTATGGCCGGCTCGAGTGGGAAGGGAACGACAAAGAAATACGTTACCCACCCACCACCCACTTAATAGCCATTGTCGACGACTTAACCGACGTGCTTGACTTCAACTCTGAAGACATCGATGGTATAGATGACGATGCAGGAGAACAACAAGAACCATCGCCTATAGGGCGCTGGACAGCCACCTCATCATATGATATATATATATATGGTGGACACGCCCAAAGAAAGCAATTGTGATGAGGCAATGGAAGATAATCCCTTGGAGAAGCAATCTAGGCACCGGCGTCATAGCCGCCGCTCCAAGCCCCGCCATAGCAAAAATAGTGATACCGACACAAGAGATGATAACAATCTGGATGGTGCCGAAGACAAAAACAATCCTACCCAGCCAAGCTTCGAGCAGGCTGAGCAAGAAGATGGGCAAGATAGCCCTAAGGAACAGGCAACAAATGGAGAATCAGAGGATGATAATTACATACCTATCTCCGAAGACGAAGTGAGCCTTGGCGATGAAGAATTCATCGTGCCTGTGGATCCTGTCGAGCAGGAGCGCTTCAACTGCCAGCTTATAGCCACTGCAAAAAGGCTGAAGAAAAAGCAACAACAACTTCAAGCTGATCAAGATCTGCTAACCGATAGATGGACTGAGGGCCTGGCTGCCGAGGAATACAAACACAAGCACCCTACCAAAAGTTACCCAAAGCGCAGGTTGCTACCTCAACTCGAGGAGGAGGCGTTAAAGAACACACTACCAGCGCATGATGCGGCTGACCGACCACCCCGTGGCTGAGACAAATCAGCGTACTAGCCTGAAGTCCATCCTGTACCCCGATGCCAAACAAGCAAAAACACGAAGGCTAGTGGCTCTACGCATGACCTGCGAGACAAATTGAAAAACAAAGCAGGCCAGTAAAGATCGATCTACGGATCATGGGGGTGCGCCCCAACGCGTGACGATGACCGTCACGCCGGATACACCAACAAATCAGGCCGGACTGAATACAATGTAGCCCGGCACAGAGGCGCCGCACACCCTGAATGCTTCACTGATGAAGTAATGGATCATGAATTCCCAGAAGGGTTTAAACCCGTGAACATTGAATCATATGATGGTACTACAGACCCCGCGGTATGCATAATAGATTTCTTCCTCCATATTCACATGGCCCGCGGAGATGACCTACACGCCATCAAGTACCTCCCACAAAAACTCAAGGGACCGGCTCGGCATTGGTTGATTAGCTTGCCGGCAAACTCCATCGGGAGTTGGGAGAACCTGGCAGACACATTCCTTGACAACTTCCAGGACACTTATGTGCGACCACTGGATACTGATGACCTAAGTCACATAACCCAACAGCCGAGAGAGTGTCGACTGTCCAGATGCCGAAGCCCTAGCGTCCTTTAAGCATAACATCCATGACGAGTGGCTCCCCCGACATCTCGGCCAAGAAAAGCCAAAGTCCATGGCAGCCCTCACAACACTCATGAGCCGCTTTTGTGCGGGCGAGGATAGCTGGTTGGCTCGTAGCAACAACATAGCAAGCAATCCTGGCACATCAAAAGCCAGGGATAGCAATGACAAATCATGGCGCAATAAACACAAGCGTCGCAAAAACGGTGATAGTGCCGAAGATACAACAGTCAATGCCGGATTCAGTGGCTCCAAGTCCGGTCAGCAGAAAAAGTCATTCAACAATAACAATTCAGGCCCGTCTAGTTTGGACCGCATACTCGACCGTCCATGGCAAATTCATGGCACCCCAGGAACACCAGCCAATCATACCAACAGATAATGATGGGTCTTCAGACAAGCCGGCAGGTCAGGTGCCGAAAACAAGGGGAAGGGGTCTCAAAGCCACGATGACGACGAGGAGCCCCGATCACCGAACACGGGAGGACAGAAGAAATTCCCTCCCTAGGTGAAAATGGTGAATATGATATATGCAAACCATATTCCCAAGCAGAAGCGTGAACTAAAGGACATCTATGCAATGGGGCAGTCGCTCCAAAGCTAAACCCATGGTCCTCTTGTCCGATCACTTTCGATCAAAGGGACCATCCTACCAGTATCCGTCATGGCGATTCAACTGCATTGGTCCTCGACCCCATCAATGACGGATTCCACCTCACACGAGTCCTCATGGACGGTGGCAGTAGCCTGAACCTGCTCTATCAGGGTACAGTGCGCAAAATGGGCATCGACCCCTCAAGGATCAAGCCCACAAAAACCACCTTCAAAGGTGTCATACCAAGTGTAGAGGCCTGTTGCACGGGCTCAATCACACTGGAAGTGATCTTCGGATCTCCAGACAGTTACCGTACCGAAGAGTTACTCTTCGACATCGTCCCCTTTCGCAGTACTATCAGGAATTGCTCGGACGAACTGAGTTCGCTCGATTCAACGCGGTGCCACATTACGCCTACTGTAAACTCAAGATGCCCGGCCCGTGCGGCGTCATCACGGTTAATGGCAGGGCCGAACTCCCCCTCACTGCCGAAGAATCTACCACCGCTTTAACAGCAAGAGCAACGAATGACACCTCCTAATCAAACCTCGAGTCGACGACCAAGCTCACGGACTCCGTCGAAGGAGTCCGAACTACTACGCAGAAGGATAGCCCGGCCCGTCCAGAGCTTAATTAAAAACACTCCGGCAAAATTTAAGACAAGCCACATACTGCTGCTCAACCACTCTATGGCGAAAAACCATTTCTTGCATTTTCTTCGCAGGTTCACCTTTGCGTAGGCCAGGACAGATGGCGTGGAAACAGCACGAGCACGTAAGGGAATCGCCAGATACTCCCCTCTATGATCATCAGACTACACCCCGGATCCGCATACACATTCCTCCTGCCTGGTCTCAGCAGGTTCCGCAGTCATATTTCTTTTTATCACATTACCTGTACTCATACGCATTGACGTATTATTCAAATACAACATGTGGGTTTATATGATGCTCGTCTGCTGCTATTTCTTATTAAAACTCTTTTGTTAAAAGGTAGTTGCATATCGCGATATGCCTTAATATGCCAGGGGCTTCATTATACCCATACTACGGCAAAAAAGTTTGAACACCTTCATGGCAGTTCGGCACCCCGAACTTATAGCATTATATGCATCAGCTCCGAATCATGTCTTGCGTCAATAGTTGGGTTTGCCCGGCTCCTATGTTTTGGTACCTTACGTTCCGTTATATCCGCTAAGGTAGCGCAAGGAGAACTACTGCGATTGTGTCCCAGATCTTCCAGATGAGCACCTCAATAGAGAAAGCCAAAAACTGACTGTCATGATGCAGCGAGAGCTGGTCAGCTGTTCGAGAGGTTGTAAAATCTTTAAGGATTTCTTCCGCATAATGCCAAAACCAATGCAGTGTGCGATGGACCGGTGTTTCTTCCGATCAGGCGCTTATAGAGCCCCTCGTGCGGTATTCCGAACACCAGGGGCTGTGCCTACCTTCCTTTTAAAACTCCTATGGCTAAGTGAAAGTGATAAAGCCCTATAGTCTGATTGCCTGGTTTGCAGTGTTGAACACCTCCTTCAAGGACCCAAAACTGGGATAAAGAGTGCTCAGGTTTATCTCGAACACCCCCGTACTTACTACGTGGGGGCAGAAGCCGATGACTGGCCAACTCTCAGGATTAGTATAAAAATGGCCACACGGGAGGAAAAACTTTCAAACGACAAGCAATAAATAATAGAAATGATCTTGTTCAAAAATTACAAAGGACAAACATGACCGTATTCATGGAAATATAATGTCCTGGTGCATTGCTCCACTGCAAGGCGTGCTCCTTTCAAGACACCTTCATAATACAGTTCGGGCTTGCGGTGCTCCTTCCCCTCCAGCGGTCCCTCGGTTATCAGCTTTTCCGCATCCATCTTCCCCCAATGCACTTTTGCACGGGTGAAGGCCATTCGCGCACCCTCTATATAGACCGGCCGCATGATGACCTCGAGTCGAGGGCAGGCACTCACAAGCCGCTTCACAAGCCCGAAGTAACTGCTCGGAATCGGCTCGGTGGGCCATAGCCAGATAATTACATCCTTCATGGCTAGCTCGGACGCCTTATGCAGTTCGATCAGCTGCTTCAGTTGATCGGAGAAAGGCACCGGATAATTCAGTGCCAGATACTGCATCCAGAAGAGCTTATCCGCAGTATTCCTTTCTTCGGCTTGGTAGAATTGGGCGGTATCAGATATGTTGCGCGGCAGCTTCGCAAATACCCCTGGAGAAATCAGAATTCAAACTATCAACTTGATTTTCTCCTTTCAAATTCCCGCTTTGTATAGAAAAAGCCTTACCATCCGCAATCATCCTCGCCTCCTGGATTTCCTTCAGGGCACCTTGGGCTTCCCCCCGGGCATCACTTGCGGCTTGGCGAGCCTGGGAGAGTTCGAATTCTTTCCCTGATAAACTCTGCTCCAAGGTCTCGCATTTCTTCACGGCCTCTTGAAGCTCTCTCTCGGCCTCAATAACTTTGGCTTCGTGGTTCTCATGGAGAGCCTACTCTGTGGCTGCCTTCTTCTCAGCTTCGGCCACAACCTTTTTAAGAGCCTCAATTTCGGCCATCGCCCCTAGAGCACATCATAAAAATATTTTTCATCATGCACACCTATTCATTTGTTCTCAATGAACAAGGTTTCTGCATACCTTGGTTATCCTCCAGTTGTTTCTTCACTTGGCCAAGTTCTCCTTCGGCCCGCTCCAGACTATGCGTCAGTCCGGATACTTCTGCAGCATGAGAGGTGGCAGTCGCTATAGACACCTGCTTATTAAAAGAGATATATGTCATCAAGTGAGTCTCCTGCGAACATAAAATTGATCCTCTGTTCAGTTGTTCTTTTCACCGAACAGTGTATCAGGGGCTGCTATCTATACTATGACACTCTTCCAAACCTCATAATACATACCTCGAAGCCTCTTATAAGGCTGATATAGGATTCATTTAGTCCACTCTCAGCGGACTGAATCTTCTCAATCACCGCACCCATAAGGGCACGGTGTTCATCAACAATGGAGGCGCCCTTCAACACTGCCAATAAAGCATCCGGCACCTCTGGTTGGACAGAGGTTGCCAGTGGAACAGACACACCCCCTCTAGCTAATGGAGGCCGCCTGCCTGATTTTGGGGCCTTATTGGTCTCTGGGATTGTGTTCGGCTGGGGGCTGGATTCAAGATGACCCCCGTCGTCGACGTCCACGGGAGCCTTCCCTCCCGTGTGTCCGGAGGCCGAGGTTTGGCCTCCTGGCGCCGCCTTTGCGATCTCCCCCTCCATGTCCTGGGTCCTTCTGGGACGAAACCTCGGTGTCATTCACATGTCTGGGGGAGGGGGCATTCGGGGGTGTCCCGCTCTCCATAGCATCCGAACACACCAAATCCTCCGATGAGGATTGTTCGGCGCGGGACCTCACGGGACTGTAAAGAAGCATGGCTCAGATTAAAGTGTTATGCCATGACAAGTCTGGATGCATAAGCATGTTCGGATTTTATACTCACGAGTTCACCAGGGGCTGGGCCCTGGGATCCCACTCCGGACTGCTATCGGCGGCGGCACTGGACTCCTCTGGAAGGGTAGTTTTTCCCCTTTTAGGCGACTCGGCCTCCAAGGATGTGGAGGCCGTCCTTTTCTTTCTTCCCTCGCGGGGGATTCGTGTCCCTCCTCCTCCTGATCCTCTTCGGAGGAATAATGAGCATTGGAGTCTTCGGATTTTGTGTCCGAAGCGCCACGGCAATGGAAGCCGCCCCTGGTCTTCTTGGCCTCCTTTTTGGCCTTCTTCTTTGGTGCCTTGTAATGCGCCGGGACCAGCATCTTCGTGAGAAGTGGGCCGGCCGGTTCTTCTGGCAATGGGGCCGGATAGTAGATCCGCCCCGCCTTCTTCCCCCAGCCCTAGAAAAGTTGTGGGAAATACATTAAGCATTTTCCTAAGGATATGCCAATAAAACATATTAATTGTCAACGTACGATTACTTACCAAACTTGCAGGGCGGGACAGTTGGTACCCGCGGTCCTCGGCGGAGTCCGGCCATGATTTGCTGGACTTGAAAAGCACCTTCCAGATGTCCTTGTGTGAGGAGCCAAAGAGCTCTAGCAGGGTCTGGTGCTTGGCCGGGTCGAACTCCCATAAATTGCAAGCCCGGTGTTGACAAGGTAGAATCCGGCGAACTAACATCACCTGGACTACATTGACAAGCTTGATGTTCTTGTCTTCCATATCTTGGACGCGCGTCTAGAGCACCGATAGCTCGTCAGACGAAGCCCAGTTCAGGCCCTTCTTGGGCGAGGACGTAAGTCGCAGAGGGGCTCCGAATCTGAACTCTAGAGCGGCGACCCATTCCTTGCCACACGACTCAGTGATATAAAACCACTGCTGATGCCACTCCTTGATAGAATAATTGAAAGTACATGTTGCCCATGTAACATTGGGCATCTTGCTCACCATGGCGCCTCCGCATTCAGCGTGCTCGCCGCTCACTACCTTGGGCTTCACATTAAACACCTTCAGCCATAAGCCAGAGTGTGGCGGGATGCGGAGAAAGGCCTCACACACGACGATGAATGTCGAGATGTTGAGGAAGGAATTTGGGCATAGATCATGAAAATCAATCCCCTAATAATACATGATGCCGCGAACGAATGGGTGAAGGGGAAGCCCTAGCCCGCGGACAAAATAAGGGAGGAATACAACCCTCTCGTGGGGTTCCGGAGTGGGGATGATCTGTCCTGCCGTCGGAAGACGATGGCCAATTCTCTTGGCCAAAAACATGGACCCCCGAAGCTTTTTGATATCCTTCTCCCGAACGGTAGAGGCTGTCCACTTGCCTCCTGCTCCGGATTCGGACATTTTCGGGAAGCCTTTTTGGGAAGAGAAGACGAACGCTTGGGCGCTAGGGCTCAAGCGAAAAGGAATGGATGAGCAGAGGAAGAAGAAGGCGTGGGTGAAAAAGGGAGTTCTTATACCCTTATAAAGGCAGCAGAGATCCTGCGCCTCCCCACTTGCTCGGTAAATTCTCTTATTTCCCAAGCGCCATGATTGATGGCACGGTTGGGTTACCCACACCCGTATTGATGAGAATCCCGTGATAAGGGGGCACGATCTCTGCTTCGACAAGACGTGCCAATAAAACTTCCTCGTGATATGTGCGGTGGAAGGTTGTGAAAAGTGGTTCGAATAATGATCGGGTTGTGGTGTGAAGTCACGCTATGGAAAATTGTCAGCAAATTAGATCTGTGGAATGTTGTTCTCTCTACGGTGGTATGTGGAATTTGTTTTGTAGAGCCAGACACGACTCTCGTGTTCAAAAACTTCTATGGAGTATTCAGAGAAGGAACCCGCCTTGCAATGCCGAAGACAATATGCGCGCCGGACTCATCGTCATTGAAGCCTGGTTCAGGGGCTACTGAGGGAGTCCGAGATTAAGGGGTCCTCGGATAGCTGAACTATATACTTTGTCCGGAATGTTGGACTATGAAGATACAAGATTGAAGACTTCGTCCCATGTCCGGATGGGACTCTCCTTTGCATGGAAGGCAAGCTTGGCAATTCGGATATGTAGACCTCCTTCTCTGTAACCGACTCTCTGTAACCCTAGCCCCCTCCGGTGTCTATATAAACTGGAGGGTTTAGTCTGTAGAACAACAATCATAATCATAGGCTAGCTTCTAGGGTTTAGCCTCTACGATCTCGTGGTAGATCAACTCTTGTAATACTCATATCATCAAGATCAATCAAGCAGGAAGTAGGGTATTACCTCCATCGAGAGGGCCCGAACCTGGGTAAAGATCATGTCCCCCGCCTCCTGTTACCATTAGGACGCACAGTTCGGGACCCCCTACCTGAGATCCGCCGGTTTTGACACCGACAGGGATCACGGGGGAGCTAGAGGACATGATTGCGGACGTGAGAGGTAGACAGGAGCGAACGAGCACAGCGCTGTGTTTGGCAGAGCGCAAAATTTGGCATGTCTACCATGTGGTCACTGCGCGCACTGGTGCAAATGGCGTGTACTAGCCGAACCGACCATGTCTAGTAAGATGACCATGGTACCCTGAGCCTAAATGTAGCAATAAGTCATTTCAGGGGCAAAGAAGTGATTTGCAGGAGGGGCCAAAAGACATGCACAACAAGATGTTTGTGCTATGGGGAGACAAACATAGGAGGAGGCAGAGGCTGGGCTTTGGCCTAGAGTGATCAATCACTAAGGTGACTGTAATTGCCAAGAAGTAGATTAATAGGAGAAGTTTATAGGGTAGATGCTATAGAAAGTGCCATAATGGCCAAAAGTGGATATTTGGATGATGTACTCACATAGTTGCATCAAATGAGCTAAAAATGGTTATGACCCAATGATTTGAAGATATTAAGATGCCCAAGGAGTTTCATGCCATTTGGATGAACCAAAATAGCACTTGCTTCACAAAGCTTCTCTCTGGACAGAAACTTGGAAAAATTCCACAGGGCAAATGGCTAAATGGATTGAGCCACAACTTGGTGGAGGGAGTTTATATGGGTAACATAATGTCCTAGTAAATTGGCAGCTTAAGTGAAGCAATATAAAATATAGTTGCCTCACAAACTAAAAATCTGACCAGAAACCAAGATTTGGAGCTGTGCTCACATAGAAATGTTACATGAGCTCAAATTGGGTGGTGAGTGATGATTTGACCAAACGAAGGACGTGGCAAAAGTTCATCTCATTTGAACATGCCTAGAATATACTTGCTTCACAAAGCTTCTTTCTGGGCAGAAACTTTGTAAAATCATAGAAAAATAATTACTAGGCAAATGAGGGTGAACTTTGGCACAAGGAAATGATATGGATAGAAAAGGTGTCCAAGAAGTTGAAAGTCAATTGTGCTAATATAAATAGCACTTGCTTCACAAAGTGCCATTTAGGGCAGAATAGGAAAATAATTATTGGAGGATTATTTTTGAACATCGCAATGAAATATTTTGCCATATTTGAGAAATATAGTACCCAAGCAATTTATGAGAATTATTTGGTAATTGTAGAAGTGACAGAAATATGGGTTGCTTCACAACCTAGGGCAAATAGGATAATCCCTTTATCAGAAAAGGAATATTCCCAATAAAAGGAATCTTGGGATTTGGGCTAGGATAGAAATTACATGAGCTAGGGATGGTTTTGGGGATGACAAGCCACTATAAAACAGAGGAAGACATGATCTTCCGAAGTTTCAGAACCACGCGGCCTCGAAAAAGCAAATTAAAACCAGAAATCCAAGAAAAACCTCAGAAAAAGAAAAGGGCAAAATCCAGGCCGTTACAAACCTTCCCCCCTTAAAGAAATCTCGTCCTCGAGATTTGGTTGCTCAGGGATAAATAATGACTTGAAGAAACCATTTCCAACTCGGGTTTCTTTTATTCATTGTCATATAATATTCCCACTGAATTGGATCTGACCGATTGCCTTGATATGGGGTGGTCTGCTTCACCGTATCTGACATAATGATAGTACTTTACCTCGTATTTTCATTCTCAAACTAGCCCAATTCTTTTTATATCTGCTGACTTAGCTGACTGTGATAGATTATCATGACTGCAATATATGCCCGTCTCACAAATCCGAGAGTGATCCATGATTGCTGTGTTTCTACTGACAAGCTTCCATGAAGTGGTGATCAGATTTTCCGGATGAACACCCAAGCTTTGACTCCTGGCATTGGGTTTCTCCACTAAATGCAGGACCTTCGGGTTCCAAACAGTGAATTGAGGCATAACCATTTCCTCACAGGTTCTGATGTATCGTAGGAGTTTCTGAATCGTCCTGACTGGCTCCACTATCTGGAGTATCATATCTGTACCAAATGATTGACTGTTGCTTGTCATGGCCAGCATGCATGGGTATGACCTTATATGATAATATCCTCAGACTTGATTGACAGTGGTTCTGGCAGAAGAATTTTGTCCATGATAGGCTATCCATGATTCATGTAAGCGAGGGCACATGCTTCGAGACTGTCATTCAACATTCTGATTGCTCATCTTGTCGGTGTATCCATGTGGATAGTAGGTTGTGCGATGCTTCACCATGGTCACTGAGGTTAAGCTATTGAGTTGACCTTTGCTCGGACTTGCCAGACCCAGATATTCGATACTGACAAATTCAGGCTGTCCATGGTATCTGCATCATGTGATTCATGCAACAATCATCAGTCTTGCTCCTCCATTACTGTTTTCTTGATCCGGATCCTTTGCTGAACAGAGCATGGTCATATTGTTTCTCCGTGTGACCATAGGTTCTGTCGGGTGCAATATTCTGACAGGCGTACTCTTATCCTCATCTTCTGACATGGTAACCTGTTAAATGGCAGCTTCATCACCTCTTAAGTTCTGACCGTAGGAAAATGATCATCCGAACCCTTGCAAGAAATCGCCAAATAAATCAGTAGCCACCAGAACTGTTTTTTAGATCTGGGGCATTACTGAAATAACTCAACCACGGCCCAGGACAGCCGAAAAGCAGCTCAGAGCATGAGACCGGGTCGATAAGAAGAAAGTGGTAGCTCCCTAAGATAGCCGAAAAGTAGGCATAGGGCCACTGTCACAAAAAGAAGCTCAACAGCTATACGAGACGGCCGAAAAGCAGGTCAGAACTCATGACAGCTGTTGAATAGAGAAATTAAAATCGGCATCTACCCCGGATAGCTAAAAACATCTCAGAGCACCTACATGGTGCCATCACTAGAGAAAAGGAGACAAGGGCTCATCAAGATCATCTTCCAGGTTCACAAGTACTTGTATAGAGCTCATTGTTGTTGTCAATCTTCATAGTCCTTCGTCACACTGAGATGTATAGCTGGCTTCCTTCTTTTAACAATCCTCATGTAACTGCCAGATATGCATTCGAGTGACTTGTAATACCTTGGTGGTATGCTGGCCGCATATATATGAGAATCTTATTCCCGAGGCAGACTTGCGTTCTGACTGATTCTTGCTTCTGACCAAACTGTTGCGGATCTAGTGCTTGGAAAACACTGCCATATGCTGACAAACCACTGTTTATTTCCTTGTACCAGTGCCGTACTGAAGATGACTGGGCAGCTTGCTTCGTAAATCATCGGGGTATTATGCTGCGGAAGACTGGATAGCTTGTGCTCGAAGCTTTCTGCGGATATCTTGCTGAGGAAGGCTGGGTACCGTAACTTATAAGCTTCCCCCCTTAAAAACTTACTAGAGAAGACTCAGAACCTTATGCTAGAAGTTTTTGCAGTATCCAATTGAAATGACTGAGTACCTTGCAATGGAATCCATTCATACCTTTTTGATGCAGACTGGTGAATCGTGTCTTGTACGCTTTGTTGATAAATTGTGGAGAAGGACTGGACTGATCTTCTTTGTGAACGGAATAGCATATATATTCTTGTCATTCCGGCTGCTGGTAATTTGTATGACAAGAATTTGTCTGACCATCCTTCTTGCTGAATTCATTGCATACCCGGACTAGCTTCTGGATGTCGCATGCTTCAAATCTGACTCATGACGGAATCAATCCTCGGGTGCAGACCATACCTCTGACTTGAAATGCACGGTGGGACATGGATCCAATTTTGTTCTCTTGCTGATTTAATCATTGTTGCAATAAAAGTGTATCTCTGACGGGTACTTGATACTGAAAATCTGAGCAGACTATACCTGTATTCAGAACGGGTGTCTGCAATACGATGTTGTCAGCTGAAAATTGCATTGCTTTTAACTGAGTTCCTTGGTGTATATCTGTACTTCTCATGCCTTCTTCTGATCTGGTGTTGGTTGATGAACAATTTTCCATAAGGGGGCGAGGGAGTCCTGGATAAGGGGGTATCCGGACACCCGTCCTGTATACATTGTCCGGACTATTGAAGAGTGAAGATACAAGACTCAAGACTTCGGCCCGTGTCCGGATGGGGCTCTCCTTGGCGTCGAAGGCAAGCTTGGCGATCCGGATATTGTGTTTCCTTCCTTGTAACCGACTCCATGTAAAACCTAGCCCTCTCTGGTGTCTATATAAACCGGAGAGGATGGTCCTTAGAAGGCCGATCAGATTTATAATCATACCATCATAGGCTAGCTCTTAGGGTTTAGCCTCTACGATCTCGTGGTAGATCTACTCTTGTACTACCCATATCTTCAATGTTAATCAAGCAGGAAGTAGGGTTTTACCTCCATCGAGAGGGTGCGAACCTGGGTAAACATCTGTGTCCCTTGCTTCCTGTTACCATTAGCCTTGACGCACAGATCGGGACCCCCTACCCGAGATCCGCCGGTTTTGACACCGACATTGGTGCATTCATTGAGAGTTCCCCTGTGTCGTTGCTGCGGGGCTCGATGGCTCCTTCAATCATCATCAACGACACGGTCCAGGGTGGGACTTTCCTACCCGGACAGATCTTTGTGTTCGGTGGCTTCGCACTGCAGGCCAATTTGTTCGGCCATCTAGAGCAGATCGACAGCTACGCCCCTGACCACTAGGTCAGGTTCGGAAACTTGAACTACACGGCGGATATTCGCGGAGACTTGATCTTCGACGGATTCGCGCCTGTGCCAGAAGCGCCGGACAGTGAGGACGAGCACGGCCTAAACCTGTTGTCGGATAATGCTCGGGATCTAAATCCGGAGCATGTCTCATTGCCTGAGGACGGAGGGGTGGACCCCGTCCCGCAGGCCACATACTCATCGGCGTTGGAGCCGAACGCAAGTCTCATCTCTGCGGAGGCCTGGAACCCCTAGCCCTCGGACTCGTATCCGGTTGTTGGTTCCGGTCCGCACACTCTCGAGCCAGCCGAGCCAGGTTGGGCGCCGGTAATGGAGTTTACTCCTGCGGACATCTTTCAGCACTCGCCCTTTGACGACATGCTAAATTCATTGAAGTCTCTCTCTTTGTCAGGAGGCTCGGGGCCGAACTATGTCCGGCTCGAGTGGGAAGCGGGCGACGAAGGAATTCGCTGCCCACCCACCACCCACTTCATTGCCACGGTCAATGATTTAACCTACGTGCTTGACTACGACTCCGAAGATATCGACGGTATGGACGACGATGCAGGAGACACACAGGAGCCACCGCCCACTGGGTGTTGCACAACCACCTCTTCATACGATATATATATGGTGGACACTCCGAAAGAAACCAATGGCGATGAGGCAACGGAGGATAACCCCTCCAAGAAGAAAGCAAAACACGGGCCTCGCCAGCGCCGCTCCAAGCCCCGCCAAGGCAATACCGGCACCGGAGACGAAAACAATCCGACGGTGCCGAAGATGAATACAACCCTGATCAGCCCGCCTTCGAGCAGGCCGAACAGGAGGATGGGCATGACAGCCCAGACGAATAAGCGATGGACAGGTATCCGGAGGAGGATAACTACATGCCCCCCTTCGAAGACGAGATCAGCCTCGGGGACGACGAGTTCGGCGTGCTCGAGGACCCCGCGGAGCAAGAGCGCTTCAAGCACCAGCTTATTGCCACTGCGAGAAGCCTGAAGAAGAAGCAGCAACAGCTTCAAGCTGATCAAGACCTGCTCACAGAAAGGTGGACAAAAGTCCTGGCAGCCGAGGAATATGGAATCGAGCGCCACACGGCTGACCGGCCACCTCGAGGTCAGGATAAAATGGCCTAACAGCCCAAATACCATCCTGCACCCCCGTGCCAGTTTACTACAGCCCGGGGCAATACTCAGGACCTGCACGATAGATTGGATAACACCGAAAGACAACCAAGATCGATCTACGGATCACGGGGGCGCGCTGCAGCACATAACGATGACCGGTATATCGGATAGACTAACAGCAAATCCGGTCGGGCCGAATACAACCAGCCAGACCTATCTAGACTGCGCCGCGACATAGCCCGGCACAGAGGTGCCGTATACCCCCTCTGCTTCACTGACGAAGTGATGGATCATGAATTCCCAGAAGGGTTCAAACCCGTAAACATCGAATCATACGATGGCACAATAGACCCTCTGGTATGGATTGAAGATTTCCTTCTCCACATTCACATGGCCCGCAGAGACGATCTACACGCCATCAAGTACCTTCCACTTAAGCTCAAAGGACCAGCCCGACACTGGCTAAACAGCCTGCCCGCAAATTCCATTGGCAGTTGGGAAAGCCTGGAAGACGCATTCCTTGACAACTTCCAAGGCACATATGTGCAACCTCCGGACGCTGATGACTTGAGCCACATCACTCAACAGCCCGGAGAATCAGCCAGGAAATTCTGGACCCGGTTCCTAACCAAAAAGAACCAAATAGTTGACTGTCCAAACGCTGAAACCCTGGCAGCCTTCAAGCATAATATCCATGACGAGTGGCTCGCCCGACACCTTGGCCAGGAGAAACCCAAGTCCATGGCAGCTCTCACGACACTAATGACCCGCTTTTGCGCGGGCGAGGACAGCTGGTTGGCTCGCAGCAGCACTACGCCACAGTCTGGAACTTCAGACGTCCGTGACAATAATGGCAAGCTACGGCGCAATAGGCACAAGCAACGTAACAACGGCGACAACACCGAAGACACGACAGTCAACGCCGAATTCAGCGGATCCAAATCCGGTCAGTGGAAGAAGCCGTTCAAACGAAACAATCAGGGACCATCCAGTCTAGACCGTATACTGGAGCGCTCGTGCCAAATTCATGGCACCACGGACAAGCCAGCCAACCACACCAACAGAGACTGCTGGGTATTTAAATAGGCCGGCAAATTAAACGCCGAAAACAAGGACAAGGGGCTGCACAGCGACGATGACGAGGAGCCCTGGCATCCAAACATGGGGGGACAGAAGAGATTCCCCCCAGGTGAAAACGGTCAATATGATCTACGCCACTCACATCCCCAAGCGGGAACGGAAGCGAGCACTACGGGACGTCTACGCGATGGAGCCAGTCGCCCCCAAATTCAACCCATGGTCAGCTTGTCCGATCACCTTTGATCGTAGGGATCATCCTACTAGCATCCATCATGGCGGCTCAGCCGCATTGGTCTTAGACCCAATCATCAACGGATTCCACCTCACGCGAGTCCTTATGGACGGTGGCAGCAGCCTGAACCTGCTTTACCAGGACACAGTGCGCAAAATGGGCATCGAACCTTCAAGGATCAATCCCACCAAAACCACCTTTAAAGGTGTAATTCCTGGGGTAGAGGCCCATTGTACGGGCTCTATAACATTGGAAGTGGTCTTCGGATCTCCGGATAACTTCCGAAGTGAGGAGTTAATCTTCGATATCGTCCCTTTCCGCAGTGGTTACCACACACTGCTCAAGATGCCAGGTCCGCGCGGGGTCATAACATTCAACAGAAACATGGACCAGTCTCTCCGTACAAAAGAGCATACTGCAGCCCTCGCAGCAGAAGTACAATGCGGCCTCCTCCAGAAAACCACTAATCCGGCGACGACAACCTCAAGCACCGTCAAGAGAGATTGGAGCACCCCGCAACAAGATCACCAGGCATGCCAAGAGCGCGACTAGCCGTCCGGCCTCCGCTCAAATCCCATCAAAGCAGCATTCGTGCCATGTGTACACAATTACGCACTCAAAATACCATGGGCACAGGCGGAGGCGCAGCAGTGGCTCAGTCAACAGTGCGGTATCGCCGCAATATATCTTCATAACCTTTCGTTTTACCTTCCGGGACATTTGCTTTAGTGCAGCCTCTCCAGAAGAGCCGAATTGTCGGACTTACACAAGAGAGAAAACCAAGGAGGCAACATGCTTTGCGTACAGAAGGAAATACCCAGGTGGAATCTATTTACGATCGTCATACATGTTTTACCTATCTGTACGTAGCTTGCCTCTGGATAGGATATGTCAAATAATCCTATTTATCTCCGCTTAATGCGTTCATTGTAAACATACGCTTAAACGTATTATTCATCAATGGGAGATCATACATAGCGGCAGCCTAGTATTCTTATTTGAGCATTTTTTTTCTTACAAATGTTTATTTGATATTGCATCCATACAATTTGGTATGTTCAATTTGCCTGGGGCTTCTTATGACGCCCCATAATACGGCAAGACAAGTTCGAACACTTTCAACAATGCGGCACCCCGAACTTATAGCACTATATGCATCAGCTCCGAATCATGTCTTGGGTCTATAGTTGGGTTAGCCCGGCTCCCTTGTTTTGGTGCCTTACGTTCCGTTATATCGGCTAAGGTAGCGCAGGGAGAACTACTGCGATTATGTCCCCATTCTTCCGGACGAGCACCTCAGTAGAGAAAGTCGAAAACTGACCGCATGATGTGGCGAAAGCTGGTCGCTGTTCGAGAGGTCTTAAAATCCTTCAAGATTTTTCCGCTTTAGGCGATAAATCGGCTTCGTCCAATCTAGGCGTGTATAGCGCCCCATTTCGGCCTTCCGGAATCTAGGGGCTTCGCTGAAATTTAAAATTGTAGTCTTCTATGGCTAAGTGAAGGTTATAAAGCCGAATAGTCCGATAGCCTTGTTCGCTGCGCCAGACACCTCCTTGAGGGACCAAACATTTGGATAAAGAGTGTCCGGGTTTTCCACGAACACCGCAGTACTAGCTACGTGGGGGTGGAAGCCGACAACTGGCCTATTTTCAGAATTTTATAAACAGCCGCACAGAAGGTAATATTTTAAATAAAAAAAGTGTTGCATAACACAAGTAACTTCGTCTTTAAATTCCAAACATGACAGGAGTGAATTCATTCGAAAATGGTGTCCTTGGTACATTCATCGGCCATGAGACGAGCACCCTTCATAACGCCATCATAGTACATCTGGGGATGGTGATGCGCCTTGCCCTCCGGTGGCCCGTCCTTCACCAGCTTCTCCGCATCCATCTTGCCCCAATGCACTTTCTCGCGGGCAAAAGCCCGGCGAGCACCCTCAATGCAAACGGATCGCTTGATCACTTCAAGCCGCGGGCAGGCATCCACCATCCGCTTGATCAGGCCGAATTACCTAGTGGGCAGGAGCTCGCCAGGCCACATCCGGACTATGACATCTTGCATAGCCAGTTCGGCCGTCCTGTGGAGTTCGACCAACTGCTTCAGTTGGTCACTCAGAGGCGTCGGATGTTCGGCCCCAGAACAACTTCTCCGTTGAGCTCCCCTCCTGGGCACGGTAGAACTCCACGGCGTCTGACACGTTGCATGGCAGATCTGCGAATGCCCCTGGAGAGCTTCGTATTCGAGTAAGTAAAAGAAATGCCTCCTCCACATGCTTGCTTTGCATAAAGAATTTCTTACCCGCTGTTATCTTCTTGGCCTCCTAGATTTCCTGCTGTGCCTTCTCGGCTTCGGCCTTAGCGTCTTTTATATTCACAAGGGCCTTCGCAAGCTCGGCCTCTTTTGCCTTCAGCTCATGCCTCACGGGCTAGAACTTTTTTTCGAGCTCCCGGAGATTTTGTCGTACCTCACCCACTCTCGCATCTTGCTTTTCGCGCTCTTTGCGGTCCAAGGCCGCCTTGTGTTCAGCCTCGGACAGCACTTTCTTCAGAGATGCCACTTCGGTGGTGGCCCCTGCTACAAAATCACGAAGCTTTATCGTTAGATTAACCAATTTTATTTGCCCTTCATTATATGAGAGCAGAGAATCATTCACCTTTGCTCTCTTCGAGCTGCCTCCTCGTGAGGTCAAGCTCTCCCTGCACTTGCTCCAGGTCATGTTTCAGTCCGGTGATTTCAGTCGTATGGACAGCAGCAGCAAGCAGCACAGCCTGCGTGTTCACATGAATGTTTATCATTAGGCTCCTGCGGATCATAACTGACCCTCGGTTTGGTTTTCCTTCTGAACACCAAACAGAGTCTCAGGGGCAACTACCTATCGGGTGGTAATCTCATAAATTTTTTTCACTTACCTCAAAGCCTGTCAGTAGGCTGGTGCAGGCTTCGGTTAGTCCGCTCTTGGCGGATGAAACCTTTTGAATCACCGCACTCATAAGAGTATGGTGCTCTCCATCCATGGAAGCGCTGCGAAGCGCTTCCCGCAGATAATCCGGTGCCTTTGGCGCAACAGAAGTCCTCGACGCAGACGGCTCGCCCTCCCTAACGAGGGGCCGCCTGCCCGAGTCCGGAACCATTGGAGGTTCCGGTACAGTGTTCGGCTGAGAGCCCGGTTTACCGTGGCTCTCATCGACACGATCCACGGGGATCTTGAACCCCGCGTGTCCGGCAACTGGAATCCCAAAACCATGAAGTAAAGTCATGATAGGGTGCGGACACTTACGATCGCACTGGGGGCTTCCCCCTGGGCACCCACCCTCCTCTTTTTTGGACGTCCCAGCCTCCCCTTCCGGGGAGGCTTTTATCTTTTTCTCCTCCGCAGTGCAGGCAGGTAGAGTTTCTTCTTGCTTCCCCCACCTCCGCGGGAGGAATCTGTCTCGTCGTCAGACAACATGGGGATGACGGCCTTGCATCGAGGGCCTTTTCCTGCCCCCTGGTCCGCCTCCCCAGGCCCCTCGTCCTTTCCGGACGGGTCGTCTTCTTCTTCTTCCTCCTCCCCTTCGTGGGAGGAGTGTGCCTCGTCATCTTCGGACGAGGCTTCCGGCACAACCTTACACCGGAGACCCTTCCGTGTCCCCGGGGCCTTCTTATCGGCCTTATTCTCCGGCACCTTGTACGGTGCCGGGACCAGCATCTCCGTTACGAGAGTATCAGGTGGGTCTTCTGGCAGCGGAGCCAGATAGTCAACCTGCTCCGCTGTCTCCACGTACTCCTAGATAAATATGCATAACTACTAAAGTCTCCCTCATGAGTATATTGGGGAGGACTGAATCCGGTGATGGACTGAAAACTCACCTCACTGGGAAGCCGCATGGTGTGGAGCCCGCGGTCCTCGGATATGGGAGGAGGTATTTCGGAGGCCTTGAACAACGCCTTCCATGCGTCCTTGTGCTTCATACCGTAGAGCCTCTGAAGCGTCCGGTGTTCGGCCGGGATGAACTCCCACAAATTAAATGCCCGCCTTTGGCACGGGAGGATCCGATAAATGAGCATGACCTGGATCGCGTTGACAAGCTTGATGTTCTTGTCCTTCATGCTCTTGAGGCAGGTCTGGAGTCTGGTCAGCTCTGTGGGTTCGCCCTAGGCCAGACCCTTCTTTTCCCAGGAAGTGAGCCGCATGGGGGCTCCAGATCGGAACTCGGGGACCGCCGCCCAGTTGGCGTCGCGCGGCTCGGTGATGTAGAAACACCCCAATTGCCACCCTTTTACGGTCTCCGCAAAGGAGCCGTCCAGCCAGGTGACGTTGGGCATCTTGCCGACCATGGGCCCTCCACACTCCGCTTGCTGGCCGCTTACAATCTTCAGCTTCACGCAGAAGATTTGCAGCCACAGGCCGAAATGAGGCATGATGCGGAGGAAGGCCTCACATACGACAATGAACGCCGAGATGTTGAGGACGAAATTCGGGACTAGATCATGCAAATCTAGCCCGTAGTAGAACATGAGCCCGCGGACGAAGGGATGGACTGGAAATCCTAGTCCACGGACGAAGTGGGCGATGAATACGACCCTCTCGTAGGGTCCTGGGGTCGAAATGACCTGCCCGGCATCCGGTAGCCGGTGCGCTATGTCTGCAGCCAAGTATCCGGCCGCTCGAAGATTTGTGATGTGCTTCTCCTTGACGGTGGAAGCCACCCACTTGCCTCCTGCTCCGGATATGTTTAGCTGTGCGGAGAAGACTTGGGCTTGGGTGCTGGAGGTCGAGGGGGCAAGAGTAGGCAAGGGAGAAGGAAGGCGTGGGTAAAAATGAGGAGATCTTATCCCTTTGTAAGAGGCGACGAAAGCGGTGCGCCTCCCCACTTGCCCATTGGGAATCGCTTGCTCCCCAAGCGCCACGATTGATGGTGTGGTGGGATGACCCATACCCGCATTGATGAGAATCCCATGATGAGGGGACACGATCTCTGCTTTGACAAGACGTGTCAAAGAAACCGCCTCACAATATGCGATGTGGATGGCTATAGGAAAATGGTTCGAATAATGACCCAACCAAAATGACACATCGCATTGTCTAAAAAGTTGTCAGCAGATTGCATTTGTGAAATATCATTCTCTCTACAGCGGTATGCGAAGATTATTTTGTGGATCCGGACACGGTCTAAGTGTTCGACGATTATTTTGGAGTATTCGGAGAAGGAACCCGCCCTGCAATTCCGAAGACAAGACTGCGCGCCGGACTCATCGTCATTGAAGCCTGGTTCAGGGGCTACTGAGGGAGTCCTGGATAAGGGGGTATCCGAACAGCCGGACTGTATACTTTGTCCGGACTATTGAAGCGTGAAGATACAAGACTCAAGACTTCGGCCCGTGTCCGGATGGGACTCTCCTTGGCGTGGAAGGCAAGCTTGGCGATCCGGATATTGTGTTTCCTTCCTTGTAACCGACTCCATGTAAACCCTAGCCCTCTCCGGTGCCTATATAAACCGGAGAGGATGGTCCTTAGAAGGCCGATCACATTTACAATCATACCATCCTAGGCTAGCTCTTAGGGTTTAGCCTCTACGATCTCGTGGTAGATTTACTCTTGTACTACCCATATCTTCAATATTAATCAAGCAGGAAGTAGGGTTTTACCTCCTCGAGAGGGCCCGAACCTGGGTAAACATCTGTGTCCCTTGCTTCCTGTTACCATCAGCCTTGACGCACAGATCGGGACCCCCTACCCGGCATCCACCGGTTTTGACACCGATAGGGGGTAACGCCGAGGATTCAAAACAAAGAAGCACGAGGAAACTATCGATTGCAACAAAGCACACAACAAACAAGCTACAAAACTAATCCACACAGGCACACACAAGCATAAATAAGCAATGATACTACAGCAGATCCACATGCACTACACGACTGACTACACCCTACGCTTGAGAAAACACTCAGGAGCTAACGAAGAAACTAAGGGAGTAGCAAGCGGAACTGCTGACTCGGAAACTCCGGAGGTACGATTCAGAGGGGCTCGAGAAGCTGGATGAGACTAAGGTAGGGAAGCACCAAGAAATCTCCTGGCTCGAATGGTGTCTCGTACTAACTCGGAAATAAGAAGACACTCGGCCTTCATGTAGTGGGACATGGCGAGGATAGCCGGGTCTTCTTGAGGATTGACAGACGAAACTGGATTCGCCTAGGGTTCACGACAATGGTGGGATAGAATTGGTAGGCACGGTTCTCTTGCACCATGCTTTCGTGACGAGGATGACCAGTGATTGCTACCATTGCGGCAAGCTGAACGGCACGCCCGGGAATAGTGCCGTAACCACCATGGAAACTGTAGGTGCGCTTACCAACAGGAATCGGGGTTGACATATGCACATGAGCAACATACTCCAGGATTCTTCCTCTGGCAGAAAACTGGGATACTTGATATTGAGGTGGATTTCTGCGGGGATAAATGTTATGCCACATATCGCCAAGGAGGGTGGCAAAGTTGGGAGGTGCAGGAGGGGGGTTGAACGCAATGGGAACAACACCAGGAGCTACGGGAAGGGCACCGAACTCATGGAAATTGACCGCCATCTATGCACGAAACTTGGGTTAGGGGTAACCAAAATAAGACTATATGCAGCAAACAAATGCAACAACCAAATGCAGCAAGCAAGGGCAACAACCAGACCCTATACTACCATTTTTAACATTCCAGCGGACTAGGGCGCTCTACAGCCATACCTGCTCTGATACCAATCCTGTGGCACCCCGACTCAGAGAAACCGGAACGCACCTGTATTCCAGTCCAGAGATCAAGGTGAAGTCTTCTAGAATATGGCACTACTTAGCATAGAACAAACCAGCTCTCTATTACAACCCAAATATGAATACAAGGTCTCCGATATTACAATGAATAACACCGACATAGTGACACTATGCCAACCACACTTGCTCTATGCAAGCAGCAAAGCAACTCGAGGCAGCGGTACCTCTACTGGCAGTGGAAGAACTATTGGCAGCGGAACAACGAACGACGATGATGGACTCCAATCCACAGGGACTCTGGTTGGAATGTTTATCCTAGCTCGTGATCACTGGAACCACACCAAACAAGCAAGCAATCCAGGCACGACCTGCAAACTGGCATGACATGCCAGGTCAGTACATTGAATGTACTTACAAGCTCACAATAACCAAAAGCAGTCAAGGCAAACAATAGCATGTCATTAGAAGGTTAAATCAATCATGAACCTGGTACTAGCAGATACAACATGGCATGCACAACTGAACATGATACAACTTTAGCATGGCATGAGCATATGAACATGATAAAACTACATGCAACAGGTCAACAATATCCTGCACCAACTTACTCTGCTCGGATTACCTTGTAACCAACAAATGCAGCAACTTACCAACATCGGTATCCTCGATACCACCGTGATCATCTCGCGATCACCTAAAGGTCAACCAACTTCGGTATCCATGATACCTCCGTTATCGTCTCTCATCATCGAATCGGGGTTATTATTAAGCAAGTTATCATTATTGTTGTTGGCTCATAATGTGACTGACTCCAAACTTGGCCCATATTCGCAGGCGCAGCTATCGATAGATTTAACACACACTCTCTGCAGAGGTTAGCACACTATACCCACACCATGGAACCCATGGCCTCACACTCCCATTCGGGTGGACCAACAACATTCCGACAAAATTGATTTACTGCCCATGACACTCTCCCGGCCACTCCGACCAACTCCCCTTTGGGCTAAGTCATGGGTGGCCCTGTGCCTACCAATGGCATCAACGACCACTGTCGTGGCAAAATAAATGGTCCCAAACAGGGACATGGATTCATACAAGAACAACGGGCACACAAGGCTTATGTCATCCTAGGGTAGCGCCCGCACATAACCTTCCCTCGTTGGAGGCACCGACAAGAGGCATGACAATAAACCGCATTAGGGCCTTCCCATAAAGGCAAATGTGGTTGCACTGGTCAGCTCGATTCAGTGGCACCATGACTCAGCTAACAGTTGTTCAAGTTCAATTAAGTCCAATTAAAGTTGAATGCAATGAGCTAAGTCATATGAAAATAACAAGATGCAACTATGATGCATGAGCATGATATCAACATAAGCATGGATGTGCAGCATAATCATCGAGCATAACCACAATGAATTGTATATCCAAATGAGCATGGCATACTGACGAGCATGAATAACACAAGCATAACTCTACCATAAGCACATCATGACCACTAGCATCATTAATAAATACCATGCAAGAACATAGAAAGAACACTACCAAGTAAATGTGTAACCAACTAGATGCGACAAAACATGTATAGCAACGGGACTGGATAACAGATGGTGAGCATGCATCGGAAAGAACATTACTTCTACCAGCATGCATTTCTACCCATAAGAATGACATGTGAAAATGATACTAGCAAGTAGCACAAGATATCACGATGTATCATAACATAGCATGAAGGTGGACACGAGTCCATGAGTAAAACCGAAACAATGACAGTAGTAGCAAACAAGCAGGCAGATAACGGGCAGACTTTTATTAAATATTCAAGTTGAAAACAAATTCTACTGCATGACCATGATGCAAGTGGTTGTTGTGGCTTGCCTGGGGGTGACGGAGACTCCGGGAAGAAGTGTAGTGAAGCTCGCAGAAAGAAACGTCAGACAATTCTCTCTCGGAGGGGCCTGATAAGGGAAATGGCAAACTATCATTTTAACTGTGGGACCACCTAGTAAAAATGGACCCAACATAAAGATCTCGACGATACGAAGATGTGAGCGTTGGTTTCACCTCGATCGGAGTTACGAGTAAAAAGTTGTGAGGTGTTTGACGTTTAGGGACCTATCTGTGAATATTTTTCAGCAAACAGGCCACCGGAAGAAAAACATAAAGCGCCTTCGGGCCTTTTACGTCTTCTGTAAAAGAAAGCGTAGTTTCAACCGAAGTGGATTGAAAATACGCTTCCCAGAAAGGAAAATGTACTCCCGTCAAAAGAGGAAAGAAATGCGCTTTTGGGCAAATGAAAGTGTACTTAGGAAGAATATGCTTTTAGGAAACGGAAAATGTACCGAGTGGAATACGTGTCCACTTGACACGTGGGCAGGGGCGCCTGGGCCACTAGCATGTGGGTCCCAGGGGTAGGGCAAGAGGGCACGGACACTCATCTCCTACCTCTTGTTCCTGTTCTCTCGTGCGAGACAGAGGAGGAGCAGGGGAGGAAGGGCGACAGCGGCTCGGACGGCTCCGACCATGCCTAGCCAAGGCGAGGCCACCAGCGGGTGCTGCCCGCCACGGCACATCCGTTCCCGGCCAGAGGGAGCGCTGGGAAGGCACGGAACAGCGACAAGTAGCGGCGCTCGGAGAGGACAGAGACGGCGACGGTCTTCGGGACACGGCTCTAGAGGGGCTCCGACGGCAGGAGAAGGGAGTGGGGAGGGTCTACGGGCTCCAGGGAGGCTGCTGGTGGAGGAATGGAGAGGAGAGGAGCTCGGGATCGGGCTAATTTGCACTACAAAAAAAAGACACATCCGTGACATTTTGGGCTGAAGGGAATTTTTTTCTGTCATACTTATGACACTTTTATGACGATAATTGTGACAAAACCCGGTATCATCATAGATGTGGTGGGCTCCTACTTCTATGACAAAAAATCATGACAGAAAATGGCTTTTCTTCCTGGGCGGGCCGGAGACACAGCTGCATGACATTCTTTGGGTCGTCCATGACGGAAAAAACCGTGGTAGAAGCGAGGGCGAGAAAAACTTCGGGGAGTTCCCAGTTACGGTGCGTGGTCGGGGTACAAGCGATGCGGGTTTCTCTCGTACACATACGCATGTGTATGTGAGGCATTAGCTCTAACTGAACCCGAGTGAGGCGTTGGGCTCTAACTGAACCCGAGCGATTGCACTGTAGGCTACGCGTTACTGAACCCGAGCGATCGATCGATGGCTGTTAACTGAACCCGATCGAGCGATTCCTTGGCTACTGCTGCTAAATGAAGCCGATCGATGCTGCCTCTCTGGATGAGCAGTGAGCGTTGCGGGGGGGTGGTTGAACAGTGAGCGATGGTGTTGCCTCTGGATGAACAGGACCCCGATCAATCGAGCCGGTTGGGGCTGGATGAACAGGACCCCGTGGAGGGCTGGATGAACCAGATGACCCCATGGAGGGTTGGATGAATAGTAGATGGTGGAGGGGTGCCTGTGGAGGGGTGGTTGAATAGTAGCCGGTGGAGTAGCGCACGATGGAGGCTAGATGAACAGGAGCACGTGGAGGCTGGAGGAGGTCGACGGTACCCCTAGAGCCTGGAGGACATCGACGGTGGAGATGAACAGTATCCCGTGGAGTCCCGTTTTGCGGTACACCACACCCCTCCTGATGAACAGGCCCCCCGTTTCGACCGTAGTGCTCCAACACAAGTCCGTTTCGTCCGTTTTGCGGTATGCCACACCCCTCCTGATCAACAGGACCCCTGTTTCGACCATAGGAGGTCCGTTTCCTCCGTTTTGCGGTACACCAGACCCCTCCCGATGAACAGGATCCCGTTCCGAACGTGGCCGGTCGAAGACAAGGCCGTTTCCTCCGTTCTGTGGTACGCTAGGCCTCGTTTCCATCGCTTGTTCCGTCCAAGCCCTCCCGATGAACATGACGACGCATTCCCTTCTAACGCAGCTGGTTGGCTCCCCATGAACACGACGACGAAGCTATTTCTCCGTTCCGACCCAGCCATGTACACGAGCCCGGGCCATACATATGCGCGAGTAGGCGTTCGAGACCCCACCCGTATGTACACATACGTGGCCGTATTTTCTTTCTTGCACAGTGGCCGCTGTACGTACGTGTACATGCTACATGCGTGCCTCTACTATGACACATACGCGCCTCTACTATGACACGTGCGCGCCTCTACTACGACACGTGCGCCACCTCTACATCCACCAGTATGTATGTACACGTTCGAGACCAGAATGACAACGCTACGTACGCTTCGACTAGGTGGGTCCCGACTGTCAGGCACTTCCTTGCATGTGAAGATGTAACTGGTGGGTCCCAACAGTCAGGGGGGCGAATTGTTTTTTTTTGCCCGGACGCACTTCATTGCGTGCGAAGGTGTAGCTGGTGGGTCCCAGCAGTTAGGGGGCAAATCGTTTTTTCCCGGACGCACTTCCTTGCGTGCGAAGATGTAAATGGTGAGTCCCAGCAGTCAGGGGGGCGAATCGTTTTTTTCCGCGGATGCACTTCCCTGCATGCGAAGATGTAGCTGGTGGGTCCTAGCAGTCAGGGGGCGAATCATTTTTTTCACAAAATACGGTGGCCCGTCCGGTGGGTCCCCGCTGTCAGATGGAGGAATAATTTTTTTGCACGTAATAAGGAGGCACTTCCTTGCGGCTGCCATGGACCCAACTGTCAGCCTCTCCACGTATAGTACTCTTACGATGGAAGTCGGTCGTTGACCACATTGACCACGCCGCACCGAGAGAACCACGGCGGTGGACGACGGCGAGGCCTAGGAAGGGGACGACGCGGAGCCGGGGAAGACGCAGCAGTGGATGCCCACGCGAAGAGGAGTATGAGGGTTCACTGGTTCGGCTGTGCTGTGAGGCTGCCGTCGCCGTAGAATAACAGGGAGTGTGGGTGAGTAGAGGGATGGCCTGGCCAGCGGTGGGAGTAGTAGGGGCGGTGAGGCCTCCGCGGCATCACAGCCGGCCACAGGAGGCAGGAGCATGCGGCACGACCGGCGCTGCTTTGGGCGGATGGAGCACAAAGACCAGGGGTTGAAGAAGCACTAAGGCCGTTGGATGGACATCGTACGATAACTGGAACTAGAATCGTTCATATTGACTAAGTTAACAAAGCCCTCCGTCCCCGTCAACTTAGTAGGCCCACAAGTCAGCCTCCCACCAAGGTGAGTCCCGGCTAGCAGGGGGAGTATTCATTTTTTGTGCATAATAAGGAGGCATTTCCGATGGGTCCGAGCTGACAGCGGGGGGAATGTTTTTTTTTGTGAAATATAGAGGCCCTTCCGGTGGGTCCCAGCTATCAGGTGGAGGAATCATTATTTTGCATGTAATAAGGAGGCATTTCCCTGTGTGGGCCCCTACTGTCAGCCTCTTCCGATGGCTGTTGTTTGTTGACCATGTTGACCTCGCCGTGCCGAGAGCACAAACACAGTGGACGAGGGCGAGGCCCTGGAAGAGAACCACCCAGAACCGGCGAAGCCATCGCAGCGGATGCCCATGCTGAGGGGAGTACGAGCGCTGACTGGTCGGCTGCGGGGTGAGGTTGACGTCGCCGGAAAATAACAGGATGTGTGGGTGGTTAGAGGGATGGTCTGGCGGCAGCACAACCATGCACGGGAGGAGGGAGCAGGCAGTCCCGCCGGTGCTAGTTTGAGCGGCTGGAGTAGGAAGATCAGAGATTGAAGAAGCACGGCGGCCGTTGGATGGACATCCAATAGTCACTATTGTGTGTTGACTAAGTTGACAAATCTTTGCGTACGTGTCAAAAAAAATTAGGACAGCGTCATCGTCAACCTAGTAGGCCTAGAAGTCAGCCTCCAAATCTGTGGAAAATAGCATACAGCCCATTAGCCATTATTTTCAATAATTTACAACCCATTTGCTAATTCTTAAGGATATTTGAAGCCCATATTCTTTTTATTAGCATTAAAGAGCATATATTCTGGGCACTTCTAAAAAATTCAACGAAATTTTGCATATTTCGGTGGGGTCTGAACTCTTTTAATCACGAAAACTCGATTCACGTTAAAAGTAATTTTCAAAAAATTATATCAAAATAAAATTCAAAAAACAATTCTCGGCAAAAAAATGAATGAAATTTAGAATCTTAACTAGCAAGATGCCCGTTCATTGCACAGAACATGAAGATGCATTTGTATGAGTAGTTTATCTTGTGGGAGAAAAGATGATATTTTAATGTAATTGTGAGTTGGCTTTGGTTTTTATAAGAGTAGAGAGTAGAGAAATCCTGAAAAAATGATATTTTAATGCAATTGCCGGTTGGCTTTGGTTTAAAAATTTACAGCCCATTTCTTACAACTCATAGCCCGTTTTCTAGGGAAGCCCATTTCTTACTACTTACATCCCTCCTCGTCTTGAAAGATTTGCAGCCCAGCAGGGCTGAGAAAAGCAAGTAGGCCTCGGTTTTGGTATTCTCCAGAAAAAAGAACTGGGCTAGCCAATTTCAGAAAGAAATTTTATATTAACTGGGCTCGTCATGTGCTTAATAAAAGCATAAGCGTGGGCTAGATGGGCCACATCCCCCGCACAACGCACAGTTGAGCTCCGTCTCTGAAACTGAAAAACAACTGGGCGAGCTGTTGGGTCCCTGGTGTTATCCGCTCGTTGTGTAATTTTCTTGTTTATTGACTACATTGACAATGGCGTGGGACCTAGTTGTCAAACAATTAGGAGGAAGTATTTTTTTGGCTTGTAATAACAAGACACCTGCTTGCGAAATGCAATGACCCTGGTGGGTCCCTACTGTCAGCCTCTCCACGTACAGTCATCACCTGATTCCTCTTGGTTGTTGACCTTGTTGACAACGCCGGACGGCGGCGGGCACAGCAAGCGAACCAAGGCGGAGAACGACGGCAAGGCCTCGGACGGGAACGAACAGCAGCCATGGAAGATGTGGCAGTGTAGTGGCAGGTGGAGTGGAGTACGAGGGCAACAACATGCAAGTCAAGCATACACATGGTACCAAAACCCCAAGGATTAATTGTTCATCAAATTTTTAGACAAACCCCAGATTGAACATGACAGTAACATCTAACCCAACCACTCTTTTTTGCAGTCAGAAACAAATGGATCGGTCTGATCCATAAAATCAACATCCTGTGCAAAAAAAATTATTTCAAGATGTCTACAACTTGTTGTAAATAGAAGTCGAGCATGTTTAGAAGCCCATTTGTCCACTTGAAACTTCTTTTTTTGCTGTTCAACATGTTCGTTCGTGAGAAATCTCTTGCTGTAAAAAGTAAGCCTCATGGACAATAGTAACCTCGCATTCAACAGGAAGAATGTGACAAAGCTTCTGTTTGCCTGGTTGGATGCATATCGTCCCATCGTTATTGTCCTCAAACAATGTCATGAGAACTGAGAAAATCCTTGTGCTTATTACACCACCGATTGGTTATATGTTTTTCTCCATGTGATTCTGCATAAGTAGACATGAAGATTGAAAACAGTTAAGGTCTGAGAAAAAGAGTACGTCAAAGAAACCATCACCTCTATGTATAAATTCTCCAGAGATCGAAAGCATCGCAGCAAGCCAATAATTATGTCCAGATCAAAACTATACATTCTGATATATATGATCTTGACAGAATCCAGCAGCATTGATAGGCTATCAATGGATGAACTCTTCATTGAGCATATAACATAATATTAGTACCCAAAGTGTACTCCAAGATGATATAAAACTTATGTGCACAAATGAAAAATGCAGCATATGATTACAAATGTGTAGATGATAATATACGGTACCTGAAAAAGTGAGGAGCCAAGCACTAACTCCTTGTGATTATTAAACGGGTCACGAATTACACCCAAGGTCTCCAGTTTGGGCGCAGAGACGACAGTTATTTCTGAAGGTGTATAACAATTATGAAGGAGCAACCTTTCAAGTGAAGGGGCATCTTCGATGATGAGCTGCTTTCCTTTAAAACAAATTCCAATTATTTTAAGGTGAGGCTACTTTATTTGCAGATAACTGATACCGATTTCTATTCCCAAAACAATCAGCAATCGCTCCAGGGTAGGGCAACTGGAGTGGATGATGCTGTGTAGTGAGGCCTCCAATAGATAAACCACCACAAGCGAAAGTTTTTTTAGCAGTGGGAGTCGAAGCATTTGTACCAGATCGTCCGGTAGATGGCACCGGGCGAAGGTGGTGGTTTGGAGAGAGGAGGAAAACCGCGAGATGGACAACGGTGGCGTGGGCAGGAATTCTTGGTGTGTTCATGGTATGAAACTTTTGTGGTAATGGTCCAATCAAACGGCTGGAGTTTTCCGAATTCAGGGGATGTCAGCCAAGCGTCCACCTTGCCGGGTATGGACAGCAGGTAGCGTGTCGGGATGCAGAGGCATTGAACGGGGCCCTGCTGGTGAGAAGAGATTATGGCTCTAAGGAGATCAAATGCAGGAAGGACAGATATCTGACGACAGTCGATATTGAGGGGCGCGGTGTGCCATAGAGGGCACCACCGAGTTGAGAGGACTTGTGTGCGTCAGCAATCCTTGGTGGGGAGAAGCGAGATGATCTCCTCAAGGATGACGCCTAGGAGATCGCTGATGCGGTCCATCAGAGATTCTACCGGTTCCTCAGATCCGGGTGGGGGGGGGGGCTCGCCGCTTCTCCCCTTGCTACCGGATGCGGGAGCTACAACCAGCATCGCCGCTAGCGGGAGCCTCATCTTCTTGGTGCTGGGGCCAGCCGCCTCCATTTTCCCTGTGGGTGTCGCGTCGAGCTCATGGGTTTGAGCAGAGTAGCCAGAGACGAGCCTAGTAGCAGTGTGAGTGGGAAAGAAGGAGGGATGGGGATTTCTGTAGGAGTGGAAGGAGAGGAACATGCGTTTTCTGTATGAGTGAGGAAGGTGAGCGGGGTTTTCTGTACGAGTGAGGAAGATTGGAGAGCGGGGGGAATGGTGGGGAGACGGAAGCGGGAGAGCGAGTTGTTCGTGTTTATAAGGCCCGCTGCACTAACTACTCTCTTTTTCCCAAGAACTGCTCTCTTCTTTTGCGTTGCTGCATTAGAGCTGGCGCATGGACTTGGCTGACTGGCCATGCGGGATGCATGGCCCCTCCAGCCACTGCATGCGCCTGGTTTGTTACTAGGCCTATTTAATAGGGTGGTTATGGAGTAAATTAAGGAGATTTATTTTCTCTGTGTGCATCCACCAAATTAGAGGATGCGATACTAGATGCAGACACTCAGATTAAACTAACATTCAGAAGAACAAAAGTTCAGCATGTCTATGCATCTCAATGATCCACCATACTATAACCAATACAAAGTTGTGAGAAGGTGTGGAAATAAAGAAAATCGGTCGATGCTTCTCTGAGCAAAGGGCCTCCCTGCGCACGCATTAATTTCCTGGGCATGCTTGTTTCTTCTCAATGTCGCGAGCACTTTGAGCATGTTGGCAACTCCACAGCTAGCTAGCTACCGCATCTTGCAATTGATGCTGACACATTTGCAGCAAACACATGAGGCAATAGAGATGACTCAACATATGTCCATATTATGCAGTTCCCCTGAAATCATATTCATTGTCCTGAATCTGAAAAGATAGGAAAACAGTAGCTATACTTAAACGGTGTTGCAAAACAGTAGCACATATCAACAGCTCGGCATGACAAAACATGATCATCTGGACGAAGGGGATACTGACCTGCCTGAGGAAGATTATATATAATTTCATCAGTCCTTGGTTGATTTCCACCGTCGGTTGCACTGCTTGTTTGCTCCTCCACACATGACAGGATCGTACAGCACCGCATTCAGCAAGTCATCGGACGAATAAGCTAATTTCATCTAGAGGTGGTCATTGTACCTAGTTACGAATGTAGGAATGCCTGGAGCACCATGAGGTTAGCTGGCAGCAGGTAGATGCAGCCATATAAATCTTGTGCGGTGCTACCAAAATTGCGGTTTGTATCCCTTCTCGTTGTGAGAATTCTTCTTGAAGTTGGTAGAATGTGACGACTTGTTCTTTGCATCAAAATTTCCTTTCCCCTGAGATTTCTTCTTGTTGTTTTGGGGCTGGTTGGGCTGGAAGTTCTTCTCGTGTACCATGTGGGCACTAGAAGCTCCCTCAGCGACCCGAGCACGTGTGTCTTTTGCTGCCTTCTCCTCAAAATCAAGAGTGCTAATGAGATCCAAAACAGAAATCTCATGTCTCTTGTTTTTCAGAGAAGTAGAAAAATCGTTCCATGATGGTGGAAGCTTGGCAATGATGGCACCAGCAACAAATTTGTCCGGCAACACACACTTAAAGTACTCAAGTTCCTTAGAGAGTGACTGTATCTCATGAGTCTGCTGAACAACAGAGCGCTCATTAGTCATCTTGTAGTCACAGAATTGCTCCATGACGTACAACTCGTTGCCAGTGCCCGAGGGCCCAAACGTGGCCTCGAGCGCAGCCACATGTCTTTGCTGCTGTCAAATGATATATATGAATCCACAATGGAATCGTCAATAACACTCAATAGGGCGGCTTTGAAGAGGGTATCCATGTTCTAAAAAGCTTCCTGCTATGTAGGATTAAGATCGCCCTCAGTCTTACCCTTAGTGGTGTCATAGCAGTACATGATCAGAAACCAATATACTGCTCTTGTGCGCCACCTTTTATATTGCACCCCCTTAAATGTAGGCGGCTTCAAAAGCGCAGCAAAACCACTTGGAGTAAATTGCCTGTAATCATGTTTTTGGATTGGATTGTTGAATATATGAGTAATTTAGTATGAGAGTTAATCCGAATCAACAGTAAATAGATCATGACGATAATTGCAAACATCAAAGTAATGATGCGCACTAAACCAGGAGGACAGAATCACATACTGTACAGCGGGAGCAAAACCGATGTGGTTGATGTTATCACTCATGTCGTTGATGAAGAGGTTACCGAGGTCGGGGAAGAAGGCTGTCGTTGAGGAAGTCGTCGCTGGCAGCAGTCACAGGAGTGTGCTCCCCAAAAACCTGATCGCCCCTCTCCCGTACAGGATCATGAAAGGCGGGGTTCGGAGGAGTGCTGTCCCTTCTCGCGGTGCTTGCCGGAAGGAGGGCTGGAGAAGAATTGCGTGGCGGCGCTAAGATCTGGAACGGTGCGAAACCATATGATACAGCGGCGGCTAGGGTAGATCATGTCAGGTCGGTCATGCGAGTATTATAGTAGGCCTTTGGCCCCCAAACCCCACGTTCAAGTCAATAATATCTCAAAAAAAAGTCAATAAAAGCCCCACCAAGGTTTGTCTCAAAAAATGGAGTAATTAAGACGTCCATTAGTCCCTTTAGTATAAATACTATATCATTAATAATGGCCCCACCTTTTGTCTCACAAAGTATGTTGGAGTAGAACCGGCTGCACGTTTACAATCCGCTTCTCTTCTCTCTCCTCTTCTCTCTCCTTCAACTAAGCACAAATACTATATTTAAATCCTTATAGCCTGCTTATGTCATCTAATTGTAGTACTTTCTCTAAAGTTACTCTCCAGTGTGTAGTCTGAAATGTCGGGCGTGCAGCGGGCGGTGCCCTCAGTCGGCGCGCCGCTTCAATGTCGGAAGCAGTGAGAGGTCGTGTCGCCCTGACTTGCCATCAATGTGGAGCGGCGGGCTCAGCTGGCGCCAGGCGGGAAGCGCGCGCGGGAGGGGGGAGGGGTTTTTGTTGGGCCAAGAAGGTGAGAAGCCAACTTGGGATCGGTCCGGACGAGGAAATATCATGTGCTCCCATACTCTGCATATGACACTAGTCTATGTTTACTCCCTCCTTTCCAGTTTATAGAGATGTTTAGAGTAACATAGTAATATGTTACAGTATAAGTTACTCCCTACTATGACCATCCTTGGCCTCTCCCAGTGCTCCACCATGTATAGCTGCTAAGCCTGCCATGTAGGCATAAAATATGGTGTGGTACCAATAAACTAAGCACCTATGCATTGAAGACTTGAGTTACTAAGCTATTTAATGCACTTAGCACCTCATCTAAAGAGCATGGTTAATAGTATAGCCAACTGCTGGCTATAAGCCAATGCCATGTCATCTACATCCCATCTTGTAGTCAACATGTACAATAGTAGATCAAAACAGTGTACTAATTTTTTATTATGTGCTAATTTTTTATTATGTGGCCCACCTTTCATTCTCACAAAGTGCCTAGGAGCACGTGCTAGAGCTGGCTCTTCACGAAGAGCCCGCTTACATTCTCTCTCCTCTTCTCTTTCCTTCAACTAAGCAGAAATATACTAGTTTCTTCCTTATAGCCCATTGACTCAACTCTATCGTACTTGCTCTAAGCACATCTAAGTACTTACTAGCACCCCCTAGACCGTGGACCTTGACAGTGTACGTCACCTTGTGTCTCATAATTTTCCTCGTCATCATTTGAGTCCTAGAAGATCTCACCGACATCATCATTAGCATGCAACCGCCTTGATAGACAACATGCACAGAAGGAGTAGAGGCGACTGGGGACGCACCACCATGTCGTGGGCACTCCGTATGTGCTCGTGTGTGTGCAGTGTGCGTGTTTTTCCATCGGTGCTAGCTCTAAGGCCGAGGATGCAGTTGTCTTTGTCTCCGACTAGTAGTTGAGCAACGACGGCAAAGAGGTGCTGCAAGAGATGCGTATGCGCCATTGCGTGCAAGCTTCGCCATAGCACGACGAACCGAACATCGCCGCGGATGGCGCATGCCTCCATGCAGCCGAGTGTGTGCGCATGCATGTGTTATTCACGTGCATTCTGCGGCTGAGCATGTGTGCATGCACGTGTTGTGTACGTGCATTGTGTGCTCCATGTTGTGTGCGTATGTGCATGAGTTGGATCGGATGGAGTTAGTGCGTTGGCATGTGTACATGCGTAGCTTGTTGCGTGGTTATCAATAATTCAATATAAACTACTCCCTCCGTTCCGAAATATAAGTCTTTCTAGCCATTTCAAACAGCACTACAAAAAAAATACACTTCCGTGATGATACGTGTTTGTCACAGTAGGTCACGTTTTTTGTCATGCATGTACATCCATGACGATTTTATGACAGAATCAAGATAGTCATACCTGTGCTGTCATAGAAGTGTTCCATGACATTACCAAAATTATCATCACGGAAGTGTCCACTTCCATGACGATAAATCGCGTGTCACAGAAGTGCTTTCTTCAAGGGTGACCGACACATGGCATCCACCATAAGGAACGCCATTAAGCTATCGGGTCTGGTTTTGGATCCGATAACCTGTTAACAGCCCCGACCAATGGGGATTTTCCACGTGTAAAATCATCATTGGCTGGAGGAAACACGTGTCGGCTCACCGTTGGGACAGATGTCATCCACTGATTGATCCGAAGGCGCCTATGATACGACGACACATGGCACGGCTCAACAAAGGCCCATTCCTGTGAAAAGGCCGGCCCGTTTGACTTGGTCAAAAGGTGGTAGGCCGGCCCGCGGAAAGCCTGTTAACGACCTATTCACATATAGCCCATTTACAGCCCACTCACACAGGGCCCGTTACGACCTCTCCGAATTAAGCCCAGTAGCGTCATCTACGCCGTCCAATATGATTCCAGCCCGTTTTAACTTCCGGCCCATGTGTGCCCCATGACTTCTTTCGGCCCATATGAGGCCCTTTGTAACTCTTGGCCCATTAACGGCCCGTGGTGAAACAGGCCCATAATGAACAGTGTATCACTTTATACCCATTAACGGCCCGTTATTCCATTGGGCCATTTCCAGCCCAAGTTATCTTTCGGCCTTCTCAGGGCCCATTGATTCTTGGGCTCATTTGTAGCATTCGCTTACATATGGCCCGTTACTGTCATTTTCTGCTTGTGGGCCAAATTCAGCCCATCGTTACAGTCGGCCCGTTTGTGGACCGTTAATATGTTGGGCCGTTTTCATGTAAAACAACCTGTTAGGCTATTTTCATAGAGTTATCAAATACGGCCTATTAATGGCCTATTATGGTCCACGAATAGTACGGCCCATGATTGGTGAAATGATGATATGCCCCGTAGAAGGACCGTGGATCCTACGGCCCGTATGAGCCCCATGGATCGTACGGCCCGTAGAAGGCCCATGGACCCTACGGCCCATAGAAGGCCCATGAATCCTAAGGCCCGTATAGAAGGCCAATGGATCCTATGGCCCGTATAAAACGCCAATGGATCCTACGGCCGGAAGAAGGCCCATGGATCATGCGGCCTGCAGGAGGCCCATGGTTACAACAGTCCGTGTGCCGCCATGATTATTTTGGCCTAGTTACCAAAAATAGTCTATTGTGGCCACTAGAAAAACACAGAAAAAGAACTGCAGTGACTACAAGCAAACAACTAAACAAGACAATAAGGAAATAAATAAGCAAGCAATTTCGCTAGCCTATTACTGCTATTACACATATTACATCCACTGGGCATCAAAGTTTGCCACCAGTGCAAATATAGGGCACAAAGCAGCATATTACATACACTGGCCGTCAAAATTGGCCACCTGTGCAAATAAACGCGACAGCAAAACAAGAGCATAACTGAAACAACTTCAGAAGAGCTCAAGAAACGTTATCTTGGGTATCCACCATGCTGGCAATAAGCTTAGCAAGCTTATTAGCTTTGTCCTGTTTGGCGCTAAAATCCTCCAACGCTTGCTGTTGCACCAGAAAGTATGCATCTGACTGCTCCAGGGACTTCTGCAGTCCTTCCGCTTCTTGTCGCAGCACAGCTGATCGATGTCTTTCAGCTTGTAGTTGAGAATCAAGAAACCGAACTGATTCAGACAGTGAGTTTGAATAGCTTGTGCAAGCGGTAGTGGCCAGTAACTCGAACACTAAACCAAGACAGGACTTTGGGGTTGTCTCGTTGTCTTCAAGATAGTCTTCCTTAGCTATTTTATTAGCTTTGTTGGAGACCAACAAGGATGTGTCACTATCCTGAACCTTATTTGCATTACTTCCTTTACCATTGCTTAATAAGGCACTCTTCTCCAATATTCTGTCAGCAATCTAAAAGAAGAAACAAGCAGACACATAACAAGTTTAGCATGTGCTACTATATGAAACTCATTTCGGTGAACCAGTTCATTAGTAAGGTGGACAGGATTAAACTACCAAGTCTTCTATTGCCAAGTACTAGTACATAATAAAAGCATCAAACAAACATATATCTATGTCCTATGGTCACTGCATTGTCTTGCCAAATCAAAATAGAGACACGGTTCAAATCATATCAGTTCAAGACAAAGCAGCAGTGAAAGAATACAAAGCGTGGGAAACTACACGGCAGAACAAGATTTCAGATGGGTACCATGGGTCTACATGTACAATAACACTATTGGCTCTGTTGTGATGCAAGTCATGTGCATGATATGAAAGTCAACTGTATACACAATTGAAATTGAAATCAACAGAGCTATTGATAAGAGCAAACCTGTCAAAGAAACATGCGTGAACATACCTGCTGTGCCATTGGAGTTTCGATTGGATCCTTCAATTTAAAAATAAGTTTGTATGAGTAAAGACAGTGATACAAGAGCAAAGCAATCATAGTTAAAAAAAGGCGCGCCTAAGCGAGCGCTTAAGCGCGCCTAGGCTCTAGGCGTTGGCAAAATGCATTGCACATAACTACGCTTAATCTGTGCATAACTGCGCATAAGCATGCGCTTTGGTCAGTAAAGCACAAGGCGGTGGCAAAATGCACAATTAACGCCTAACGCTTTTTTGAACTATGATAGCAATGGAATCTTAAATTAGAACAGTTGTTCTTCAGGTTTAGGCACTAGTTCTACATGAACAGAGTATAGTAAGACGCAAGAATATAATACTTAAAAATAGAAAATGAGCTCATAGACCTTACCACATTCTTGGTTCGGGACCAATACAGAACAAGGCGTTCCCAGTCATCGTCCAGTAAATGTGTCTCAGGAGAACGTAAGGGAATTTGATGAGTTTCTTTGCCGGTGAAGTATGTTTTCTTTAGGTAATTCCGATACTGCCACCAAGCATTCTTGAAGACAGCAGAGGTATTAGCACAGGTTACCTCATCCTGAGTTTCCAAATCGGTCCTTCTCTATAGAGAAAAATGGGAAATTTTGCTATATTATTTATAACCATCATGGAGGTAGGATGTATGGGACGAAGCAAAGTAATTGCCATGAATAACATTACTTACACATAACTCCTGGACAAACACCTGCAACTGGCATTTTCCTTCATCTTCAGTATAATATTTCCAAGATGGGAAGATGCTCGCATACGATTTAACAACATAAAATGTGATAGACTGGGTTATGTGTGGTAGGGCTGGTTCTTGTGCATGTACAACCGGGGTGCTATCTCCACCAAGAGGTAGCACTGCTTTATTTGAAGACCGTGTTTTTAGTCCGCTAGATACTGGCATCACCTGCTCCAATTCAAATGGCTGATAAACAGGAAACATAGTTGAATGTACAGTCATTGTATGAGAGACAGATGCAATAGATAGTGTGGAAACAAGAGGTCATGAAATAGTTGACATGTATATTGTTTAACTAAAATGGATAGCATGACATAATTTCGCATATATGATGTCTATCTAAACTAGATAGCATAGCATAACATAATTCAAAGATATGATGAATAACTAAACAAGATCGCATGACATAATTCACTTACATGTTATCTAAGTAATCAGGATCCCATCATTTAATTCACATATGTGATTTATATGCTAAACAGAGGGCATTCGATATGATGTCTGAACTGAGAACATGGTGTTGAATATTGTGTATATGATGTCTAAACTATGCAATGCAAGACACCATATGCATGATATGAGCAGTATAACCATGCCAAGTTAGAGCATACACCTCAGTGGGGGAATAGGACTAGTCATCTGTCTCTGAATCCATCCCTGAGGAGCTATCGGGACCCAACAAGAGATCTGCTTCGACAGGTAGCACTGTCTGCTCCGGAGGCCTTGTTTTCACTCCAGATTTTTCCATCTCCCACTCAAATGGCTGATCCACAGGAAGAGTAGTTTAATGTACAAACATTGTTGACAAATGGAAATGTAATGAAGAAAAGGATGGGCAAGATATCATTCAAATATATGATGCCTTGTTAAACAGGATGGCATTGCACATTTCACATATATTATGGCTGGCTAAAAGACATGAGACTGCATAATTCCCATATATGATATAGAAACTACACATGTGGCATTACAAAACATGTCTAAACTAAGCAGATGACATATATGATGTCAAAAGTAGGCACTGCAAGGCAATATATGCATGATATGACTAACATCATCATGCCAAGGTAGAGAAAACACCTTGGGGGGTAAATAGGAGTGGTATGCGGCGTCTGAATCCGCCTTAGAACAGGTATCTTCCTCTGGATTACAATCTGGAGAGGAGTGGGGAGGGTTTTCCATTGAACCCACCATGGAGCGATGTCTGCATGACATTGTATTGCCGTGCAAAACTCTTCTCTTTTTCTCTACATGTTCAGCATGACTGTGTAAAATATCTGACATGCATACGAAAAAATATGGTGAGATTATGTAAGGAGAGCATGCACAAATTTAGAGTGATGGTAACAACCAGTGGATGGATCCAAAAATAATGATAGCAGGGTGATGATTGCTTTAAATTAATAAAAAGACAGATGATGATTGCTTTACTATTTGTTTCCCACCCAAGATGAACAACATAGGCATACCCTAGGTGAACCAGATATTAGATAGGCATACTATTCATTGCAGCCTCGATATGTGACCCACAACTAATTTAGAAATCAAGTTTGAACATAAATTTGGACCTGACTTGGGAGTCCAAGAGCTGAATAGGACGATAAAGTAGCAGGTAAGTTTAAGCAATGCATAACATAAGCAGAAACAAAAGAGTGTGATCTCTCTTGTGGACTCATGTACTCCTCAGGTTCATCTGCTGAATCGATGATGGTGATGCCGTTGCGGTGGGTTCCGGCGGCAGGGAAGTAGATCTAAGGGGGCGAAAGACGGTCAGGAGTCATGATGTCTGGTTTGGTGGATGCTTCTGTCGATGGAGCAGCTCAGGTGAGGTGGACGACGTCGCAGCAGGAGCAAGACAAACCACACAAAATTCCCTTCGACACGTACCTATAACTGAAGTAATTCTGTAAGGGCTCATTTGGCTTACATGATTGTTAAAATGCAGGGATAGGAAAAACACCGGAATAGGATAGGAATGCACATGATAAATAGAGCATTTGTAAACACAAGATTTCTGTCAACTTGGGTGTTTGGTTTACAGGAATTGGAAGAGCAGAGGAGTGAAAAGAAACATGGCCAAAATAAAGTGAAACCATATGAAAGCGTGTACAGTTAGAATGTTATTCTGGCACTAATGCACTTGGTCTTGTTTTCATGCATAGGATTTTGAAAAGTAGGTCCAGGTGGATGTTTTGCTTCATTCCTTTCAACAAAATGCATGAATAATTGAATAGTAGAGTGCCATTGGAAAATTCCCTGTTGTTATGTTTTTCCGTTGAACCAAAATAGCCCTAATGGATCGATGTGAATGTATAGTAATAAGTGATGCAACAAGTGTACAACCACTTTGCCGTAGCCGTATCGACCTCAGCATCATTGGGTTGGTCACTGAAGCAGTTGAGGCAGAGGTGGCTGCCGGAGGTGTGGAGGAAGATCTGAGGAATCTGTAGACGGTGTCCAGGGCACTGCTCTATTGTGATGGATCATTCTGTCGTTGGAGCAGCTCCGGTGAGCCGTAAGACATCAAGGCTAAAGCAGCACAAGACACACATCATCAATCTCAAGTGGGATTCTAATAGCATCTCCAATAGATGATGTAAAATGGATGTAAAATTTACATCACCAAAAACCACCTAACTACAAAAGATGAGGTAAAAACTGTTGACTCTTAACTTAACTGTCGAAACTGAAATTTACTGTGGAATCTGAATGTTACTGTTGAAACCGAATGCAATGGTAGCAGAGAGGCACTTGACATGTAGTTTAGGGAGGGCCTGCAGTTCATCTTCAACCTGCACCCCCCTGAGCCGCCAGCCACCACCGACCGAACCGTCGGCCCCAACGCCGCCTCGCCGCCCCGAAACAACTCCCCACCGCCGCCCCGGCCAGCCCTCTAGCCCCCCCACCCTGAACCCTAAGATAGATAGTGGAGTACCTCTCCGGAAAGCCCCCGTCCCCTGCTGCGGGTGGTTCTTCCTTAACTACGGCGAGCCCCTCCCCAACCCCAGAAAATTGACTGACCCAAAAGTCGATTCAGTCGACTATAGTGTAGCTAAATCGGAGCAGAGCAGCACCACGAGCGAGGGGGAGAGCAGCCGCAACACCTGGGCGAGCGAGCGATCGAGCGAGAGCCGGAGCAGCAGCAGCAGCAGCGCGAGCGAGCGAGCGAGAGCTGGAGCAGCAGCAGCAGATCCGGCTGGTATGGACGCCACCACCAAAGGGGCCTTGCATTGGGGGAGAGCCGCCGTGGAGATGTCGCCCGCGGCGCCAGCTTCAAGGTAGCCTCTCCATGGGGGTGCGGGATGGAGCACCGTCGGTGCCGGGAGGTTGAGTTAAGGAGAAGGTGCGATGTGATGAGTGTACAACCTCTTTGGTGGTGCCGAGTAGGCCTCCACTTCGTCCGAGGAGTCGGTGCAGATGTTGTGGTTCCGGTGGAGCAGGTTAAGGCGGCTCTATAGGGGTGGAGCAGCCGCGATAGATGAGGCGATCGTTGGAGCAGCACCTTGGAGGTGGAGGACGGGGCGGCTGAACCGTCGGGACGACGAGATGGACGACGGATCCTCATCCGGGGAGGTGGACGAGGGACGTCGAGCTGTTGCGATGGATGATGTCATCGTGGAAGAGGCTCTGGCTGGGCAGCAATGAGGTGGCGGACGGAGGAGGGTGGGGTTTCGCGGCTGGAGCGGAGAGGTTATGGCGGCCTGGGATTTCGAATGGCGAAAAGGGGGCGATGGGAGGGGGTGAAGCATGACTTAGGGAGGCGCTTGTCCAAAATGTAGGGTGTGTTAAAAAAGTACCCCCCACCGATATGAACTAGCGGCCCTTTCGGCTCAGGGTTGAAAGGGGGATTTCACATGTCGGGATTTGGCGGCTGGAGGGAGTTTTCGCGCGCGTTGTATTTTTGGGATAGCAAGGCGCGGGTTGTGAAGGCGCCAGTTTTGGGAGCACGATATCTGAATTTTTGGGATATAACAAGACGCGGGTTGAATTTTAGGGACAAGCCTAACGTGTAGTAATGTTGTACTTGTACATACCAATTCAATTCGCACTTCCCTCAACCAAAAAGAAAACAAAAAAATAAAACTATTCACACCACACAAAGAGAGAGTCTTGCCCCGTTTTAGTATACAAACAAATGCTATTCAAAGATACTCCCTCCTTCCATCTATATAGGGCCTAATGCGTTTTTCGATGCTAACTTTGACCAAATATTAGAGCAATAATATATGACATGCAACTTACACAAATCACACCGTTAAATTCGTCTGTGAAAGGTTCTTTCAATGATATAATTTTCACATTGTGCATGTCATGTACTATTAATCTTGTCAATAGTCAAAGGCGGTCTTAAAAATCTCATTACGCCCTATATAGATGGAAGGAGGGAGTATGAATCCATGTTATGTCCGATTAATTTTTTTCGCTTGCTGTATAATGCATGTAACCTACTCATACCAACATTTTAGTGCATTCCAAATGTCTATACTACCGCTGGGATTCAAACTAAATTTGAATTCGTTTCTCTATTTCAATAAGAATCTACAATCATGATTGTTGCCAACTTCAACCATCATTCGTGTATTAGCTTAATAACACAGCACATGATTACTATAGAGATAGATATGAACTATGTGTACTACATGAACTCGAATTCTATTTTTTGAATACACTTGATGTTGATTCCAAATAATAGTACATTTGATGTACTAACTATATATTCATAATCTAAACCATGTTCCATAAGTACACTATGTTTATCACACAAAGTATAGTGCCCCGCCCCCTACATTATGACAAGTATTTAGACCTAAGTTGCAAAAGCCACACATTAGCCCAAATTATAATCAATGTTCTACATTATGATATCTTCTTCAAGTATCTGTATCCACTTTTTTATAATGAATTATGATCTTTGTTCGTCTTTTACACCTTCACGATCCTCTTCTATTTGTAGCTAGCTAGCGCTAACTTTCTATCGTGCATGCACACGCCCGCCCCCCTCTCACCCACCCTTAGCGTCCCCTCCATCGCGCATGTTCATTATTTCTCTTTAGGTTGTCCACCAGCGGTGTGTGTAGGACCCCGGCTCCTTCTTTCCGACACACACCGGTCGATATACCTCTCTAGACAAGTGTGCCTACAACAAACACATATATACTTCCCCTCTTCTCTTCTCACCATCCATGCCCCCCTATGTCCAATACGATTCCACGCAGGTGCACACTCCCACCCCTCTTTTCATTGATCACATACTCGCACACTCCTCCCCCTCGACATGGTAGGCCTCTCGCACCACCTCCTAGCCACACCCTCTCCCCATGTCTGCCTCTCCGGACCTAATTTTCTTCTAACACATGCAGTCGTGTATATGAACTGATCTCCCTACATATAGCCAGGTCAACTATAATTCGTTTTCACCAAGCACCGATACACTTACCTCACTAGTTATGTCGCTCCTTTTCTCGCACACACGACAGTTGATCTTCCTATGTAGTTACATATGCTTACCACAACCATATCTTCTCCCCTCATCATCCTCGAATACCTCCCGACCCGTCTCTCACACGCACATGGATAGACAGACAGACATCCCCCACCCTCTCTTATTGATATTGCACTCATACCCTCTATCTGTCTAGTAGGCCTCTCCCACCATTTGTGAGACGCCACTCCACCACCAATCCTCCGACGCTCTACCTTTGTCTTTTTCCCAACCTTATTCCTCTGCTACACATATCCATGGATGTCGATCGATCTCCCTCAATACATAGTTAGGTCTCTCTCCTTCCCCACACATATACTAGTCGATCGGTCTCTGCCCCCTCCCCCCCCC